>NC_071400.1:6684042-7008180 GCF_022682495.2 Desmodus rotundus | reverse complement strand
CCACAATTGGGATAGTAACCCATGGGGTCAGGGGTGGGAAGGAACGAATACTCTTTGGTAGGCTGGGGATGGGGACAGGGTGGGGATAGGGGAGGCTCATCTCTGGAAAGTCCTGGGGCAGTGCCGCCAGGTTCTCCTTCATGGAGGCCTGGGCTAGGACGAGACAGGGGAGTACGGGGACCCAGGCCAGGCCTGACCCACTTGGGCTTAAGTCCCTCCTCCCCATGGAGATCAGAAATGGAAACGTCTTTGGCCCCAAGGCCAAGATCTCCAGGGCAAGAGTGGCCCTTGGGAGTGTGTGCACCTTCTGTAAGATATGGCCCTTCGGACAGTGGCAGTCTGACATGTGCCCTCAGCCCTCTGTGTCGAGGTCCCACGACCCAGTTCCCGCACTTTTCCCCTAGAGGGCTCCTTATCCCACCCTTTTGGATTTGGGGAGCGGTCGTTGAGCCTGCCTCAGTGCTGATCAGCCACATCCCCAAAGCCAGGTAGCAATTACCTGTTTAGCTACCTCTCTGAGCCCTCTGCCCCACAGCTCTCCTCTCCCCCTTCCCTATCCCACTCTTTCAGCACTCAATCTGTCCCCCATTCCTACCCCTCACTGCCTGGGCTGGTGGTGTACAGTTGAACTGGGGTCCTGACCCAGCTGCGCCTGTGCGTTTCTCACCTCCCAGTCTGGCACTTCCCACCTGAGGAGGGCCACTGCACCGTCTGCCATTGCCTGTAGGGGTGTGGGCAGAAGGGAATTAAGGATCTTGGCAACAAAAGGAATGCGGAGGGGGGGAAAGAGCTTCTCCCCTCTGGGCCCCCCCAACATTTCCTGCAGGGCCAAGGCTGGGTGAGCAGCCTTCTTCCCTGGGGTCAGGGCTCTTAGCAGGGGTGGGCATGTCCAACCCCCACTATCCCCCTTTTTGTTTGCTAAGCCCCGTGGATGGGGGCCTAGGAGGGGGTGCCTACTGCTCCGGCCCTTTTCTCCTGGATGAGGTTTGCAGCTCCCTGGGGCCCTCTGGCCCTTCTGTTGGAGCTGCTTTTGGGGTGGGGATAGGTTGGGGACAATGTGTAGTCCCCCATTTCCCCAGCCCCCCATCTGGTCCTATATCTCCCTTGGGAGGTGCCCCCTCCCCATCCCCCTGGGGGAGTTGGAGCTGATGTCGGTGTGTGGTGGAGGTCTGTCCTCCCTCCCCGCCATCACTCTTCCCGAGTCAGGCCCTCATCTAGGGCAGGCAGTGCCTCCAGCCCCAGTCCTCCACCGCTCTGGCTGCTGGAGAAGGACACCATGGTATGGAGGAGCATGAGAACAAGGACATAGAACCGGATCCTGCTGGGGCTGAGGCGGGAGCCCCCAGAGACCGGCAGCAGGGAGGGCTTGTGGCCGATGCGGCCTGGGGGGTCGTGGCGGGGGTGATAGTGGCGATACTGTTGGTGGTAGTGGTGGAAATAGGAGTGGTGGAACTGCTGGTGGTGGGTTTTGGGGGTCTCAGACTCCTTGAACTTCTTCTTCTCCGACTCACAGGAAACCCACTGCACGTCACAGCACTTGCTTTCCGGCCGCTTGGGCGAAGTATCCAGCAACCCTGCCAAGGGATAGGAAAGTGTGGTGGGGCGCTGAGGGGGCTGAGGCCTGTGCCTCTCCTAGCTTTTCAACACTGGCACCGACTGCAGTGGGAGCCGTGTCCAGACTCCCTTCCCCCTGCCCCTCGCCAGACTCTTCTCTACCAGGGCCACAGACTGTTGCTCTGGGATGACTCCCCAGATGGCCATGTTTTAGATAGAGAGGGCCATTCCGCTCACTGCCCCTATTCTACTTGCTGTTATCCCAACCTGGGTACCTCACTGCCCACTCCTCCTCCAGACACTAACCTTCTTCAAAACTGACTTCCCTGTTGCCCTCCCTGCTACCACACTCTAGACCTGCCACCTGCCCTGGGCCCCGGCCTCCTCCCTCCTCCCCAGGGCCATGACTTTACCTGTACAGATAAAGCCTGGGAGCCCTCCGTACACCATTTCCTCATTGTCGGGGAGTATAAAGGGGCACCGGGTCTGCACCTCCAGGCAGTACTGCTTGCAGGGCACCCAGCGGTCACATTCCTGCTGGGTCACGCTGAAGTATTCTGAGCACAGCCAGGCCTTGTAGACAGCCTGTGGGAAAAGGAAAGAGTGTCAGCCCAGGTGTCAGCCCCTTCCAACCTCAGAGGGAAGAGATGAGGAGGGGTGGACTTGTAGTCTATGGGGGGTGGGGATAGGCTCACCAACCCGACCCCAGGATCCAGGCGGAGAGGAGAAGAAGGGTTTGGGTCACGACCACTCCATCCTACCTTAAGATCCCCCATCTCATAGCCAGGACTCCCGAGTCCCTGAGGCTGCAATCATCCAAGACTTAGAATGTGTTCGCTGGCAAAAATCACAAAATTACTCCTATGTCTGAGTTGGAAGGCGCCTTACCAATTATCCCATGCAACCCTACCATTTTACAGTTGGCCCAAAGAGGTGTTCTAACTCGTCTGAGGTCACCTATAATGTGGCCAATTTTAGTTCTATTCAATTCAGCAAACGTTTCTTTGGCTGATGATGGTAATTCAAGAAAGAGATCAAATAATCCTTGCTCTACCTCATTAGGGTGTTGTGTGGGTCAAATACTATGATGCATAGGTAAATGTTTGGTAAACTCCAAAGTGCAATACAAACATGAGAGGTTATTTTTAACAAAAATAGGAATCTACCTTACCGGGCACCACACGTGCCTTTAAGCTCTACTTAATCTATGCTCATCCCTGGCAGGGCAGGGCACATGCCATGTATCATTTGGAAACTTTGCTGTACCTCATAGATATATTTCCTGTCCCTTATCTAGCCCACTGCTGTCAGGTGCTGGGTCTTAGTTAAGAAAGGTTCTCTGCTCTATACTCTTTGGCTATCATTAAGCCTTGAGTTTCTCAACAGTGACACTACTGACATTTTAGACTGGGTAACTCTTTGTGGTAGGGACTGCCCTGCACTCTGTAGGAGATTGAGAGGCATCCCTTGCCTCTACCTAGTAGCTGCCAGTTGCAACCCCACACCCTGATTGTCTCAAAAATGTCTCCAGACATTGTTGAATGTCCCCTGGGGGGACAAAGTCATCTCCTACTGAGAACCACTGATTTAGCTCCTTGTTACTGAAAGCGTGGACCTGGCCAGCAGCAATAACCATCTACCTAGAAGCTCATGAGAAGCGCAGAATCCCAGGTCCTGCCCCAGACCCAAGTCAGTGCCTGCATTTTTAAAACGATTTTATTTATTTATTTTTAGAGAGAGGGGAAGGGAGGGAGAAAGAGAGGGAGAGAAACATCAGTGTGAGAGAAACATTGATTGGTTGCCTCTGGTAGAGCCCTGATGGGGGACTAAACACACAATCCCGGCATGTGCCCCTGACTGGGAATCAAACCGTGACCTTTCAGTTTGTGGGATGATGCTCAACCCACTGAGCCACATTGGTTGGGGCCAGCACGTGCATTTTAAAAAAAATTTTCATTTATTTATTTTTAGAGAGAGGGGCAGGGAGGGAGAAAGAGAGGGAGAGAAACATTAATGTGCAAGAGAAACATCGATTGGGTTGCCTCTAGCATGTCCCCAACCTGGGATCTAGCCCGCAACTGAGGCATGTGCCCTGACTGGGAATGGAACTGGTGACCTTTTGGTTTGCAGGCCGGTGCTCAGTCCACTGAGCCACACCAGTCAGGGCAGCACCTGCATTTTAACAGGATGCCCAGGCAATTCTCACAGTTGGGGTTAGAGCTCTGTGGACACCCAGCCACCATCTCTTCAGGGGCACCTTCTCATAGTGCTCCTCACAGCAATGGTTCTCAGACTTCCGCATGCCTCAGAATCCCCTGGGGCACCTGTTAAATATGCAGCCGGCCCCCAATTCAGCTTCAAGAGGACTGAGGTGGGCTCAGAAATCTGTATTTTGAACAAGGGTCTAGGTCATTCTGCCGCCAAAGGCCTTTCAACCACACTCTGAGCAACATGGTCAGAGCATCTCACACCGACTTCAAACATTTGCACTAAAATACAAGTAACTCCACTGTGAACATGAAGTCTGGCAATGTAATTCCATATTGGCCTTTTGCAGAGCCATCACTAATGGGTAGTAATGGGTTGTGGTGCAAATCAACCCTGTGAGGAACAAAGTATTGCTTGGGATTTTGATATCTCACTGTCGTCTGAAATTTAACATGTTCTAAATCTTAAAATGAAGTTCTTGATTGTTTTTTTACTCTAAATCATTGCTCTCATCTCCAAGTCTTGGGCATTTCAGGCCACGCCCACCCACTGAGGTGTCCAAGCTGGAATCCTAGGTGTAAGTCTTCAGTCTTCCTTTTCCTTGCATCCCCACACACAGTCCATCCACAAGGCATGCCAATTCTTCTACTATTGCCACAGCTCTGTGCAGGCCACTGGCATTTGTCACCTGTATGACACTTTCCTATCTGGCCTTTCCCGCTCCACCCTTTGGTCTTTTCCAACCCACTGTTCACACAGGAGTAAAAGCAACCTCAAAACACGCCTTGTGTCATGTTACTTTCTTGCTTCAAACTCTTGAAAGCATTTAGGATAAAACCCCAACTTTTCACCACAGACTTCAAGCCCCTGCATAACTGGGCCCCTTTGTCTCTCCAGCCTCATTTTCTACCTCTCCCTTCAAGCTCATCATGTTGCATCCACACACGGAGGTTTTCTTTCTTTTCCTTGAGGATGATGACCTACTTCTTCCTACCTCGGGGCCTTGGCACATACTGTTCTCTTGGCCAGGAATGCTATTCCTGCTGCTTTTGGCCTTCTCAGTTCTCATGCCTCAGTTGAAATATCACCTCCTCAGAGAGGGTCTTCCCTGACCACTCTAGCCACAGGCTGCCCCTCATTATTCTTTTTCTTAACTGTTCACCACAAGGATGACTTTGGCTGCATCTTTGTTTTATGTTTCTCTGCATGAAAACAGACATGGGCTTGTCTAATGGACCACTGTGTGCTCAGCACAATATACGTGAAAACTCGTCTGCTGATTGAATGAATAGGATGAATAAATGAGGACAGGTCCCTACTGTCAGAGAAATTCCAGATTCATGGGTAGACACACTGAACTTGAACCTCTGCCACATGTGCCATATGATTCATACCATAGGACAGGTTAAACCACTGGCCACTGGAGGGGAGCAAATACAAAAGTTTGGGGAGATTTCAGCGAGGGCCTAATAGCTGAGCGAGGACTCACAGTAGGATTTTAGATGGTTGGGTAGAGATGAGACAAACAGCATTCCAGGCTGAGGCAACAGCTTCAACAAAGCTATGGAGGTGAGTGAACTCATGGTGTGCTAAGAGAACAGAGAATGATTTTGTATGAATGGAGTGGAAATGGTACCAATCTCCTGTGGATAGACATTTAAGTTATTGCCAAGTTTTCACTATTACAAACAATGCTTCAGGAAATATCTTTTGTACATATGTCTCTTGGATGCCTGCGTTACTTTTTATTTATGTGAACTAAAAGTGAAATTACTGGGATAAAAGGCATGTGCAAAAGAATGAGAAGGAACTGAAAGGAGAGTGGAAAAGGACACATGAAGGTAACAGGCAGGGTACGAGACAGCTGGAGGGTTCAGAGATGGGGCCGAGGGTAGAAGAGAGTGGCAGTGGGGTAAGGGGGAACAAGGGAGGAGGTGTGTAAGAAAGAGTAGGGGGTCAGAGGGCAGGAAATAGCACTGATAACAGCGGTAGAAGAAGCAGGGTTAAGGAGAAAGATGGGGGAATAAGAGGGGGAGGGTGTAAGGGAAGTGAAGAGGTGGGGTCGGGGTGAAAGGAGAGGAATGTAAGAAAGAGCAGGGGGGTGAGGGGTGGGGGGTACGAGGGGGCTGTGAAGATGAGGGCCAAGAAAGCGGGAGTAAGAAAGATGAGGGTAACAGTGAGCAGGGGAAGAGAAGGGGGGGTGAGGAAGATGGGAGTAGTATAAGAAAGTAGGGGTAAGAAAGAGATATGAGGGCAGAAGGAGGGTAGGAGAAAGAAATAAAAGTCAGGCAGGAAAGAAAAGGAAATCCCTAGAGTGGAGGGCCCTGGTACCTCAGAGACCCCAGAGTGCCAGGATGAGACTGTCCGTAGCCTCACCACAGTCTCTGCACCCTGGACCCAGAGTCCACCTCAGGCTTCATGTCAAATTGTATGCAATCACTCCTTCTTCCACCGGAGGGGTTCAGAGGCCCCTAAGGGATTCTTCCTGAGTGCTTCCAGGTCAACGTTTCTGCGCCTAGGTGAGGAGGCTCCATTGGAGTTCCAGCCCTCCCTTCAGGCAACTGCTACTAGTCTAATGACAGGCTGTGGTGGCTGCACACTCCGCTTGTCTGCTCAAGAAAAGTCTGCTTAAGGAAGAAGAGGGAGGAGACCCAAGGAGGGAAAGAGGGCAGCAGAGGGTGAGAGGAGTGGCTTGACAGTGGGAGAGCTGCGACCCTCTCTCAAGCCACCTCCCCAGCCAGAGTCACCATGGCAACAAGTGGGTGAGCAGATTGCCTGATGAGGACACCAGGCTCGTGGGTGGTGAGACAGAATAGGCAAGGAGCTAATGAGGGGAAATGGAGGAAGAAGAGCAACTGGGGGCCAAGAGGTAATCCAATTCCTAGGTCCCACAGACTGCCAGCTGAGGCTATTGCTGGCCCACCTCCTTCAGGTGTGGCCTGGGGTCCTTCTCAGGTGAAAAGTCTGGCTCTCAGTGCTACCACCTGGGCAGCGAGACCACTTCAGTCTCTGAGGCCCTCTTCTCTAGCCAGGCCTAAGTAGCTTGCCCTGTCTCATCAATGTTAGGAGTGAACCAGAGGGGGCTGGCTTGTTTGTGTAGGCACGGGGGCCCTGGGCACTCGTCCAGAAGGATGGCAAGAGCCAGGTTAGGAAAGCAGTGGTGCTCTCTGGAGCTGGGGCACGCAGGGAAAAGGCAGTGTCTTCAAACCAGACAACAGTCAATTGAGAGACCCACTGAGCCAAGACTTTCCAAGACTCAAGACTCAGGCAGGGCCAGAGGATTGGAGATCTTTTGCTCTAGTTTTTTGACTCTGGCTGCATATTAGAATCACTCAGAGAGTCTTTCATTTTTATTACTATTTTTTTAATCCTCAGCTGAGGATATGTTTATTGATTTTAGACAGAAAGGAGCGGGGGGAGAGAGAGAGAGAAACATGGATGTGAGAGAGAAACATCAATTGCTTGCCTCCCATACATGCCCCAACTGGAGATCAAACCCACAACCTATGCATGTGCCCTGACCAGAAATTGAGCCCACAACCTTTTGGTGTATGGGACGATGCTTCAACCAACTGAGCCACCCGGCCAGGGCAGAGAGTCTTTTAAAAATGCTCCTACTTGTCCTGACCAGTGTGGCTCAGTTGGTTGGGCATTGTACCACAAAGTGAAAGGTTGCTGGTTTGATTCCCATCCAGGGCACATATGGGAGGCAACCAATTGATGTTTCTCTCTCACACTGATGTTTCTCTCCCTCTCTTTCTCCCTCCTTTCCCCTCTCTCTAAAAATAAATAAATAACAAATCTAAAAAAAAAAAAAAAAAAAAGCTCCTGCCTGGCTCACAACACACTCCAGACCAACGACGTCAGAATCTTTGTGGGTGGAGCCCATACATCTGTAGTTTCTCAAAACAGCTCAGGTAATTTTAATATGCAGAAAACTAAACTTAGCTGTGCTACATCATTTCACAGGTGAGGAAACTGAGGTCTAGAAAAGGGAGTAGACTTGTCTACACTCACAAAATAGTGGCAGAGGCAGGAAGTTAAAACCTGGTTTCTTAACTACAACTCCAGGCTTCTTCTAACTGGGTAATCCTACCAGTGACTTTGAAGTCCAAATTCAGAGGGCAGGCAGGACACAAGGGTGTTGGTAGGGGAGGAGAGGGAAGAACCAGGCCTGTTCTGGGCTTTCAGGTTCTTCCAACTCCAGCTGTGGCAGGAAAGGCTTCTTCATCATGCCCTGTCCTCTGAGCTTATGCGTCCTGGGCCCCTGAGGTAGCGGCAGAGGACGGGTGGGGTGGGAAGCCTTGGCCTGGCAGTGCCATCCTTTTCCCATAGAAGCCCCTTTCCCACTTCAGTCAGGCCACCGCTGGGCTCAATCAAGTTCTAGCTGCTACAGCCAAGTTGCTATGGGAACTGGGAGGGGAAGGAAGCAGGGAGTAACTAGAGGGAACACCAATTAACCCAAAAAGGAAGCTGGAAAGGCTGTCCCACCCCTCCTCCCAGCTGGGCTGCTAAGCCACTCTTGAAATGCCAGCAGGCAAGATGAAGGGGATCCCCACCCCTCCTGGGCTCTGCAGCTGCCAGTTCAGGGCAGAGAGGGAAGACATGAAGAGCCTCACCTTCCTGCTCCCTGGCTGGAAGCCCTGGCCAGGGCATCCTCGTCCCTATGCTCCTCTGGAAAGAAGCACCTGACTTCTGGCCCCCAGGCTGATGCTAGAATGCACACAAGTGCCACACAAGTGCATGCATACACACACAGCCCAAAGCCAAGAGTCTGGGCTAGAGGGTTTAGGAAGAGGAGGCTGCCTTAGACTCCTTGGTTTGGGGGCTGGAGAACCCTCAAGAGAGGAGAGCTTCAGTTCTTGCCAGTCAGGAAGTCGGCAGTTTCCGTCTTGAATTCCAACGGGGCTCCCCTGTTTAGGATGTGCTTCCCCATCCAAATCCTCCCTACAGACCTTCTCTTCACGGGTGCTTGTTTTCTTAATGTACCCCTGGGACCCTTGGCCAGGAGCTGCAGCTTCAGAGCTTGTGGAGGCAGAGCGGCAATCTGGGCTGGGTTTGGGAATGAAAGCCACTATCCACAGCACAGAAATAACCACCTCACTCTCAGATTTTACCTAGGGAGAAACTGAGGCCCAGAAAACCCAGGATGAGAAGGGAGGTGCTCTGATGAATAGTCTAATGCCTGTTTGCACTGCATCTGTCAGCAGACATAGAATTAGGCTGCAATTCCTGATTCTGGGCTTTCAAAAAGTTGGATCAGAACAGGGTAAGGTCAAAGTCAATGTCTCTAGCCCAAGGGAAGGAGACCATGGACATAACTCTGGTGGCAGCAGTAGTTCACTGGGATGGGCAGAGTCATCCTGGGATTACAGGCCTTATGGGGCAAATCCAGGTGGATGACATGGCTTTACTTAAGTGGCTATAAAAATCAGCAACAGCTTTCCTGCTTCTGCGAATGAGTAGTCATCAGTCAAAAGTGGCCTGGCCTGGCTTGGGGGGAAAGTGGGGGAGATGTCTGGACAGGTGAGTGAGAACGTAGAGCATGTGCAGTTCCAGAGGGTCCTGGTGCATCCAAGCCTCTTAGGACATCTGCTCATAGGGCAGGGGATGGATGGGCCTGGCCTGGCCAGGGTCAGCCTGGTGAGTGGAGAAGCAGTGCCCCGAATGCAGGGGCAGCTCTTATGGGGCCTCAGTGATCCATATCAATCAGGTGAACAGAGAAGGCAGCTTGATGACCACTTCAGAATGGAAGGGGTTGTGAGAGGCACTTTCCTATCTGCTGCTGGAATTTCCACGCCCAACATCATTGCCAACGTCTATGCAGCTATTAATAATTGTGACCCTCTTGTCGCAGGACACTCACTATCTCCTCGGGCAGCTCATATCTTCAGACAACTGTGGCAGTTAAAGAAATTCTTTCTTCTTCTGGGCTGACAGAATGCCTCTGCAGCTTTACTCATGGTTCCTACCAGCTCTTCTGGGACCATGCAGAACAGTCAGCTTCCTGTCCCCTGTGGCAGCCCTGTAGGTATTTGTAAACTTCCCTGAATCAGGTTTTCCCACCCATTTGTCCATGCAACAATCACTTCCTGAACACCTTCCAAGTACCTGGCACTGGGCTGGGGAGCTACCTATCACAGAGATGCATAAGACAAGACTGCCACGTCTTCAAGGAGCAGATATAACCCTGTGAAGCAATCATTGTAAGTCACGGTGATAAGCAAAGGAAGGCCATGCCTATATGATGATATGCTCTGGATACTGAGGAGGAGCTGGGGTTCTCCCCTATAGGCAAGGGGGAGCCTTTAACAAGTTTTAAATAATTGTGTTTTTTTAAAGATTGCTTTATCACTTCTGTGACTAACTTTTCAAACTATGTAGGGACTGTAGGCATCAAGACTGGAGGTAGAGAGACCAGTTAGGAGACTACTGCGACAATCTGAGGGAGAGATGATGGGGACCTCAACGAAGGCAGTAGCAGCAGAATTAAGAAATGGAGAGAAGGGGGTGGATGGGAGAAGAGATGTCAAGGAGGTAGAATCAACAGGATAACTTATGAATGTGGGGAAGGAGGGAGGAAGAGGGGTCCAGGATGACTACCAGGCTTCTGGCTTGAGTGGCAGGATGAATAGTAGTTTTATCCATTAACCCTGCAGAAGTCGTGGTCAAAAAAAATTACAGTGTAGGTCGCGTGTATCAGAGAGATACATTCATTACCAGTGTGCACTGAAATGTGAAAAAAATTAAAGACACTGCAAATTTGCACTTATTATATTTATGTAATAAAATACATGATTTTTATTTTCAGTTACAATCTAGAAATTATTAAACAAAGAAATATAAAAACATAAAGAATACAAATATTTCTTTTCAAATAACGGAAATATGGATATTGCTAAAAAATACAACCAAAAACGTCTTTAACTTTAATTAATCAGAATCATCAATAGTTGGCTTTGCAAAACGTTTGTAACAGTCATCGCAAACAATATTGCTATGTTCAAGGCATAAATACTTTTCACAACACTTGCAAAAATATTTTGATAAGCGACTCATTTTGAATGCATAGCACCTAACACATCTTTTTCTTTTTCTGCTTGTCAAGGGAGTCATATATATGTTGTTATGGCTTAACATTAGTCACATACAAACATGCAGCTAGTCATGACCTTGAACCTATGTACCCGATATATGTAACAATATTTAATAAAAGAGAAAAGAGTGAGTTTGTATCTCTCAGATCAGCTGCAACCTCTGCAGGGTTAAGGAAAGGAAGCCAGGAGGAGGAACAGATATTGATAGTGAAGAAGATGAATTCAGTTTTGGTTATGTTGACTTTGAAGTAATGTGGGTCAGCGAGGTAGAAATGTTAAGGGGGCATTTTGACACAATGATGTGAGTTCAGAGGGAGGGTCTGGGCAAACTCTTATCAAGGTTTGGGAGTCATCAAGAGTTAAGGGGTTAGCTCTGGCTGGTGTGGCTCAGTGGATTGAGCAGTCCCAGTTGGGGCACATGCCTGGGTTGTGGGCCAGGTCCCCAACTGGGGGCATGCAAGAGGCAACCAATTGATGTATTTCTCACACATTGAAGTTTCTCTCCCTCTCTCCCCCTCCCTCTAAAAATAAATAAAATCTTACAAAAAAAGAGTTAAAGGGTTAATCATCAGGAACACAACAGGACTATACTTTCCCACACTCTTTGAAGTTAGGAATGGGCAACGAAATGTGAATTGAAGTGACATGGATCTCTCCTGGGAGAAGCTTTAAGAGCTGGTATATGATTTGCCACCTTCTCCTCCCTCTGCTGCTGATTGTAGAAGGAAGCAGTGTTGAGTTGAAATGAATCTTTTACTAGCCTAGGTTTCTGGGTGTCTATCATGAGCGCCTGATCCCTGCTGACCTGTTTTGGACATGTATTGTGAGCAAGCAATAACCATTTGTTGTATGTTAAGCCTCTGCTATTTGGGAGCTGTTTGTCACCAGAGCATAAACTAGCTCCCCCTGACTGATAAAGCAATAGTGGGAGCCAAGGAAGTGGGCACAGAGAGAAAAAGGATCAACAGTGGATCCCTGGGAAACACTTAACATTTAAGGGGCAGATGGAGGAAGGGAGTCTGATGAAGATGAAGGAGTGGTTTAAGAGACTGGAAGAGAAACAGAAGAGGGTGGCATTCTGTAAATTAGGGAAGGAGAGACTTTCAAAGAATAGGGAGTGTTCCACAGATAAGGACTCTCACCATGGGGAGAGCAGTTTCAATGGAGCAGTGGGGGAAGAAACCGGACTGTGGCCGATTTAAAAGGGAGTGTGAGGAAAGAAACATGGAGATAGCTATGTGTAGACTACTCTTCCAGGAAGCCAAAGATTCCCAGTTTTTTCAACTATTTCATGGAACATGGTTTCCAGTTTGGTCTTCTCTCCTGGTTGTTCATAGTCAGATGAGAACCTATTTCTGTGGGTCCCTTGCAACTGGACACAGTCACCAGAGAGACTTTATCAACACAGGGTCAAGGAGAAGTATCAACCCTCCTGTCTTAGAAATTCTGTTTCTGTTAATGAAGCCCAAGACCACATTTGCTCTCTGGGGGACAGTACTGTATGCTTCTTAGATTCATTGGAAATGGAGAGGGGAAGGCCTCCCTAGAGTGTGGGAATCAAAGACAACTTAGGTAGAAGTCCCTGCAAGGAGCACAAGCGTTCTGGTGAGATATCTGTATAAATTAAACATTCTTGAGACCGTAGGCTCCCTGAAGACAGAGATTGTACCTTATTTATCTGTGCATTGTCTTCAGGGCTTCACATGGAGCTGGATATAATGAAGAGGTGTTTGTGCCACACACATACGTGTGTGGCATAAAATCCCACTGCCCCTCCCAGGCATGCCTATCTGCCTGGTGTTGCTAGTCCTTCCTGCCCCTGCCTTACCTCTTTCCCCAAATGCAGTGCCTTGCTAAGTACTTGAAAACCAAGCCTCCAGCATCTAGCCGACATTGGAACAAGGTGAAGAGCTCCAGAGAATGGTGGAAGTAATGGGTCGTTTAATGTGTTTGCTGGATTTTTATAGCTCTGATGGAGAAATTGGGGATGCATTAGCAAACAGTCATAGAAAACAAACAGAAAAGCAAGTATTAACTCCAGGAAAACAAGTTGACCAAGGAAGAAAATGTAATCACAGTACTCAACATGACTCAGCTGTGAACAAACAGTAGTCATAATCTTAATAATGTAAACATGGACTACTGTTAAAACCCTAATTTGTGATATGTCCACATTGGATGTCTGAGGGGAGGTATGTGTGCACACATGGCACTGCTTGTAGTAAGACAGCTAAATCCTTCAATAAAATAAAAAGTCAATAGATATTTAAAGCAGAAAAAATTAAAAAACAGCAGTATTGACATGCCATTTAGAGATGTGGAGGTAAATATCAGAAGATACAGCTAAGATATTTGCAAGTATTTAACTCTCAAGAGTGAGGCTCAGGGGTTGGAGCAAAGGGCTTTTGCTTTAATCATAAGCATTGAGATCTATATTACATAAAAGACAAGTACTAGCTACAGCATATATGTCACATATATTAGCACATGCATATGCTAACAAGGATATAAGACATACACGTGTATATATATATGTGTATGTGTGTACACACATACACATATACACACAGATATTTAAAACAGAAAAGTCAAGAAATAGCAGTATTGGCATACCATTAGAAATGTGGAGATAGCCCTGGCCAGGTGGCTCAGTTGGTGGGAGTGTCATCCCATGCACAAAAAGGTTGGGGGTTTGATGCCAGTCAGGGCACATACCTAGGTTTCAGGTTCAACCCCTGGGTGGGGCCCATATGGGAGGCAACGAATCGATGTTTCTCTCTCTCTCCTCCCTTCCTCTCTCTCTCTCTCAAATCAATAAACATATTTTAAAATAAAGAAATGTAGAATAAATATCAAAAGAAATAGCTAACTCTAAAGAGTACGTATATTTATACATATCTTTTAAAATTAGGGAAGTATACTACTCTGATAAAATAAAATAAAAACATAAACTGATTTACAGCCATGAACCTCAAAAACAATAAAGCAAAATCGCTAAGACTTGAGCAGACCAACCTCACCAGACTCAGCTCCAAAGTCCTAAAGTGCCAAAGCCCTGCACCGCCGGGTCCTGGATCACTACTCAATTACCACTGTCCTGGCCACTGGCATGGGTCAGGTCAGCTTAACACACCAAGAGAATGAATGAGTGGTTCCACAGACAAAGAGAGGAATTAATATGATAGGAGGTGACCTTTGGGGGCTTTTGTGCCCAATGGTTGTGCAGGCCACCACCGGAATGGTGCCAGTGTGACAGTGACAACTATCACTTCCTTTGAGCTGCACATGTGTGTGTGGCATAAAATCCCACTGCCCCTCCCAGCATGCCCATCTGCCTGGTGTTGCTAGTCCTGAGCCAAATTCCTGGAAGCAATCTCTAGTCTTCTGCAGAGATCATTCTGAAACCAGCTTCCTGCCCCTGCCTTACCTCTTTCCCCAAATGCAGTGCCTTGCTAGACAGATGAGAGGCTGGGGAAAACAGAGACCTGATAAAAGAACCTGTCAGCTGTGCTTGGTCGCTGGGGGTTAGATAAATCAAGGTGTTGGCCCACCTCAGCATGTAAGTCTTGTCAGTTGCTTTCTGGCTCCTGAACTCTGACCCCCACATCAGACACTTCACCTCCTGCTCCCAAATTACCTTTCTTTTTTCCAAGGCACTCCACCCCAGTGTGGTCAATCTCAATTGGGTATTAAGCTGTCATTTGGATTAAACAATCTAATTAAGGTGAGAATAATAGGTGCCATTTATTAAGTGTGTACTATATGCTAGACTTCGTTCAAAGCGACTGACATTTATTAACTCATTGAATCCTTACAACCACCCCCTGAGGTGGAGACATATTTACAGGTGAGGACAGGAAGGACAAGAGAGTTTAAATAAACTTGCCAAAGGCCACACAACTGATAATAATAATGATGGCTATCATTTCTTGAACACTGTGATTTCAGACACTGTGACCTTAAGAGATTAGCATGTTGTATGTCATTTAAGCCTCCTAAGGACCCTATTTCTTAGATTCAAACACAAAGAAAGGGAGGTTTCAAGAGAGATGAAAGAATATATTCCAGGTCTCAACCACTATTTTATGGAGAAGGCAGGTTTCAAACTGAAATTGGAAGCCAGGTTTACCCGGACTTCAGTGCCCAAACTCTTAGGGGCCATTCATTGGTCCTTGGATGGTTCCTCCAATTTCACTATCACCATGGAAATAATGAACTTGTTACTCCAACAAATCTTTGTGATGGAATTTCAGGTCAAGTTGGGGAGAAATTTCTAGGACTGGATGGGAGGGTACTTTTCTAAAATCAGTGTATGCAGCCCATTTGCTGTATGAGTAAGGTTTTCTTTGTAAGGGTGTGTGTGTGGGGGGGAGAACATTTGGGTACTAGAGGCTACAGAGGATCATTTCTCCCATCAAAGCACTCCCTTCCTTCCATTCTCCAAACACACACACACACACACACACACACACACACACACACACACACGCACACACGGGAGATAGAGGTGTTGAAAAGAGGTAACTGCTGTTTTGTTTCTTTCAAACCCACCAGCTTCCTACTCAGAGCCCCAGGCTCACTATTTCTGCTATAATCTTTGGCAACTGGTGAAGGGAGAGCAGCTGTCTCCTTGGGGAAAGGTTTTCTTGCCTGCAGACATGAGTTCTCCTATCCCAACAATTAGGGGCTTTTGGAACTGCCTTTTTCTGGAAGACTCCAATGCCAGAGTCTGTTCGTTCAGAAAGATCTCGGGGCAGGTGCACACTCTACCTAATAGCTCCTTCTGCTCAGCTTGCCCCATAGATGTTCTTCATCGCAAATCCTTTGCTCCAGTTAAGATGGAGAGTTAGCCAGAGCTGGGCTCAGATTCTGGGCCTGCCACTAACTGGCTGTGTGGTCTTGGACAAATCACCTATAAAGAGGCAGCAAATCAGCCACTAATTTGCTGTGTGACTGTGAGCAAAGTACTTTCCTTCTCTGGGCCTCAATTTGGATCCTAATTGATGGTCCCTAGGGTGGCAGCATGTATGGGAAGAAGACAGTGTCAAACATTTTAAAACTCAAACAGTTCTGCAGGCAAATCTCAGATCTGCTCTTACCAGTTACGAAACCTCAAACAAGTTACTTAAACTCCCTGATCTATGCTTTCCTCATCCGCCAAAATGGAGATAACAAGAGCACTTACCTATCCTTACCTTTCTGTAAGTGATGTCAGTAAAGCAACTAGCATAAGGCTTTGTCTATAGTATAATTACACTGACACAGATTGGGCAGTACTGCCATTGCCTTCTGGCAGTCAAATCTCCGGATTTGACCTGGATTCAAATCCCAGCTCCAAGTCTTAGTAGCGGAATGACCTTGAGCTAGTTACTTAACCTCTCTGAGCCTGTCTTCTATGTCAGGTGGTGATAAATACATATGCACTTCACAAGGCAGACGTAAGAATTATGTGAGACAAAGTATATAAGAAGTGGCTGGCATAGTTCCTTTTCCCCATTTCCTCTTTCATCTCTAAGATTCAAACAACAAATGAAAATAAACTGCCACAAATGTGATCAGAAAAGGTTAAAACCATTAACACATATTATAGAATACATACAAATCAATAAGAAAAACATAAGACACAAACAGACAATTCACAAAACACCCTATATAAATGGACTATAAACAAGAAAAATGAATGTCTGACCTAAGGAATGTGAATTAAA
The DNA here is from genome assembly GCF_022682495.2 of Desmodus rotundus. Lineage (NCBI taxonomy): Eukaryota > Metazoa > Chordata > Mammalia > Chiroptera > Phyllostomidae > Desmodus > Desmodus rotundus. The sequence goes on along the minus strand of NC_071400.1, from coordinate 6,991,613 downwards.
AACCAATGCTATACCATTTTCAACTCCAAATTAGTAAAGCTTCAAAAATATGATAATACTGAAAAAGAGTGGTAAATTAGTCCCACATTTCTGGCAAGCGTATAAACTAGAATAATTCTTCTGGAAAGAAATTTGTTAAGAAAGAAATCTGCATGCCAAAAGTCTTAAAAAGGTTAATGCTCTGATCCTGTAAGACTAGTCTCAAATTTCATACTGCAGAATTCATGTTTACACTCCTATTTGTATGCAAAACCAAGGGAAGAAAAACATGTGCAGATGTTTCTGTAGCTCTGAGAAAGGGGCTCTACAAATGGTTAACATTAGTGACCTTGTGGCAGTGGGACTGGGAAGGTTACTAATGTTTCCTTTACAAGTGTCTGTATTGTTAGATTTGGTACAATGAGTATGAATTATTTTGTGATTTAAGAAACTCACACAAGTAGAGAAATAAGAAAAAATAATTGAGATAGTATTTATTTAAAAGAAAGGAAACATGGGTCTGACAAAGATTTATGAACAAAGATTCATCACAGCATTATTTATAATAGTACAAATTGGCAGTAAAATATCTAACAACAGAGGACTATATTGCACTATATATAAATTGCACTATACTCATGTGATGAAATATTGCCCACTCATTAAGAATGATGTTTACAAATATTTAATTACATGGAAATATACTCGGTATAACTTTTAATAAAATGTTAAAAAGAGCAGGGCAAAAAAAATAGGGGTTTTCAACTATGTAAAACTATATAGTCACACCTATTAGGATGGCTATCGTAAAAAATGAAAAATAACAAGTGCTGCTGAGGATGTGGACACATTGGAACCCTTGTGCATTGCTGGTAAGAATGTACTGCTGTAATGATGTAGCCACTGTAGGAAACAGTATGGCAGGTTCTCAAAGACTTAAACATGGAATTACCATGTGATCCAGCAAGTCCACACCTAGATATATACCTTGAAGAATGTGAAAGCAGGAATTCAAACAAATACTTGTATACCAATGTTCATAACAACATTATTCACAAGAGACAAAAGTCGAAAGAAATGAAAACATATGTCCACATAAAAAACTTGTTCATGAATGTTTAGCTTATTCATAATTGCCCAGAAGTGGAAACAACCCAAGTGTCCATAGAGATGAATGGACAAGCAAAATGTGGTATATCCGGATAATGTAATGTTATTCAACCATAAAAAGGAATGAAGTCCTGATCAAATATTGATCCACGCTATAGCACGGATTCACCTTGAAAACATTATGTTAAGTGAAAGAAGCCAGACACGAAAGGACAAATAGTGTGTGATTCCACTTATATGAGGTACCTAGAATAGTCAACTTTATAGAGATGGAAAGTAGCATAGAGGTTACCAGTGGCTGGTGGGAGGGAGGGGAGTTACTGCTTAATGGGTATAGAGTTTCTGTTTAGGAGAATAAAAATGGTTTAGACACGGATAATAGCGATGGTTGCACAACCTTGTAAATGTACTTAATGCCACTGGATTTGCACACTTAGAAGTGGATAAAATGGTAAATTTTATATGTATATTTTACCACAATAAAAAGCTAAAAAGATTATATATCTATTTCTATATCTATCTATCTATCTATCCATCCATCCATCCATCCATCCATCTATCCATCTACCACAAAAAGCCGTATCAGGAGGAAATACACTGTAACATTAAGAGTGTTTCTGAGAACTTCTTCCTGTTATACTTTTATGTTGCAAAATTTCTCAAAGACCCTTTTTATTGTAATTGGAAAAAAAGGTATTTTTAAAAGATTCTGAGTCTGTAATAATTCTGAAGGATTAAGATGTTTGGAAGCTTTAGTTGAGTTCAATACTAAGCAGATAGGCTCACCTTTCACCATCAGCCAGGTAGCCATACTACTTACTGAAAATCAAACAAAAAGACAGGAAATGCTACCCCCACCACTACCAAGTGTTTCTCTCTAGGCAAAACTTGGTGAATTGGCACTTCCTTCTACCCCCAAGAGAAGCCTCACCATCCCAGGCCAGAGCTCACCTAAAGCCCCCTGGCATGGGAACTACTGTCTTTTGCCATGTATAATGCGCACCCACATCTTTCTGCTCATTATACATGGGATTATTGTGCCCATCATAATGCCCATGTATAATGCGCATCTTTATTTTTCCCTCAAAAATTTGGGCAAAAAAGTGCTCATCATACACGGCAAAATATGGCAAAGCCCAGGCTAGGCCTAAGCAGGCTCTGGGGTTACAAGGTGTCACTGTTTCCCCTTTCAGCTCTTCCAGCAGGTGCTGGACCTGCTTGGGCTTGGGCCTGCACTAGGCCTGCCTAGGGAACCTTCTCTCCTGCCCCAGCTGATCCTTCCAGCAGATGGAAGCTGAGACTATAACAGATACCTTCTCTCCAGGCAAGAGGAGCCTGGCTCCTCCCATCTCATTTGCAGAGCCTTCAGAAAAAAGGAGGGAGTACATATCTCCCTTCCTCATGCCTTCTACCATCACTGTCCCAAGAGGATACTGGTGATTGGCACTGGGTCTCAAGGACATGAGACTAGGGTATTGAACAAAGAGGATGTTGGTAGGTCTCCACTCTGGATCTGAGATGCTCCAGGGGGCCCCTACAAGATACCAATGGCTCTGCTGGACTTCACCTGCCACCAGTCCAGCTTCCCACACCAGTCTCTCAGCAGCCAGCTGGGCATGGATTGCCTCGGGCAGCTGGAGGAGATTATTAACATTTTTATACATGCATGCACTAGGGAAAGAACAGACATTCCTGAGTTTATATTATAGTCCTCCCACATTTAGCTATGTGGTCTGGGTAGGGCACTTTTCCTCATTGAGCCTCGTTTTCTCACTTTTAAAATGGGGATGACGATAGTACCTGCCTGCTAGGATGATTGTCAAAATAAAACGAGCTCATGGACACATACAAAGACCCTGGCACCTCCCAAACATTCCAAAGCTCACCATTTCCTTTTCCCCTTTCCCTTTCTTAGCCCTTTCGTCTTTAGTGCCAGCCTGCCCAGCCTTCTGGCCCCGGGACTTGTGGTTTAGATTCCAGCTCCTCTCTCCAGAATCCATTCGAGTGGGTGCTTTGACTCTGTATTAAATTCTTCCCTTTCTAGGGCCAGCTGCAGCTCACCTGGTGCCCTTGCTCTCTCTTCTAAGCACCTGCCTGGCTCCAGGTGTCAAAATTTAGGCTTTTCTGAAACTCCTCTTATGCTCATAGAAAAAAGTCTAGTCCAGCGTCTCTGCTCTGCATGACCACAGGAACACAATATGCGCGTCTCCCAGAGATCTCCCAGGTCAGCAGCATCGGAGCATGGTGCTTCTGAAAGCCTGTATTTGTCTAGACCCCTCACAGGCTGCCCCTCACTGTATAGCAAACACCTGCAGCTGGAATCCGCATGTGCCTCAGGCATGAGCTAAGGACAGGCAGGTCTGATGCCCAGTGTGCATGGGCGCACAGCAGGTAAACAGCCTCAGATGGTGGGAACACAAAGGAAGTGCCCCAAGGGAGAAGTTGTTCTAGCACAGACTCCCACCCTTGAGTCTGCTGTGCTGTCCTCCACAGCCAACCGCATACCCGGAAAGGTTGCGGATGCGCTTTCCCTGAGGTCCTGATGCCTGGGGAGGAGACTGACATGTACCTACATGGCTCAGAAGCACTCTCTCATGCTTGTGATGTGTTTGGAGACCCTTGAACCTCCTTTAATCTCAGCCCCACCCACTGTTTTTTCCCTTTCCTCATCCCCTACACCTCTACTGTGTTCAGCAGACTCTTCCAGCCAGTCCATGAGATTGGGTGGGAGACTGCTAGGCTCCCTTCCTCCATTTAATTCCCCTTACCCCTCACCTTCAGGAGATACCAGTGTATACCTCTTGGAGGTTCCCGTTGCTATGGTGACTATAGTAGTCAGTAACCAGCCACGATGAAGGTTGTGTCTGTGTGAGTTTGTGTGTTTAAGTGTGTGCACAGGTGCACGTGCACATGTCTACCCTGAGCGCAGAGGAGAGAAGTGAGGGAGGAGAAAAAGAGCAGAGAGGGAAGGGGAGGGATAAAGGGGACAGGAAAAGAGGGGATCAGAGGAGGCATGGGGAAAAGGGAGGTGAAGTGTGAGTGGGGTGGGAGGGGTAGGAGGGGTATGAGGGGTGAGGAGGGGTGAGGAGGCGGTGGAGGTGTCAAGGGCAAGAGGTGCAGTGCCAGGAGAGTTGGGGGTAAGGACTGGGGATAAAGGTTGGGAGGGGTGTGAGGAAGAGGAGAGATGAAAGGAGTGGAGAGGGATGGGATATGGGATGGGTCAATTGTTAGGAGAGGAGCAGGGCAGGGAGCGAGGGGGAGGGGAGGAGAGGGTAGGATGGGGTGGAGGTAGCTATTGGGAGGAGTGGAGGTTGGAGTGGAGGTGCAGACTGTGGTTTGGAAAGGGAGTCTAGGGTGGTCTTTGAATAGAAAACTGGGTAGACTGTGTGGTCATTGGTATGTGGATGGAGGGTGTTGAGTATGGGTGACAATTTGGGAGGAATATGAGGGGTAATAGTGGGGATGGGTCAGGGGTCTGGAGAGGTGGGGGCCATATAAGGACACTTCTCTGGCCCACGTTTAACCCACTATATCCTCGTCCGAGCTGGAAACGTGGCCTCTTTTCTGTCCCTGCCCCTTCTAGGAAACTCCATGCTCAAATTCCTGGGCAGTGAGCTTCTGTGGCCCCTCCCCAGAGAAGGCTTTGCCCTGATTCCCAGGAGGCGGCTTCTTGATTGCCACTCCCTTCCTCCACCCCAGAATAGGGACCAGAGCACCTTCTCTGCCTGCGCCAACCCTGGGTCAGGGAGGCTGACTGTGGGCCTGCGAGCTTGGATGACAACAGGGACCACTGGCCAACTTGGGGCTCCTGCCTTTTGCCCAATGTCCTGAGCTCCTTGTTCTCAGCCCCAGCATTAGCCCAGGAGTCCTATTTGGCAGGAAAGCTGTGGCAGGTGGGAGGAGAGAGGAAGGCAGTGAGGCAGAAACAGCTGCCAGCCAGCGTGGAGGAAGAGCAGGGCCCCACTGGGTATGGGCAGAAGGCGAGGCGCTGGCTCTGGCAGCCCCCCCCCCCCCCGCCCCCGGCCCTTGTGTGGGTGTTAGGCCTCCTTCCCCAGCCCTTCCCGTTCAGTGCTGCTGTTTGGGGAGCAGGCTCTGCTCAGGGGCCTAAACTCTGGGCTGAAACAGACCTGAGGTCACCTGGTCCAACTCTGCCCATCTGGAATTAGAGTTTTCTCCACAGCATTTCCTCTGGGGGTCTGCCTGAATCAGGCCAGACAGTTCCCGGGAACAGGAGCTGCCCTCCTCCTAAGGCAGTCTGGTCCCTCTTTGGAAGAAAACAAAAACCCAACTGTTAACTGAATAACTCTGCTGGGCCAGAACTAGGTACTTTGCAGACTTCTTATTAATAATGACCTCACAGGGCTGAGGTTAATTTTACAGATGAGAAAAGTGAGGCTTTGAGGAAGAAAAAGTCCGTAGCTCAAGGTCACATAGATAATAAATGAAAGAGCTGGGCTTGAACCCAGGACTTTGTAACTACAAAGTCCCCTGTGGCTAAGCAGGACATGCCTCTTCTTTTGCACCATGACAATTCCTTCGAGGTCGGAAAGCAGAGACCAAAGCCTCTTCTCCAGGTGAAGAACCTGGGTACCAGCCTCCTCCTGACCTGCTTGGTGTGAGACCCAGAACCAAACACACGGGCTTTCATGTGGGTTTGGGCCAGTTCAGAATAGGGCAGAACTATCACATCCTTCCTTGGCACTAGCCTTTACTGTTGTGGCCCAATGGCTGGTAAGAGAGCTGAGACCTGCCCTTCTCTTGGGCTTCTAGCTCCTCTTGGATCGGAGCTATGAGAGAAGAGGCCAGGGATCTGTTCCCATCTCCACCACTCCCCTCAATTGCAATGCCCTGAGTTAGAAGGGGGAAGGGCAGAGGCAAGGGAAGAGGCAATCTGAACCAGGGAGGTGCATGGTGGGGCTGTGAGGATGGAGAGCTGTGGGGAATCAGGTGGTTGTCCAGTAATCCTAGGCAGGGCCAGGAGAGCCAAGAGGAGGGGGTGGAAAGTGTTTTGGGGTGTGTGCACAGGGAGATTACAGGGGGTGGAGGGTGGCCCCGGGGTTGGAAGAGGCCAGGGTGGGGACTGGCATAGCCTAAGTTAACAGCACCGTGCTGTGCGAGAGGAAGTCAGTCGCACATTAAGCAAATGTTGCAACTGGTACTAAATTGGGAGGTGTTGCAGGCGGCAGTGAGGACAGGTATGCTTCGTGGGGCCCTGTGTGGCCCAAAACAGGGGCAGACATCGCGAAAGGAGAGAACAGGGTTTCTGGGGCTGCCCAGGAAGGATCTGACTGAGACACTCAGGACAGGGTCCGAAGGATGGGGGTCACCTGGCCCTGAAGCCAGTCCAGGCTTGGTTTCCAGAAGTAGAGGAAGCCCCCTCATCCTGGCTTGGGGCTGTGGGGTCTCCATGCAGGAAAAGCTTTGAGGATGCTCATCCACCTCCAGGGGATCCCATTTGGGGTTGGAGCTGGACAGGCAGGCTCAGAGTCTGGGGGCAGGACCAGGGATTGGCAGAGAAGGCCTGGGATGTAAGTGGGGTGATGAGGTGAAGAGAGGGGGCTGCTGGAAAGAGGAGGGCAGGGATGTCTTTTCCCTTAGTGCCCATAGTACAGCTGCAATCGAGAGCCCTTTAGGTCTAGGCCTCCCTTGAGGGACAGAGCATTGGAGAGGGGTGGGAAAGACAGGAGGAAAGCTATGGAGCTGGCACTGCCTGTCTCCTGGCACAGCAGGCAGCAAGAGAGCAGGCGGAGTTCACCTGAGAGGGAGAGAGAGAGAGGGAGAGCAACAGAGACAGGGAGACAAAGGAGAGGAGGGAGGGCCCTGGCCACTGGGAACTTGATGGGAGGCCCTGGCAAAAAACATGGACTTAGTACCAGAACTTGTGGGTTGGAGGCCTGGGACTCCTGCTCATTAGCTGAGTGATCTTAGGGTGAACTGCTTGATCCCCTTGCACCTCAGTTTCCTCATCTGTAAAATGGAAATAATGATGCCAGTATGACCAATCTCCTTGGGCAGATGTGATCTCATAATATATGGGAGAGAGGTTAAAACCCGAGCCATGCCACCAATGTCAGGTGTTATTATTTCAAAATACTGTCAGCTACCTCTTCCCATTTGAATCTCTCACATGAAAGACTCAGGATATGGGCAGAGCAAGGATTATTATTCCTGTTCTAGTGTCAACCAAGTGAAAGCTTAGAGAAGTGAAGTGATGTGCCCAAGGTCACACTGTTAACAAGTGGCAGAGGCTGATAAAGCCTAAATCCTGGAGATAAGTGGTCTTTCTCCTACACCAAACTGCTTGGTAAAAATCATCAACACAAGTGATTATTATTTAGTGAGGGATCAAACACAGCTTGAAGCCAACTATAACACAGGGAAAAAAACCCCATGGGAAAGTCGTGGCGTGGTCTCTCATTCATTCTGGTGATTATTGAAGAAAAGGAAAGTTGGGGCCGCGGGGTTGAATTGAGGGCCATAAAAAGACCCACATTCTTTATTCCTTCTGCTAGTGGACCATGTCTACCTGTTCCTACTGAATGTGTGGATCTGTGGCTGACACCAAGGATGTGTGTCTATCTATATGACAAAATGTGTCCTTCATGCGACAGGACTTCTGCCTTTGTGTCTCTAACACTGTGGGAATATGTACATGTGTAATAGGGTGTCTGTCTGCTTCTATGGCACTGCTTGGTGTAACAACCCCTTTGTATTTCTGTGTGACTTTGCTCGGGGTAGTGGTGGTGGTGTATGGCAGTGTGTCTGTGTGTGTATCTGTCTGTACACCTTTAAGAAATGGAATATCTCATTTGGTAGTGTGAGTGAGGCAGTGAGTCAGCTGAGGCTGAGAGAGGCGGGAGGGAGACAGCTAGGTTACGAGAACAGGAAAAAGGAGAAGGAGAAAGTGAAGTCAGGAGCAAGGAGCTACCCCTTTCCTCCCCAACCCCCCCGCCTAAATCCCTAAGGAGCCCACCAAGAACATGGAATCCTACAGAAGTCCACAGGAGCTGTGTTGGACAGAAAGGGGCACTTTCTGCCCCTACCCAAAGCCTTGGTGGGAGACAAGCTAGACCAGGGGACAATTGTCTCCCTCTCCAGCTCTCAGCCCCCAGACTTGAGGATGGGTGAGGCTACCACCCCACCCTGTCTCCTTGTCACTTGACCCTTTGACCTTGCTCTTCTCTTTCCTCCCAAAGCCAGGCCACCTGGCCAGGCTGAGCCAACAGGGCAGTAGCACTGCATCCCAAATGTTTACAGCCCCTATACACTTACTGTCCAGAGCGACCCTGTTGAGGGTCAAGAAGTTTCTCAACTCAGCCCTGCCCTAGGCAGGCCCGTTCTGCAGCAGCCTCATCTCTCTTCTGGATTCCTGTTTCCAGCAGCCAGAAAGCCAGCTGTCCTCCCACTGCCACGCCTGGGCACTGGGAAGGCACTGGGAGTTCGGTAATGCACCAGCCCTCAGTGGCCCTCCCACAAGTCGCTGTGGTCTGTTCCCAGCTCCTTCTTTTGTCACGGGAAGAGGAGCTGGCAAGCCGCTTCTCCTTGGGAGAAGACAGGCAGGCACCCCTGGGCTCCACCTGCCTGGGCTCTGACTGGGGCCATCTCAGGTCATATAAGGTCAACACCGTGGTGTTCCCCACCTGCAGGGTGCCCCTCCTCCAGCCCATTCATTCGCAGGGACCAAGGGGTGAGGGCTAGGTTGCCGATATTCTTCCTTCCGCCTTTGGCCTTCCCCCTGCACCAGCCAGTTCCAAGACTTTCCGTTCCAGCCCGGGAAAGGAAGAGGGCACCGCTGGCTGAAGATGGAGGCTGGAGAGCCAGATCCCTCTTTTCACCCCTTTGCCAGCCCGGGACCCGTGACCCCTCCCCTGCTCAGGCGGGGCACCAGGAGGCCCCTGTCAGACCATGCCCAACCCGGGAATTAATGGAAGTTGGCCAGGCAGTGACCTGACCTGAATCCCTGAGGCCCCTTCTCTGGGACGGGTCCCAAAGTAGCACGCGTAGTGCAGCACCGCGAACGGTGGGGATGATAGGAGGAGGTGTGGTGACCAGAGAGGGAGACCTCCTTTTTTCCCCCGGTCCCACTGCCACCGCTCCCGCCGCGTGGCTGCGGACGCCAGAACCTACCTTACAGCCTTTCGTGCAGGACCGGATTGAATACTCTTCCGCCTGTAAGTATTTATGCAGCACGAGGTCGAACTCGTCATATTTTTCCTGAGCATGTCGGTCGAGCCGCTGGTACGCCTCGATACAGTTGCTACACACCTCCCAGGCCCCGGAGCCCGGGCTGGCCACCACGGCCAGCAGGTCCCCCAGCAGGGTATCGAGGCTGCAGTCCAGGCTGTCGGGGCGGTCCATGCCCAGCAGCAAGTCCCAGACCGTGTAGGTGTCGCAAAAGGAGAGAGTGAAGTTCCGAAAGTGGCCTTTGAGCAAGTTTTTTTTGGCGGAGGAGAACTCAGCCGGGGCACGGGAAGGAGAATCAGGGGGCCGCAGAGGGGGTGCTGGGGTAGTCGGTTCGAAAAGTCTCTGCAAAGATTGCAATTTGGTGCAAGCTGCGTCCAGCCCCGTGGGCTCTGGGACGCCGCCGCAGTCCGACCCGGGACCGGCGGCGGGGGCGGCTTTGGTCAGGTTGCTGTATCGGGGACCGCAGGTGCCCGGGGACGCACTGGCATCGCCGGGCGGCGGCGGCGGCAGTGGCAGCACCGCACGAGGAGGCACCGGCTGCCGCTCACGGTCGGTCCCCCAGGGCGGCCGCATGGCGCTGCTCAGCTCCCTGGCCCGGGGCCGGGCCCCCGCGCACAGCCACAGATGGTCAGCGAGCAGCACGGTGAAGAAGAGCAGGGACGCCAGGGACAGTCGCCATCGCTGCGCCCGCTCGGAGTCGGCGCAAGGTTTGTCGCTCGGCCTGGGAGCCCAGCAGCAGCAGCAGCAGCAGATAGTCAGCGCGGCGGCGTCTTTCCCGGGCCACATCCAAGCGCCCCTGAACATATTTCAGGGGGGTCCGGGCTGGCGGGAGCAGGCAGGCGCGAGGCCGGACGGCCGTCTCGGGCGGGCGAGCGGGCTGCGCGCCGCTCCGCGCTCCTCGGCGCCGTCCAGGCTCTACCTCGGGGGCTGCATGGTGAGGCAGGCCGGACGGCCCGGGACCCCACTCAGGCCGGAGTCGTGGGGCGCTCTCGTGCTGTCCTTGCGCCCCTCCCACGTTCCCTCGCTTGCAGTCCGGGCGCGGCCGCCCGGCCCGCTAGGCGCTGCCCGGCGTCCCGGCGGGGGGCGGTGCGGGGCACTGGGGCGGTGGCGGCTGCGGCGGCAGCGCCGCGCTCCTCATAGTGTCGGGCCCCTCAGCTGCCCTCTGCTCCGCGACACTCCACTCGGCGCCAGCGGCCGCCTTCCTCGCACTCCGTTCCGACCGTCTCGGCTCGGCGCAGCTCTGCGCCCCTCAGCGCCGCCGTGCGGGCCCGGCTGCCGCGCTCCGCTCCGCTCGCTCGCCCCGCGCCGCTCCCGCCCGTCCACCCGCTGCCCGCTCCGTGCCGCTCCCTGCCTCACTCGCGCCCTCCTAGGCCCGCCGGCCGGCCCGCTGCCCGGTCCTTCGGGCTTCCCTCGCGCTCTAGCTGTTTGCCGGGGCCGGTCCCGGGGCGGCTGCGCTCCGGCTGCTAGCCTGCTGCTCCCGGAGTTCCGGCTCGGGCGGGCCACCTGGCTCCCGGCGGCGCCACGGGCGCCGGACGCGGACGCCGGGCTTTACTTAGTGCGCTTCTCGCTTCCGCCTCTGGTCCGCACCGCTGTGGCGGCCGCCGAGCGGCACGGCCCCGTGGTTCCCGCTGGCCATGCCCCCTCAGTCTGTCGCCATCTTCCGCTGTGCGGAGAACACCTTGAGAGCCCGTGTGCGAGTGTGTTTGGGGGGGAGCGGGGCGGAGAAAGAGGCACGAAGAGGAGGAGGGAGCGGGACTGGGGCCCCGACTGCGCCTGCGCCTCAGGACTCTTTTCCACCCCCCGCCACCCCAGCCCCCGCCGGCCGCAGCCTGTGCTGTTTGGGGATGTTTCCAGTCCACCCCCAACTCCATTCACTTCAGCGCCTCCGTTCGTCCGCCTGCTCCCCGCGTGCACAAGCCACACGCTGAGTCCCAGGCCCTGGCGCTCCCCTTCCCCCGCTAACCCGAGAGCCCGCCTGCTTGCCCGGGGCGGTCGCTCACTCCCTATGAGGGCTAGGGGCTTTCTGAGGGTAATTCTTGGAAGCAGAAGGCATCTCCATAGCGTCTCGCTGCCTCCCTGGGTCGCCTCCCCTGTCCCCGTGACTAGGCGACGCTAGAGCCGGCTGCGGATCGGTCCAGTCCCGTGTCCCTAACTCCGCTTTCGCCCTCACCGTCCTGCCCGAGGCCAAGGCGGCCCCTGGTGCTGAAGGACAGCTCCCAGTTTAGCAGCTGTGCAGGACACAGCTTGGAGAGCGTCCTGGAGTGGGCAAGACAGTAGGCTAAGATGTTTAGTAGTGATGGGGTGTCGTTTCTGCCCTTAGTAAGATTTCCAGCAGCCTCTTCCCCGTCCTAGCTTCCTGGCTCCCCCTATAGGGCTGATGAGAATAGACGAGCAAGAATTAGGGAAGCTGCACCTCCGGGATGGAACCATGTGCTTGGGGCCCTCACACAATCACATGGCACTAGGAACTCAAACGAACAAACGTCCTGCCACGCCACTAACCTTGTTTGAATTCCACCAAATTTCTGAGCGTCCCGGTTGTCTACTTCCTTTACTCACCCCGTTCCACTCCCAGTAACTCCCACATTCTAATTTTTAATCAACCATTACCGTAAGGATTTGTTAATATTAAGAATAATATAAAAAAAACCCTCTCTATTGAATGTATTCTAGGTGTTCAGTTATTGCTCTAGGCACTTTACAAGCATGACTTTATTTAATCTTCACAACAATCTTATGCTGCAGGCACTACTGTTGTCTTTATTTACAAATAAGGAAGCTGAGGTTTAGAGCGGTTAAGATGCCTAAGGTCACACAGCTAGTAACCAACGAAGCCAAGATTTTATTATTTATTTGTTTGTTTGTTTATTTACTTATTTTAAATAGAGGAGAAGGCGGGGAGAAAACGAGTGAGTGAAATATCGAGCTGCACATTGTGCCTCTAGTTCACCCCCAACCACCGACCTGGCCCACAGCCCACGCCTGAAAGAGAATTGAACCAGCAACCTTCCAGTTCCCAAGCAAGCGTTCAATCCACTGAGCCACAGCAGTCAGGGCCCTAGAGCTCTCTTAACACTCCACTAAAGCCCTGGAAAGTGAATGCATGGAAGACACAGTCCTTCCTGCCTTACAGGAAATTATAGTGTACATGAGGAAACAGGGCATATATGTTGGCTAGTGGGAGGATTTATGGACTGGACACTTGAGTTCAGGTAATAAATAGTTCTAGCACTGAATATGTCTTGTGTCCTTGAGAGAGTCCTTTCTCTCTCTGAGTCTTGGTTTCCCCCTGAGTAACATGAGGGTATACCAAGGGCTAAATAAGATAGGTCGGAATCATTGGTACTACTAAGAGGTTGGCCAGGGTGGGCTGGGATGGCAGCAGGGAAGAGTTTCTGGAAGAGGGAGAGTGTGAGCTGGTTCCTAAAGAAGTAGCAGAATTTGGGTGGGTGGTTGGGGAGGGCAGCCCAGGTGAGAGGAATACAAGTGAAAAATTTCAGAGATGAGAAGGAGCCTTGCATAGTGGTGAAGCCACGAGTGTGACAGTTTGGCTGTATAGGTGGTGAGAACTCATGGGAAATGGAGTAGAGGGATATGAGACAAGGAACAAAAATGTCAGGCATTTGGGAGGCCTGTTCATTCATTATGTTCCAAGCACTAGGCTGGGGACTAGGTAGGAGACTCAGGTGGATCATACATGACCTTGCCTCGACATGCTCACAGGTGAATTAGGGAGGCAGACATTTTAAAGGAGGTATTGCAACCTGGTGGAATAAGAATAATTTGAATGGGAGGAAGGAGAGCGCTCCCTCTTATAGATGGGGGCACTGATGACTCTGTCAGCTTCTCTCAGAGATGATTTTGCACAGAGCCATTTGAGCTGCGGGGCATTTGTTCTTTTATTTATTCAGCAAATGTGTATTGAGGATCTGTTATGTTACAGACCCTGTACTAGGCATCCAAGATATAGAAATGAGTAAAATACATGTCTGGTGCTGAAGGAATTTAGCTGAAGTCTTAAGGGATGAGTAAGAATTGGACAGACAGGAGAGAAGGTGGTGTGTGAAGGATGTCCCAGGCAGAGGGAATGTCATGTGTTAAGGCCCAGAAGCAAAGCCAAGAATGGCATGTTCAGAAGACTGCAAAGTAGTTCATTGTGACTAGGTGTGAAATGGGAGCATTTCCAAAAATGAGGCTGAGGATTTGGCACAAACCAAATCACGAAAGGCCCTGGGTGCCATACTAAGTAGTTTGGACTTTATCCCAAGGGTACTAAGAGCCACAGAAGAGGTTGAAAGATTTTCAGCAGATTTATATTTTTAGAAGATTCATTTGGCTACAGGATGGAGGCTGGATTGGAGTGGTGGTTGGGAGGAGACTTGAGGCAGGGAAACTGCTTGGGAGACTGGTTACCGTCCAGGTGAAAGGTGTTAAGGGCTGAACAAAGAATGCAGCATTCCAGTAGGGAGAAGAAATGTGCAAGGGGAGGGAAGTAACAGAGGTAAAACTGAAAGGACCTAGGACAAGCCTAAATGGAAGGAATAAACTAGGAACAGGACCTGAAGAAAGGGTGAAACCAAAAGGTTTGAGTTAGTGGCACTGGCATGATTGCTCCTGCCCATCTAGCAACTGTTTTCTTTCCAGAGCCATTCTTTGTTCAGTCCTTGGAGAGTTCAGTGTTCTGTTTAACAAAGAAGGCTAATTGCTTACAGATACCTAGTTCAGAGCTGATTGGCATGGCTGCAGTGATTGACACTCCCGAGTGCCAATGAAAGAGCTGCCTGCCATGCCTAGGCTATCAGCGCTAAGCACCTCTGAAGCTTTCTGTGAGAAGTCACTCAGGCACGACCCCCTTCCCTATCCCCCAGCACGCACAGGGAGAAAAGTGTCTCACAAAGGTCCGTTTGTCCCAGGAGCACAACATAACTAACTTACCCACACAGTACCCACTGCGCACAAAAGAGAAGAGGTGCACACCAGTGTTCAGAAGAAGCTCTTGTACTCTTGCTGTAGATGACACTAGAAATTGAGATGGGGGGAGGGAAGACATTGCCATCTAATCAAGCCCCTGGAACAAAATATCCCTTTGGGAAGGGGGTTGTTCCTCCCCAGAACTGGTGCGTCCCCACCAGCCTCCTTCCCAGCCCTTTCTCTCCACCTATTTGCAGATCCGCAGAGGCCAAAGACAGAGGATAAAGGTGTGTTACTTCTGAGGGCTCCCAGGGTGCCCAGGAAGAGTGATAGGGTGCTCTCAAGCTGGGGAGGGCACAGACCTCTTGGAGTAGAGGCATGAGGGGAAGGTTTTCCGTGGTGAAATTCTGACATTTAGGAAGAAGAAAAAGCGGGAGCCGTTTAAAGAGATCAACGTGGTTACATACTTGTTAACTTTCTGTTAAGCTCAGATCTTAAAAGGTCATGGGCAAAAGATGGAAGCAAGAAGTTAAGGGTGAATCTAAGAACTTGTGAGAACAGTGTCAGGATGGCTAATGCACAGCTTCAGCTGAAGCTGCTCGGACTCTGCCTGGATCCCACCTTCTGATTCCCTCCTCCCTGCATAGTTGGGGCAATTTCCCTTCACCTGCAGACTACTACACCTGTCCTAAGACAGGAAGGTTTGAAATAGCCCCTCCCTACATGCTGGAACTCAGCATCAAGTAGTTCTTTTGCACTGAGTTTGGGTTAAAACCCAACCATCACAATGGATCTAAACACAGATCCAAAGCCCAGAGGTAAGAGTGTTGGGCTGATCTGACAGCAACTCCTAGAGGCCCTGGGTGCCTAACATCCGGGGAACTCTCTGTACTAAAGATCTGAGGAGATCTCTCAGTACCAAATTGTGGGTTGATTCTCATTTTACAATGAAAAAAAAACTAAGTAATATTGAATAGGAGTACCAGAAATTGCCTCATTGGAAACAAGAACTACAGGGTCCAGCACAAATAATGCCCCCTTTACATTACAAAATCATAAGCATGGAATTCTGAGACATAACAATATCACACTCAAGCACACCATAGGACATTTTAGGTGAAATGTTCAAATTAAAACTATAAACTATTACACCCATATTATTACCCTACCAACAACACTCAAGCAGGTGTTACTTCTGCTGGGCCCTGTATTTACATTAAATAAAAACCCAGTTGCAGTATGGTGAAGCACACTGGGAACAGCCATGGGGACAGGTTCTGGCACTCACACCACAGGGGCATGGCTGCTACATGAGAGGAAAGAGAGGGCGAAGGAGAGAGTGAGGGGGAAGAGAGGAGCGCAGCTCACTTTGGGTTCCAGAGCTAGTTGGACAGCCAGTCCAGTCCCTTATAGAGCCTTTCCCCACTGGTGACACAGGTGACCTGAATGTACCAGTTCCTGTGGCACAGTAGTGCAGGCCCAGCTTGTCTGTGATCTCTGTTGAGTTCTTGGCATTGGGGAGGTCCTGCTTGTTTGTGAACAGGAGTCGGAGGACAGCATCCCCGAGCTTGTCCTCTGCCAGCATCCACATGAGCTCCCCTCAAGCCTTGTTCATACACTCTCAGTCATTGCTGTCAACCATAAAGATGAGACCTTGTGTGTTCTGGAAGTAGAGGCACCACAGAGGCCAGATCTTGTCCTGGCCACCCATGTGCCACACAGTGAAGCTGATGTTCTTATACTCCTGAGTCTCCATGTTGAAACCTATGGTGCAGATGGTGGTTACAATCTCACCCAGCTTCAGTTTGTACAGGATGGTGGTCTTCCCTGCAGCATCCAGGCCCACTGTGAGAACATGAGAATGTGCATTTCTTTTTTGCTACAAAAGGCTCTTGAAGAGGCTCACAAAGATATTCCCCATGCTGTAGACAGGAGGGAGAGAAATTGGCTGGAGAAACCCTCGGGGATGGCATGGTGGCTCTGGTGTTGCTGCTACACCCAGCCAGGCATTGGCTTTGCTCCCCCAACTTTTATCTCTTAATGTCTAAATCCCTGTAGTCATCTTTACCCTCCAATTGGACCCCCAATTTTCCTATGTTGTAACCCTATTTCAGTTATATATATATTTTTGGCCACAAATAATAGACAACTCTAAAATAGTGACTTAAATAAAAGTTTATTTGTCTTTTGTAGCAAAAATTTCCTGGGATGGTCCAGACCTGATAAGGCCATTCAACAATGCCATGAGACCCTGGCTTTTCATCTCCACCATGCTTAGGACAGGCTTTTATCTATTTGCTTTTTGTCTCATGGTCGCAAGACAGCTGCTGCTGCTCCAGACCTCATGTCTGTATTATAGATAAGAAGGGAAAACAGCTACAGACAGGGCAAGAAGGCTAAGGACAAAGGACCTTCCAGAGAGGCTTTGCTTTTTTATTCATAATGGAACACTCTCCCCATTGCCATTCACTTACACCCCTCTGATGAGAATTGTGTCATGTGGATACTCCCAGATGCAAAGGAAGCTGGGAAATCTAGTGCTTTTAGCTGGGCACAGCTAAAAGCAACAGCTCTGAACAAAGGTGGGATTCTGTAAGGAAGGAAGAAGAGGGAAATCCTTATTGGGCAAGCAACTGGTAGCATCTGCCATGAATTCCAACCATGAACTGCTTGACTAGACCACCTTTCCTTTATTACTAAACCCCTCAGATACTGTGCTTTGACTGCCGTACTGACTTTTTTCTAGCAACTGGATGGTTTGTTCTTGTAGCACAGGATAGAGAGACCTGCCTGGTTTAACAATAGCACATGTGAAAAAGACCTTGATTTGATTGGAAAGTCAGTACAGGCCAACAGAGTAATGATGCTGCCAAAAGAGGTAATTAGATTTTAGGCTGCATTAATAGGAGTATAGAACCAGAACAAGAGAAAAGATGGGGTTGTCCTTCTCTACACTTGTTGCATCCCACCCAGAGAGCACTGTGCTCCATCCTGGACAGCCCATGTAAACAGGGATACAATGACAGAGTGCACAGTGTCCAGACGTGAGTCACTAGGTTGGTACACAGGCAGCCACATCATACCAGGAACAGTTGAAGGACCTGGGTTGATTTCATCTAGATGTGAGTAGACCCAGGGAAGAGCCCCTACAGGGGAAGGATCAGAAGCAGTTATTTAAGTTAGAGTTCAGAGCTCAGGAGATTTCCAGTGGTTAAGTGGAAGGATGGTGAATTAATAACACTAAAAACAAGCACTAATATAGTTGTTAGTATGTACCAGGTACTGTTCTAAGCATTTATATACATTAAGTCACTTAATCTTCCATGACAACAATTCTGGAAGGTAGGAACTGTTATTGTTTCCATTTTCCAGATGAAGAAAGTAAGGGACAGACAGGTTAAGTTACTTGTGTAGGGTTACAAAGTTAGCAGGTGGCTGAGGCAGAATTTGAACACAAGAATTCATGCTTACCTTACACCCACTCAGAAGAGGTTAGTGATTCTGAATTGCCTGGATTTATAGCAGATAGCATTTGCAGCTTGCTTGATTGTTTGGCTGTGGTGGGTGAGTTGGCACAGACAGGGCAGAGAGATAGAGGACCTCATTTTAAGACCTACAACCTAGGGGATTCATCTTAGATATCTATTTCAATACCTTTGCAGTCAAAACCAAGAGAAGTGAATGTCCATAGTGGAGTCTGTCTTGGGCTCTCCCTCTCACTTCCAATTTCTAGTATGAGGAATCCAGCCTCATTCCTGGGTAACTGACACAGTGACCTCACTCTAGATTTCATCCCACTCTAGGTTGCAAAGATACAGCGGTGACCCCTCTGGGGCTACCATTACTCTAGAGCTTGTAGTATGCAGAGTCTACATTTCTGGGAGCTGGCACAAACCCAGGCTGACAGAGCAGTTTTTGGACCACAAGGCTCAGAGTCTGATAACTTCTGAAAGATAGTAGGACCAAATTCACCCTGCCCCATATCTCCCAAAGTCATTATTCCACCCCACAATTGGAAGCCTCACGTCTACCTTCACATTGATTCTCATACTGCCCTGCTTTTTTCTTGACCCAATCAATCCCTCCAGTTTAAAAAAAATATTTTATTTATTTATTTTTAGAGAGAAGGGAAGGGAGAAAGAGAGGAAGAGAAAAATCAATCGGTTGCCTCTCATGCACGTGTACACACCGATTAGTTGCCTCTCATACATGCCCCAACTGTGACTGAACCCTCAACCCAGGCATGTGCCCTGACCTGGAATCAGATGTTGGACCTTTCTCTTTGTGGGACAGTGTCCAGCCAACTGAGCCACACTGGTCAGGGCGCCCTCTGCTGCCTTCTTATGTGAGGATACTCATCTTTTCTAGTACCATAGATTCAGCAGGTAGGGTAGGTGTTTTCTTTGCTCCTCGTTACTTTCAGACCATTTGCTTTTTCCCTCTTGCAAAAACTACAGCTCTTTTGAGGCTCACATCATTTTGATACAATACTCACCCATTCACAGAGTTGTCAAGTACAGACCTCCTAGTCATATCCTCTGTAGTGGGTTGAATTGTTTCTCCCAAAAATATATGTTGAAGTCCCAACCCCAGTACCTTTGAAGGTGACCTTATTTAAAAATAGAGTATTCATAGATGTAATGAAATGAAGATGAGGTCATACTGGATTAGGGTGGGCTCCTGACTGGTGTCCTTACAAAAAGAAAGAATTTGGACACAGAGACACACACAGAGGGAAGATGGCCATGTGATGACAGTGACAGAGACTGGAGAAATGGGTCCACAAGCCAAGCCAAGGAATGCCAAAGATTGTTGGCAACCACCAGAAACTTGTAGAGAGGCAAGAAGGAGACCTCCCACAGAGCCCCTCGAATGAACCATCCTTTACACCACCTTGATTTAGGACTTCTGGCCTCCAGAACTGCTAGAGAATAGACTTCTGTTGCTTTAAGCAGCCCGGTTTGTAGTGATTTGTTACAGCAGTTCTAGGAGATGAACACACTCTCTTTCTCAATGAAGATTTCAGTTTCTCTCTCACTGGAGCCCCCTACCCCCACCACCACAACACCTGCCCACTGTGAGTCCTGCCATCATTCTCAGGGACTTCAATGTCCATGTTGATTCAGCCGTCACTTGGACCCTGTGGTTCCTAAACATCCTCATCTCTTCCACTTCACCTCAGCCAACTATTGGGTTGGCTGAAAAGTCCATACAATTTTTTCTGTTAGTTGGTTCTAGTAGCGCTTAGTTGTCTTTAACTTCATTCAAAATGATTTTGTTAGATTGTATTGTGACAGCTGTCATATCAGCATGCATTTTAAAGAACGTATCAAAATTGGTGAATATTTGTGTAGCCATTTTAATATTGAAGATGGAAGAAAATACACAATATTTTCAGCATATTATGCTTTATTTTTCCAAGAAAGGTAAAAACACAACTGAAACCAAAAACAGATTTGTGCAGTGTATGGAGAAGGTGTTGTGACTGATTGAATGTGTCAAAAGTAGTTTGCGAACTTTTGTGCTGGAGATTTCTCACTGGACAACGCTCCATGGTTGGGTAGACCAGTGGAAGTTGATAGCAATCAAATTGAGACATTCATTGAGAACAATCAATGTTATACCATGTGGGACATAGCCAACATACTCAAAATATCCAAATCAATAAAGTTATTGGTGAAAATGCAAATGTGTCTTTTATTTTATGGAAAAAATTAAACGGAGTTTTTTTTTAAATTTTTATTGTTATTCAATTACAGTTGTATGCCTTTTCTCCCCATCCCTCCACCCCACCCCAGGTGAACCCACCTCGCTCCCCCACCTCCACCCTCCCCCTTGGTTTTGTCCATGTGTCCTTTATAGTAGTTCCTGTAATCCCCTCTTCCCACTGTCCCCGCCCTGGCTATTGTTAGATTGTTCTTAACTTCAATGTCTCTGGTTATATTTTGTTTGCTTTTTTCTTCTATTGATTATGTTCCAGTTAAAGGTGAGATCATATGGTATTTGTCCCTAACCGCCTGGCTTATTTCACTTAGCATAATGCTCTCCAGTTCCATCCATGCCATTGCAAAGGGTATAAGCTCCTTCTTTCTCTCTGCTGCGTAGAATTCCATTGTGTAAATATACCATAGTTTTTGGATCCACTCGTTTGCTGATGGGCACTTAGGTTGCTTCCAGTACTTGGCTATTGTAAATTGTGCTGCTATGAACATTGGGGTGCACAGGTTCTTTTGGATTGGTGTTTCAGTGTTCTTAGGGTATAATCCCAGCAGCGGAATTGCTGGGTCAAAGGGCATTTCCAGTTTTCTGAGGAAATTCCATACTGTTTTCTACAGTGGCCTCACCAGTCTGCATTCCCACCAACAGTGCACTAGGGTTCCCTTTTCTCCGCATCCTCTCCAACATTTGTTTGTGGATTTGTTTATGTTGGCCACTCTGACTGGTGTGAGATGATACCTCATTGTGGTTTTAATTTGCATCTCTCTGATGGCTAGTGATGCTGAGCATCTTTTCATATGTCTCTGGGCCCTCTGTATGTCTTCCTTGGAGAAGTGTCTTAAACAGAGTTTTTGGTCAACCCAATACCTACATTGTCCCAAACTGGACCTGCTCCACTATAAATCACCAATTGCTATTGAGCCCTCAATGCTGCTTCACAATGTTACTAGGTATTAAATTGTTTTAAGACTTTTCACTTTCCAGGATGACTATTTCAAACCTTCTTTGCTCTTTTCTTAAATCTCAAGCCTCCATGTCTACCCTCTCACTCTGTCTCATAACAGATAACTTCATTGTTGACTTCACTGAGAAGACTGAAGCAGCAGGCAGGGTCTTGGCTTCCCATGTCACCTCATCCTTCTGTAGGACTTTCCTTCTGTCACAGAGCAGGATGTGTCTTTTCTTCTCAGAGGGCCATTCCCTGCACTGATGTTTTGTAGTTTATCCCTGCCCACCTTCTCACACTATTGATGATCCATTTTCTCTCCTACGTAATCAACCTCTTCCTCTCAACTGGACCCTTTTCAGTAGCAGGTAAAAGAGTCTCTTCCATCTTAAAATAATGTCCCCCTCACTTGCACCCCCCTCCAGTTATCATTCATTTTTCTGCCCTTCCCAATAAAATGCTCAAGACAGTTATCTATATTCACTCCTTAGCCAATTTCAATCATACCTCTGCCTTGTCACTACCCTAAAAGTGCTTCCACTCCAGTTGCCGATGACCTTCATACCATTAAATCCAAGATATGCTTTCAAGCCATAATCCACTTGACTTCTCAGTGGTACTTGGCATAATTGACCACTTCCTCTGTATTGGGACCCTTTCTTCTGTTGGCCTCTTTTTCTTTTGTTTTTCTCCTACTTCCCTGAGAATCCCTTGGTTTCTTTTGGGGCTCAGTTTTCTCTAACTAGCTTGTAAATGTTGGAGTTCCTCAAAGCTGCCTTATGTTCTCATTCTCACTCTATACTCTCTCACTAGGAAATCTCATCCATGAGACTGGTGTGGATCTCATATTTACAAGGGGGGACCCAAAAAACCCCGTATTTATTCATAAGAAATTGTGTATTTATTCTTACATGTTTAAACTTCAGTCACCTTCAAAGTAATTTCCATTTGATGTCATACACCTATTGAGATGTTTTTTCCACTTCTCAAAATGGTTTTTGAACTCATCGATTTTGATACCTTTTAAGGCTTCTGCCATTTTTCGTTTCACCTCTTCCACATCGGCAAAATGTTTTCCTTTGAGGACTTTTTTCATACCAGAAAACAATAATAACAAAAAAGTAACTGGGGGTGAGAGCAGGTGAATAGGGAGGGTGGGGCATGGGGGTCATGCCATTTTTGGTCAAAAACTGATGAACACTCAGTGCAGTGTGGGCAGTTGCACTTGCAAATCACCAATCATGAAATGTGCAGATGCATTGAAAGATTCTTAAAAAAAAATTCACTGAAGCCAAACACAGCCTTTCACAACAACACCAGCTGGCACACTGATACAGATGGGTTCCTAGACTGCTCACCTAGCTGGGAAAGCCTATACTACATGAGGCCTGCCCTCCAGAAGATAATTCCAGGGGTTTTTGGGGTTCCCCCTCATATAACTCTACTAAGGTGACCGAAAAATGACTCAACTTCAGTACACTGAAGACCAAACCTATGGTCTCTGCCTTGGGATCTGGTTCTCTACCAGTTCCCACCTTTTCAGTGCATGGCACCCTCAACTATCCAGTTATGCAATTCATTGGGTTGCATCGGATCACCTAGGATTCATTCTGGCAACGCCTCTCCCTCATATGCAATCATTGCCAAGTCCTATCTATTTTACTTCTTAAAACTTGCTTAGTCCATTCACATTTGTTCAATGACACAGTCAGCCACCACCCTTGTCCACATTATGATCATTTTTCATTTTATCTAGTACAACAGACTGGTCTCTACATATCTGCACTGGCTTCTCTCCAACCCATCTTCTGTGCAACATCCAGAGCGACGTTTTCAAAAGTTAAATATGATTGTGTTATTATCTTGTTTAAAAACCCTCCAAAAATTTCTTATGGCCCATAAAAGAAAGAATTGTTAGTGGGGCCTACAAGGTTCTGTAAGATCTTGTCCAAACTTACATCTCCAGCTTCAGCTCATACTACTTTCTTCCTCACGCTCTATGCTCCATCCACCTGGGCTCTCTTCCAGTTCTAAATCCACCGTTCCTTTGTGGCCACAGGGCCTTTGCACATGTGTTCTCTTCTTCTGTAACATTCTCTCCACACCCTACCTCCATATGTTTTGCTTGGCTAATCGTACTTAATACTCAAATGTCAGTTCCAGTATCACTTTGTCAGGGAAGGTTTTCTAGACCAGTCCCCCAAAGGCTAGGTCAGTCTCCTTCATTATATCTCTCAAAGAACTGTCTTCCCTTCTTCATGGTACTTATTTCAGTTGCATTTCATCCTTATTTGTGGAATTCTTTGGTTTACTACTGTCTCAACCACTACACTCCAAACTCCATCAGAGCAGGATTCATGTCTGTTTCTGTTTTTTCCTGTTCCTTAAGCAGCAAGTATAGCACCTAACACATAGATACTCAGTATTTGTCAAATAAATGGATGAATGAGTGAGCGAGCAGGTGAATAGACACTTCAAGTGAGACCATCCCCACCCCATCACAGAAGTGTGGCTTTAGTCTAACAGATCTGTTAGCATGACTATTTCAATAAAAAACTATGAACCACAACATGCAGAAGCAGAGGGGCTTTCTCTCATAGTTGCTTCCAGAGGCAGTGAATTCCCTGCAGTGACGATATCTTCAAACAGGTATCTAAGCAGAAGTTGAATGTCTTCTCATGGCTAAATAGTCACAAGAGGAACAGGTGATATCAAAATTTTTGCCACCCAAGGCTTTGTGAGTCTCAGGTTTGATTCATAATGAGAAGGTGGCTTGAGCAAAGAGGATTCAGACATCCTCTGGGATGGGAAATGGAAAAGACATGGAAGAAACTACTCTAGGATCCTAGCCTCACTGAGATCACCTCATTCATTTCCTTCCCTCCCCAAAGGAGCTGTCTGCCAGTCCATACTTTTGAGGCTCATTATTTTTCTGACACTGAAGATGGCTGTAGGGTGGAGGCTCTTCAACTTCTAAATCTCATGGTTCCAGCATTTACTGTCAATCTGGCTTCCAATTTTTATCTTTCTCGTGTACATTTAAAAAGAGATTTTATTTATTTATTTTTAGAGGGGAAAGGAGGGAGAAAGAGAGGGAGAGAAACATCAATGTGTGGTTGCCTCTCACGTACCCCCTACTGGGGACCTGGTCTGCAACCCAGACATGTGACCTGACTGGGAATTGAACAGGTGACCCTTTGGTTTGCAGGCCAGTGCTCAATCCACTGAGCCACAGTAGCCAGGGCTTTCCCATGTACATTTAAAGGTATTTCTTCATGCTTCCCATACAGCCCCAGCTGTATGCAAAAAGTTTTTTAAATAGAGGGTATTGTTTTGGGCTGAGTGCAAGTCCCCACATTTCACAGTACAGAAAATTGGGGTGCCATTTTATACTATCTATGGATTACTCTTTTTTAAAAGATTTTATTCACTTATTTCTAGAGAGAGGGGAAGGGAGAGAGAAAGAGAGGGACAGAAACATCAATGTGAGACACAAACATCAATTGGTTGCCTCTCACACACCTCCTACTGGGGACCTGGCCTGCAACCAGGCACATGCCCTGACCAGGAATCAAACTGGCAACCCTTCCATTTGTGGGACAATGCCCAACCCACCGAGCCACATCAGTCAGGGCTCTGTGGGTTATTCTGGCTATTCGGATGTTCAGGGTCTTGTAAGTGTGAAGTGTTGTCAGAATGTGGGGCCTGTACAGGTCAAAGCCATGCCTCTCAAAGTTGGAGGTTGGCTCTCAACCTGCACTGTGGGATAATAAATGGCATCAACCCCAACAGAGTCCTGAGGATCACCTGAGAAAGAATTGTGTTTGTCAGAGAGCAAACCAGGGCCAGGGAGGATGCCTGTAGGAAGTCTGGAACTCAGGTTTGTTTGTTTGTTTACTTTTCTTTTAGTATTGGCTGTGGAGGGAACCCAGTCCTCAAATACCTGTTCACTGAGGTTTGAGGTAAGAGGTGCCCACCCTGTGAACACAGGCCAGGGGCAGAGAAGGAAGGAGCAAAGCCCCTGCCACTTTGGAGCGTGAATGAAGTTTAGACAGAGCCTGTGAGTTCCAGAGCACAGTTACCCATGGATGGCTCAGAGACATGTGCTGTGAAACTGGGCTGTTTGGATTTCTGCCATTGCCTTGTGCTTTCCTGAATGTTTCAGGAAGTTCTTTATGCAAATACTTCCTGCTGTCTCTCCTAGGCCCAGGGAAAACCAAAGATGGGGTCTGTGGCCCTCTTAGGCCAGAGTGTTAAAAAGAGTGGCACAGGCCTGAAGCTGAGTGTGTGGCAGAGGTGGCAATGGGCAAGCGGCAGAGCTCTGCCACAGGGCCCTCTAAGGGGGTCCTGAGAGTGAGAGTTTACCTTCTGTATGCCTCCTTCCCAAAGTTTTCTTTGCTCCAATCTGGAAGACTCTATGTTCTGTTTTACCAAGGAGGTGCTAGTGGCAATGTCAGAGTAGGAGCCAGGGCCCTAAGGGGAGAGGGGAGATTCAGTGAGCCAGAGGTGGGAGACCACCATAGCCTCTTCCCCCATGGAGATTCTCTTTTCATTGTAATGGGTTTCTCCTAAGAAGGGAAGCAGTTTCTTTATTCACTGAGTACTTTCTCATGGGTCAAGAAAACACCTGCCACACTGGCTGGTGTGGCTCAGTGGATTGAGCACAGGCCTATGAACCAAAGGGTTGCCAGTTCGATTCCTAGTGAAGGCACATGTCTGGGTTGCAGGCCAGGTCCGCAGTAGGGGCTGTGTGAGAGGCAACCACACATTGATGTTTTTCTTCCTCTGTTTCTCCTTCCCTCCCCATCTCTCTAAAAAGTTAATAAATAAAATCTTCTTTTTAAAAAGAGACCTACCTGTAGAGACAAAGGTAGATTTTCCAGCTGGCAACGGGCAGATGTTGTACCTCTAGCACAGCTCTTCAGATGTCTCTGGAGCCAGCCCTGTAGGCTGGGCAAGGCCTTGGCCAAAAGACTCCTGGTCTGGGACCTGGTGCAGATTGCTTGTGAAGTCCGGAAAGCCCCTCTCATCCCCAGAAAGCTTTCTGCCTCATTGTGCCATAGGGAGCTACCTAGTGAAGGTGGCAAAGTGATGAAAGGTAGGCCCAGGGGGTAAGGAAGGGTCTCCATCTCCACCACTCAATACCAAATCATTGTCTGCCTCTTCCTCTGCTGATAGAAAAGGGAACCAAGTAGACATCTTAAAGCATCAGAATTGGACTGAGCGCTAGAGTCCGAGTCACCATGGATGATGGTCTATGCATGACCTGGGACTTTAACCCAAGGAAGGTCAGGGTTGCCTAGACTCGAACATCTCCCTCAGTCCCTCCCATGACCTGCTCCTGCACTGTTTCTGGGTGGTATGTGTGGGGAGGAGGCATAGCCTGGCATGTGCATATCCTGCACTTTGGTGCTTAGCTATCCTGTCCCCTGGATGGTCTGTGGTTCCCCTCCTAATGTTTTAGACATGGTACCATGATCTAGAAGTTGCCTCTTTCAGCTGGCCTTGTGGGCTCTAGTCTATGGCTCCCACCTTGTTCAGGAAGCAGCATATTGGTAATGGAAAGAGTATAGACTTTGGAGTCAGGCAGGTCTGGGTTTATATCCCAGCCCAGCATTTCCCAGCACAAGCCATCAGAGCCTACCACTTTCCCTATCAGCAAAAGAGGAAAAATAGCTCCTTCATAAGGCTGTTGTCAAGAGAAAATGTCATGATGATTTTAAAGTGCCTCATACAGGGCCCTCAGTAAATGAGTTCACTGTGAAGTGTCCTTTGTATGACAAAGTACACATTCCCCCTTTTTCCCTTTCATTCTGTCTTTCTATGCTGTTCTGTTGCTTAAGACACATATACCAGTAGATTTTTGTCCTCACCTGAGGACACCTTTTTTCCCATTGTGTTTTTAGAGACAGAGGAAGGGAGAGAGAGAAACATGGATGCAAGAGAGAAGCATTGATTGGTTGCCTCTGTACACAACCAGAATGGGGATTGGCGTTGGGATTACCATTGTATGTGGCTGGACTGGGTGTCACACGCACCTGCACCCCACCGGGGATCAAACCCACAATCTAGGTATGTGCCATGACTGGGAATAGAACCTGCAACCTTTTGGTTACAATGCTTCAACCAGCCTGAGTCACACTGGCCAGGGCTACACCAGCAGATTATTAAATCTGGTTCTCTGCTGGGAGGAAGTTCCCAGAGGGAACAATTTCTGTGTATAGCAGAGCTTGTGTGCTGGGTGCTGGTTTTCACTCTCCAGGGCAAACGTCCTCAGAGGTACTGATCACCTATGCAGAGAAAGGGGAACTACATGTCCTTGTGTCTCAGGAATGAGTTGAGAGGAACATGTTGGGGGTGTCATGGGAAGTGATCCCCACTCACAGGATAAAGAATGCAGAGGGAAAAAAAGCCTCACAGAGTGTCAGTTGCCATCTCGGAAGGGAGTCAGGAGACAGAGCTCAAACTCTTCAATCTCAGTCTCCTCTGGGGACTAGGGAAGATGGAGCCTTTGCCATTTCATGTTCATTTCACTGCCATAATTCATCTAACCTACTGTGTGTAATGTATTGCTTTTGTAACCTCTGTTCTGTTTTGCCTTGATAGTGGTTGATAGAGCTCTTTACCTGAGGACTGTCTTTAGGGTAGTGCCAGACGGACTTTATCTCACTCTATAGCCAGCCTGAAGGAGAGCTGTGTCCCACTCAAAGGGATTAGAGAGGAAAGGAAAAGAGGCTGAATTCTTAGGCCTTCAGAAATGAAGCCAGTAGAACTCTTGGAGTTGGCCAGAACCTGACACATGGTCTGGGAGCTCAGGAGTACAAGCACGTGAGGCTTCCTCAGGGAAGCTCAGCACCTTCACGGTTGGTCTAAATTCATATCTGGGCCTGTGTATTCTATCAGCTATGTGCTCCCCTGAGTAAATGCTGTCTTGGGCTTGGATATATCAGTTAGCAGGCTTTCTCTTTCTGTTGTGAAGTCTGAGCTCACTTTTCGACTCTCCCAGTAAGAACCTATTTTTAAGGAGTGCTTCTGGCTTTTAGCTCATTTTCAGGATGTGGATGTCCAATGTCTTCTTTTTTTTTCAAAAAAGATCTTATTTATTCATTTTCGGAGAGAGGGGAAGGGAGGGAGAAAGAGAGGGAGACAAACACCAAGAAAAACATCGATTGGCTGCCTCCCCCACACACCCAACTGGGGACCCAGTCTGCAACCCAGGCTTGTGCCCTGACAGGGAATCAAACCGGTGACCTTTCGGTTCACAGGCCAGCACTGAATCCACTGAGCCACACGAGTCAGGGCTTCTTTTTCTTCTTTTAAAAAGATTTTAGTTATTTATTTTTAGAGAAAAGGAAAGGGAAGCAGAAAGAAAGGGAGAGAAACGTTGATCAGTTGCCTCTGAAATGTACCTTGTCCAGGGACCAAATCACCAACCCAGGCATTTGCCCAGCCTGAGCAGGAATCAAACCAGCAGCCTAGTGACCTTTCAGTTTGTAGGCTGATGCTTAACCAACTGAGCCACACAGGCCAGGGCTCCCATATGTTCTTCTTTTTCTTCTTTTTTCAAAAAATTTGCATATTATTTTTTATATATTTTTAAAATATTTTATTTATTGCCACGGTCCAGCTGCAGCAGAGTCCAGGGGGTCCTGAAGGTGCTATGAGGTGTTGGCGCGTGGAGATCAGGCAACTACACAGCTCAGAGGCAGGTGAAGCACTGATTCGTTTATTGCAAGTACAAGTGGATTTTTATATTTTCCTTTTTGGCATAGATTAACATTTGCAAGTGTATAGCATGATCAGTTAAGCAGAAAAATCAATACAAAGGTAACCAGGAAAAGTATGAAAGTTTCCATGGATTTAATTATATTAAACAAGGACTGTTTTGACCAAAGTTTCCATAGATTCAGTTATAGTGAACAAAGATTATCTTAACCAGGAGAGTCATAAATCAGACGATTAGACATTTTCAGAAATTGTTCATAGGGCAAAAGTATACGGTAGATTGAGCAGAGGCAATAAGGCCTTTGTGATATCTAACTTAGCTATCTGTCTTTTCTGTCTAAAATGTTTCTCTGTGTACTATAAACTTTAACTTCATAGTAACTGTTTCTATATGCTTAATAGCTAACCAGCTTTTCTTATTTCTATGGCTGTCCAATTGATATATATTCTTATTTAAGGTAAGGGAGGGGCTGTTACTCTAACGACTTTTAGACATTCCGGGACTTGTTGACTAGAGACGCATTGGTCTGATTATATCCTGTTTGTGTCAGTTGCTGGTCAATTCTAAGAGTGGTGATCATTTCTAGGAGGTTCCAGATGATTAAGGCAGTAAAAATATAGATTCCAAGAAAGAGAAAGAACAAAATCACACACAGATCCCAAGTACTGCCACGTCCTCCAGGCCAGGATACGCTTCCTTGAAGACATATCCCCCATGTCTGGACCTTGTCAAACAACATGGTTGACCATACGTGGCAATTTATTTATTTTTAGGGAGAGGGGAAGGGACAGAGAAAGAGAGGGAGAGAAATATTAATGTGTGGTTACCTCTCACGTGGCCCCCACTGGGGACCTGGCCCACAACTGAGGCATGTGCCCTGACTGGGAATCGAACTGGTGACCCTTTGGTTTGCAGCCTGCGCTCAGTCTACTGAGCCACACCAGCCAGGGCTCAATATCTTCTGAATTTAGTAATTAATCAAGCTAGTACTGGTTACTGGACTCACATTCTTCCCTAAGAAATCACTGATGACTCACGCTTTTGGTGTGTGGAAGGTGTGAAACTGTTCCTACAATCCTTGAGTTGCATCCTTACAGAATCCGGGTACCCTGCATTTATGGAACATAACAGCAAGAAGGTGTCTCTTCCCTGCCAGAAAAACCAGCATGGTGGACATGAAAAGAAAAGCCATTGCTAGAGTGATCTGGGGGAGAAGTTGAGGCAGCTGTTATGAGCAGGAGCTCTAGGGTGGGAGAGCTCAGACTAGAATATCAAAAGTGATGGAAGAATGTTCTATATGAAAGTCAGTGGGGCAGGGAGATTTTTCTGTGCACAGACATAGTAAGGACTGAAGCTAATTTACATGCACATAGTTGTCTTCTTCCCTTGGCATGTTTTGGACTTCACAATTGTGGCATTTTCACTCCCCAAGGCTGCTCCGCTGTCCTGGAGGCTTTCCTTTTCTCTAGTTGCTCTTTGGACTGTGCCCACGCCCCCCCATCACCCCCATATTGGGTCAGGTCTGGACTGGCCTGCAGGCTGGTGTTGCTGCCCTGCCTGAGATTGAACTGAGCTGGGCTGTGACTCCTGTACACACACAAATGTATTCTAACCCTTGAGTTCTGAGTCTAAGCCAAGGGTGCTGTATATTGGCCTCTGCTGCCCCCCCATGGTAACTGAGGTTACTTTTCCTTACCTGTGGTGACTTCTGGAAAAAAAGCAGTCAGACCCCCAGCTCCTTATGGCCAGCCCCACCCTCTCTGCAGGGTTGCCAGGAACATAGCTCTTTCTTGGGACAGTGGCAGGACGCACTCAGCCAAGTTGCAAGACTGGTGAAGTTCAGGCCATGACTGGGAGGTGCTGCTGCCCATTTTGGCCTGTATCCCGACTCCCTACCTCAGATTTCTTCTAGGGATGTGGGAAGTGAATGGAGAAAAGAGGACATTCAGGACACTGGGAATGGGATGATTTCTCTGAGTGTACTCACCCTCTAAATTACCAGGCTGAAGCCTCCTAAGATCCCCAAGCACCCACCTCAAAGTCCAAAACTGTGTCCTGCGTATGTGCCCTGACCGGGATTGACAGGGACTATGCTCCAACTGAGCCACACCTGCCAGGGCTAAAGTCAGGATTCTTACAGAATATCACTCTACCATGTTTTGTTGTTTTAGGTCCCTTCTTCTTTCTGATACTTTGTATCCTATCAGATGCCAAAATTATAGATTCTACCTTACAAGTAGCTCCTATCTGACCCTTCCCCTTTCCATTTCTCTCCCTCACTCTCTTCTTTCTCCTGTCTCCTGTACACTCTCTTAATTGAAATAAAATTTATATATAGTGAAATGCATGTATCTTAAATGTGCAACTCGATGAGTTTTCATGAATGTGTACACTGTATTTCTACAATTCTAAATCAAGATATAAAACATTTCTATCACACTTGAAAGTTCTCTCATTTCCACTTTCTGTTAATCCTTTGCCCCCTAGACAACCATGAATATATTTTCTGCTACCAAACATTAGTTTTCCTGTTCTAAAATCTCATATAAATGGAATAACACAGTATATGCTCTTTTAGGTTCTACTTCTTTTGGTCATAAAGTGTTTTTTTATATTCTACATGCTGTTGAGTATATCAGAAACTTTATTTCTCTTTAGTAACAGCTTTATTGAGATATAATTTGTATACCATCCAATTTACCCATATAAATGCCCAATTCACTGGGTTTTTAAAAAGATTTTGTTTATTTATTTTTAGAGAGAGGGGAAGAAAGGGAGAAAGAGAGGGAGAGAAACATCCATCAGTTGCCTCTTGCACGCCTCCTGCTAGGGACCTGGCTCACAACCCACGCATGTGCCCTGACTGGGAATTGAACCAGCGACCCTTTGGTTCCCATACTGGCACTCAATCCACTGAGCCACATCAGCCAAGGCTGGTTTTTAGTATATACACAGAGTCATGCAACCATCATTAGCCCCAAAAGAGACCCTTCACCCTCCAGATCCCCCCACCCCTGGCCTCAGTCCTAAAAAGTCATTAATCTATTTTATATCTCTATAGATATAGATATAAATGGAATAATAAAATTTTTTTTGTGACTGACTTCTTTCACTTAGCATAACGTTTTCAAGGCTCATCCCTGTAGTGGCATGCATCAGTATTTCATTCCTTTTTACGGGCAAATAATATTCATTGTATGAATATAAAATATTTTATTTATCCTTTTATCAGTTGATTGACATTGGAGTTGTTCTCACCCTTTGGCTAATATGAATAGTGCTGCTATGAATATTCATGTACAAATCTTAGTGTGGACATATATTTTCATTTCTCTTGGGTATATACCTAAGAGTGCAATTGCTATTTCATATGGTAACTCCATGTTTACATTTAGAGTAACTGCCAAACTGGGAATGTCTCAATTTTTCCTTCATTTTTGAAAAATAGTTTTGCTGGATTTGTTTCCAGGTTGATAATTTTTTTCTTTCAGCCCTTTGAATATGTAAGCCTACGGCCTTCTGGTCTTTATTGTTATTGATTAGAAGTTAGCTGTTAAACTTATTAAGGTTCCTTGCATGGGATGATTGGTTTTTCTCTAGCTGCTTTCAAGATTTTCTTCTTGTCTTTGCCTTTCAACATTTGACTATAATGTGTCTAGGTATGGGCCTTTTTGCTTTTATCTTACTTGGAGTTGATCATACTTCTTGAATGTGTAGGTTAACGTTTTTCATAAAGTTTGGGAAGTTTCCTGTCATCTCTTTAGTATTTTTCTGCTCCTTTCTCTGTGTCCTCTCCTTCTGATATTCCCATTACATGTATGTTAGCGCACTTAATGATGTCCCACACTTTTCTGAGGCTCTTCATTCTTTCTTCTTTCTTTCTTCCTATTTTCCATGTTGTATAATCTCTAATGATTTATCTCCAAGTTCATACATTCTTTTATCTACCAGCTCCAATTACACTTGAACCTCTCTAGTGAATTGTTTTTATTTCAGTTATTCTATTTTTTAACCACAGAATTTCCATTTGATTCTTTTAAAAATGTGTATTTCTCTATTGGCCCTGGCTGGTGTGGCTCAGTGAATTGAGCACTGGACTGCAAACCAAAGGGTCACTGGTTCAATTCCCAGTCAGGGCACATGCCGGGATTGTGGGCCAGGTCCTTGGTGGGAGGCACATGAGAGGCAACCGTGCACTGATGTTTCTTTCCCTCTCTTTCTCTCTCCCTTTCCTTCTCTCTAAAAATAAATAAAAATAAATAAAATCTTTTAAAAAAATATTCTCTTTTTCTCTTTAACCTTTGGCATTTGAATTATGATATGTCTTGGTGTGGGCTTCCTTGGGTTCATCTTGTTTGGGGCTCTGTGCTTCCTGGACTTGTATATCTATTTCCTTCACCAGGTTAGGGAAGTTTTCTGTCATTATTTCTTTAAATAGGTTCTTGATCCCTTGCTCACCCTCTTCTCCTTCAGGCACCTCCATGATGTGAATATTGGTAAACTTAAGGTTGACCCAGAGGCTCCTTATACTATCCTTATTTTGGGGGGTTCTGATAAGGTGTTTCCTGCTTCCTTAGTTTCCAAATTGCTGATTTGATCCTCTGCTTCATCTACTCTACTGTTGATTCCCTGTAATGTATTCTTCATTTCAATAGTGTATTTTTGAAAAGATTTTATTTATTTATTTTTAGAGAGAGGGGAAGGGAGGGAGAAAGAGGGAGAGAAACATCAGTGTGCGGTTGCCTCTCACATGGCTCCCACTGGGGGCCTGGCCAGCAATGTAGGCATGTGCCCTGACTGGGAATTGAACTGGTGACCCTTTGGTTCTCAGCTGGTGCTCAGTCCACTGAGCTACACCAGCCGGAGTTCAGTAGTGTATTTTTAAAAATTTCTCCTGGTTCTTGTTTATGTCCTTCATGTCCTTTTTTTTTTTTTATGTTGAAGTTCTCACTAAGTTCTTTGAACATCCTTATAACCATTTTTTTTTGAACTCTTTATCTGGTAGATTGCTTGCCTCCATTTCATTTAGTTTTTTTCCTGGAGAATTCTCCTGTTCTTTTATTTGGGACCTGTTCTTTGTCTTCTCATTTTGGCTGCTTGCCTGTGTTTGTTTCTATGTATTAAATAGGGCTTCTACATCTCCCAGTCTTGGTAGAGTAGCCTTATGTATTAAGTGTCCTGTAGGGCCCAGTGGCACAGTCTCCCCAGTCACCTGAGCCGGGCACTCCACATGCACCCCACCATGTGGGCTGTCTATCCTGTTGTAGTTGAGCCTTGATTGCTGTTGGCATCACTGGGAGAAACTGACCCTCAGGCCAATTGGATGCAAGGATTGGCTGTGATTATAATGGAGGGGCTGCTGTGCAGGGGTCAATCCTATGGGGCAGGACTCACCTCAGTGGGGCTTTGGTGCCAGCTGAGTCTGCCCCTTCAGTGGAGGTGGTTGGGTTGTAATCTGGTGTGGTCTAAAACTGTCCATCAGTGCACTGACTCTGAGGCCTCCAGGGAGGTGAAGGACAAGGTCAGCCACTACCTATGCCCTACCTGGGGTTATCCAGCATGAGCTACACAGTGATCTGCAGATGGCTGCTACTTGTGCTGGGCTTGGAGTTGCATGGAAGAGGCCAAGCTGTGAACTGAGACTAGCTGCCACTAGTCTTGGCCTGGAGCCACTTAGCAAGGGGTACGGAGTATGCAGAGGCCAGATGCTGCTTGTTTGAGAGATTTTAGGAAAGTCTGAAGCATGATCCAAGAGAGGCTGTTTGTATGGAAAAACCATTGGAAACATCTTTGGGTGGACCCACAAATTGGGTGGGGCGGGGTTTAAGGAAATCACCAGGGTGGGGTGAACAGTATTAGACAGGTTGATGGAGACTCAGATATGATGCCAGCCTTTGGGCTCTGTCAGGGGAGAGCTCAGCAAGGGAACAATGGCTTCTGCTAGCACTTCTGTCTGGGAGAAAGCTGCCTCTTCAGCCCTCATCCTAAAACCAGACAATTTTGTTCCTCCTTATATGTTCCTGGTGCCTTTTAAGCTGCTACCCCAGTGCTATAGCTCAGAGGGAGTGAGTCAGAGTAAGTCCATGCACAGGCACTTTAAGATGAATAAAGAGCTTACAGGAGCTCTTTATCTCACTGAGCCACAATCTCCACTTGTCTTTATAGACAGAAGTTATGGAGACTTCTCTTCCTGGTTCTGGAACTGTGGGCTAGGGGGCCTAGTGTGAGGTTGGGACTTCATGCTCCTCAGGGGAGACCTCTGCAGCTGAGATATCTCTCCCAATTTATAACTGCCACATGTGGCTGGGGTCCAGCCCATTACCCCATCCCTGCCCCTCCTACTAGTATCCAGTTGACTTACTTACATTCCTAGTTAATAGGACTTCTGTTCAGCTAGATTTTAGGCAATTCTGAATGATGGTTGTTCTGTAGTTTAGTTGTAGTTTTGATGTGGTTGTGGGTGGCTGTGAGTGCCACCTTTACCTATGCCATGATCTTGACCAGAAGATTGTATGTTAGTTTTTTAAAGAAACTGTCCATCTGCTCTCCAGAGGGGTTTTACCAGTTTACATTCCCAGCAGCAATGAGTGATTCAGTTATTCTGCATCCTTGCCAGTATGTGGTGTTGTAATTATTTTTTATTTTAGACTTTCTGATAGGTACATTTTTATTAGGATTTCCCTAATGACTAATAATGTTGAACATATTTTGATGTGCTTGTTTGCCACTTGTATATAATCTGTAGCAAAATCTCTATTCATATTTTTTGCACATGTTCTAATTGGATTGTTTGCTTTTTCTCCTGTTGAGTTTTGAGAGTTCTTTACATATTCTAGATACAAATTCTTTGCCAGATATGTGGTTTGCAACTGATTTTCTCCCTCTTAGTTGGTTTACTTTACCTTCTTAAAAGAGTCTTATGCAGAGCAAATGTTTTTTAACTGTGATGAAGTTTAGCTTATCAAAATTTTCATATATGGATTGTACTTTGGTGTTTACTTATGATTTGCCTTGGTTTGGATTTATATGAGTTTATCCTTTGTGGGTTTCTCTCAACTTCTTCTGTCTGTAGGTTTTTGTATTTCGCCAATTTTAATAAGTGTTGAGACATTACTTCTTCAAATACTCTTTTAGTTCTACTCTTATTATGGGACTCTGTTGAAAAGAATGTTGGATTTTTGTTAGTGTCCCTCAGGCATCTGAGACTCCCTTCATTTTTTTTTTTTTAAAAAAAACCTTTTTTATCTCTGTTTTTCAGATATAGTAAATTCTACTGACCAGTCCTCAAAGGGACCAATTTTATCCTCTGTCTTCTCCACTACACTATTGAGCCTATGTGGCAAGTTTTTCATTTCTTAATTGTATTTTCCCAGCTCTATAATTTCCATTTTTCTTCTTTTATAACTTCCATTTCTTTGTTGGATTTTCTATTTTTTCATTTGTTTCTGATGAATTTGTAACTGCTGTTGAAGCACTTTTATGATGGCTGTCTTATGATTCTTGACAGATAGTTCCAACATCATATTTATCTCAGTATTGGTGTTATTTGATTGTTTTCTCTTATTCATGTGATTTTCCTGGCTCTGGTTCTCCTTACAAAGAGTCAGACTTTTTTTTATTGTATCTTGGACATTTTTGCTATTATGTTAAGAGACTCTGAGTCTTATTTAAATCTTTTATTTAGCAGGCAGTCATCCTGTTTAGGTACAGCACACAGGTCCTGGCCTACTTTTGTAGGCTCTGCTCTCAGTGATAATTTAATTTTCATAGCTTTCACTGTTCTCTTTTCATCTGCTTGGTTTATCTGGTGCTGCTTGTGTTTCTGCTGACCTCTGAAGGGGCGGAAGTACTTTTCTCAGGCCTGGCTACCTGGTGCATTTATAGATGGAGAAAGGGATTCTCTGCCCACGAGGATGAACTCCGCTTCCTAGTCCAAGCCACTTGTTGCCACTGGGGCTGCCTGCCACCTGTTTTGGAGGGAAGTCTCTGGCTCTGTGGGAGAAGAGGATTGCTTTCTGGTCAGTTGCTTCTTGTGGCAGGATCTCCCCGTCCATGGGAAACTGAGAGTGCTTTCAGGCCCAGATAGCTTGTTCCACTGTGGTTTTCCTTGTTGGTGCCCCTGAGCTACCATGGCCCATGTTTGTGGTGGGAGCAGAGGAATCTCAGAGCCGGGGGGAAAACGTTTCCAAGTCTAGGTCACTTGGTTTGGGTTTTTTTTTTTTTTAGGTCACTCATTCTGATGGGGGATCCACTGCTGATGCTGTCTGGTCACTTATTGTTGTCTCTCTTTGGGGGTTGGGAGTCTTGGACCTGGTGTGGAAGGAGAGACCTGGTATGGAAGGAGAGACTTGCTCTGGCCACTTATTGTCAGAAGTGATTTCCATTGATACCCCATGCCAGTGTTGCTGTGGTCATCAGGGGTTGTCATTGGGACTCCTGTTCTGTCTGGGGGGAGAAATGAACCTACTTGGTCCACCTTGTGTTGCTAGGTTAGGAAAAACATAACGTGTCTTAGTGGAACAGGTACATTTACACAATGGAATTCTATGCGGCAGTAAAAAAGAAGGAACTCTTACCTTTTGGGACAGCACCTAGAGAGTATTATGCTAAGTGCAATAAGCCAGTCAGAGAAAGAGAAGTACCATATGATTTCACTTATATGTGGATCTAATGAACAAATTAAACTAATGAGCAAAATAGAAAGAGGCATGGAAACATGGAACAGACTGACAGCTGTCCAAGGGGCAATGGGAGGGGGGACTGGATGAAACAAGAGGGAGGGATCAGCCAAAGAACATACATGCATGACCCATAGACACAGAAAACAGTGTGGGGATTGACTGAGGTTGGTGCTGGGTAGAGGCAGGCAAAGGGGGAAAAGTGGGGACAACTATAACAACACAAACAATAAAATACAATTTAAAAATGTAAAAAACAACAAAAACAGAGAATTTGAAGCCCTCTGAGTTTATGCCTAGGCCTCTGCCAAGCAAGATTGCGTATAGACTTCAGCCTAATGTCTATGATGGATTGTTGGCATGAGCTGCAACCAGCATAACAAGGCCTTAACCCAAAACTTTCTGGTCATAGAATTCACCAAGGTGGATGAGTAACATTGCCTACACAACTCTTGTTTGAGAGAGAGGGCATGTCTCCCCAACCCTTTCCTCCTCCAACACCTTCACTCTGTGCTTAGTGGTTCGGGTTGTCTGGTTGCCTAGGAAGAAGACAACATACTTCATCTGACATGAGTTCAGCTTCTCTTTTTGCCTTAGGTATTTTAGGTTGCCATGATTTAAAAACTATATTATATGATTAGCACTCTTTAATGATGTGTGTTGATGGGATGATTGTTTAGAACATAAAAATTGGAAAGGGGGCCACTTAATTCCATTAGTCCTCTTTTAAATAATTTGTTAGATGCATTTTATTCCTTCCCTTTCCCCCTTTCAAAAAATTTTTATTTTATTTTTTCCAGTACCCAATAAGTATTTATTTTACCAAAAATCTCATAGTGCAGAGAGGTTTTTAGGCTAGAGCATTTCCCCCAATATTTTTATTATAAAAATATCAAAATTTTGAAAGAATAGTACCATAAACACACACATACATGCATCACCTATATTATGCAACAAACATCTTGTTATATTTACTTTATTACTTCTCTGTTGATCAATCTATCTCATTTTGGATGCATTTCAAAGTAATTACAAACATCAGTATACTTCACCCCTAAACACTACAGTGTGCATTTTTAACTAGAGTTCAACATTTGTTTATGTTTCTTTCCTTTAGGTTAAATTTTGTAAAAGGTACAATGCACACATCTTAAGAGTACCATTCAAATGAGCTTCAACAAAAACATAGACCTGCATAACCCAAACTCCTAACAGGGTGTAGAATATTTTTATCACCCTAGTAAGTTTCCTCATGTTTTGTGTCCTAGTCAATCCTTATTCATCCACAAGAAACACCACTGTTAACTTTTGCTTATTCTAGAACTTCTTTTTTTATTGTTTGTTCTATTACAGTTGTCCCAATTTTTTCCCTTTTGCCCCCCTCCACCCAGCCCACCCCTCTCTCCCATAGTCAATCCCCTCTCTGTTGTCCATGTCCATGGGTCATTCATACATATTCTTTACCTAGTCCCTTCTCCTTTCTTCCACCATCCCCCCTCCTCCCCTCCTACAGCTATCAGTCTGTTCCATGTTTCCATATCTCTGGTTCTATTTTTCTCATTAGCTTATTTTGTTCATTAGATTCCAGTTATAAATGAGATCATATGGTATTTGTTTTTCTGTGACTGGCTTATTTCACTTAGCATAATTGTCACCAGTTCCATTCATGCTATTGCAAAAGGTAGATAGCGTACAAACAACAAGTGCTGGAGAGGATGTGGAGGAAAGGGAACCCTCATGCACTGTTGGTGGGAATGCAGACTGGTGCAGCCACTGTGGAAAACAGTATGGAGTATTCTCAAAAAATTAAAAATGGAACTGCTTTATGACCCAGCAATCCCACTGCTGGGAATATATCCTAAGAATCCTGAAACACCAATCCAAAAGAACCTATGCACCCCAATGTTCATAGCAGCACAACTTACAATAGCCAAGTGCTGGAAACAGCCTAAGTGCCTGTCAGTAAATGAGTGGATCAAAAAATTATGGTACATTTACACAATGGAATTCTACACAGCAGAAAGAAAGAAATCCCCCTTTTTTCAAAAAAACTGAATATTGTGTATGTAGTAATAAAATGGTGAGATTATATGTAAAATATAAACTACATGTTCTGGAAAGATGTAGCATTTGGTTTATAAGGGTAGGTGTACACTTTCAGAATACAAAACAACCAAAGTTATTGTAAATCTATTTGTTTTCCATTTTCATGTGCTATATGGCCAGGTAACATTTTAGGTGGAATTGATTGATTCAATATAAACTTACAATGCACACTGATTGTATTCAATACATTAAAACCTTATATATGATAAATTAGAGAAAAAACAATGATCTTTTATGGGGTGAGTGGTAGAGGACTGAGAAAGGGGATGCTCATGGTTATTTTAGTAATAGGTAGTATTTACTATGCCAAGTCGTTGTTTTGAATACTTTCTCTACATCAGTTCATCTAATGTTGAACAATCCCCTGAAGTCTGTGCTATTATTATCATTGTCATTTTATATATGGGAGAACTTTAGCATTGAGATATCAAGTTACTTATCCAATGTCACACAGTTAGGAAGTGCGGAGCTTGACCTTGATTCCAGGCAGTCTGACCACAGAGACCTTTCTCTTAAGCACTACACTGGTGCTCTTGATTGCTAATAGTTCTCCCTCCTACTTGAGATAATTGCCCTCAGCTGGAGAAAAATGCTCAGAGGATAAAGAAACACAAGCTTTGATCCTAGGGAAAAAGCACCCCTCCAATTCTTGGAGGTCTCTGTTTCAATGAAGTGAGTGTGTGTCTGTGTGTGTATAGGTGTATGTATTAATACATATGTACATATTTTTGCAAACTCATTTATTTATTCTTGCCTTGACAGCTTCATATATCACTAGTAAATATTTAAAAATATAATGGTGAAAAAGGTGCTTAATTGCCAATAACAATAGCAGTCATAGAACACTTAGGAATATAAATTTTACAGAAGTTCAAGACTCATGTGAAGAAAACTATAAATACCTAGGAATATAAATTTAACAAAAAACATATGAGACACATATGAATAAAAGTATAAAACTGTACTAAAGAACATAAAAGAAGATTCTGACAAATAGAGAAACATACCTTTTTCTTCAATAGGAAGACTCAATATTGTAAAAGCTGTCCATTCTCACATGATTAACCTATAAATTAAAAACATTGCCAGTGAAAATTTCAAGAGTTTTGAAGGTTGTTCTTATTTTTTGGAACTTTATAAAATTATTCTAAAGTTTTCTTGAAGAGTAAATATTAAGGAATAGCAAGGGAATTGTGAAAACTAAAAGTAATAAGAGAGGATTTTCCCTACCAGATATTAAAATTGATTACAAAGCTACAATAATTAAAATACTGTAGAATTATCCTAGGAGTAGAGAGACAGATCAGTAAAATCAAAATAGAAAATCCAGAAATAAACCCAAATATGGAATTTATTATGTTATCAAAGAGCCACTGCAATTTTTTTAAATTAATTAATTTATTTTTATTCAGTTACAATTGTTTGCATTTTGTCCCCTTCCCTCCACCCCACCCCAGCCAGTCCCACCTCCCTCCCCCACCTCTACCCTCCCCCTTGACTTTGTCCTTGTGTCCTTTATAGTAGCTCCTATAGACCCCTCTCCCCACTGTCCCCTCCCCACTCCCCTGTGGCTATTGTTACAATGTTCTTAATTTCAATGTCTCTGGTTATATTTTGCTTGCTTTTTTTCTTTTGTTGATTATGTTCCAGTTAAAGGTGAGATCATATGGTATTTGTCCCTAACCGCCTGGCTTATTTCACTTAGCATAATGCTCTCCAGTTCCATCCATGCCATTGCAAAGGGTATAAGCTCCTTCTTTCTCTCTGCTGTGTAGAATTCCATTGTGTAAATGTACCATAATTTTTTGATCCACTCATTTGCTGATGGGCACTTAGGTTGCTTCCAGTACTTGGCTATTGTAAATTGTGCTGCTATGAACATTGGGGTGCATAGGTTCTTTTGGATGGGTGTTTCTGGGTTCTTAGGGTATAATCCCAGCAGTGGAATTGGGCTGAGTCGAAGGGCAGTTCCATTTTTAGTTTTCTGAGGAAATTCCATACTGTTTTCTACAGTGGCCTCACCAGTCTGCATTCCCACCAACAGTGCACTAGGGTTCCCTTTTCTCCACATCCTCTCCAACATTTCTTTGTTGATTTGTTTATGTTGGCCACTCTGACCGGTGTGAGATGGTACCTCATTATGGTTTTAATTTGCATCTCTCTGATGGCTAGTGATGCTGAGCATCTTTTCATATGTCTCTGGGCCCTCTGTATGTCTTCCTTGGAGAAGTGTCTGTTTAAGTCCTTTGCCCATTTTTTAATTGGGTTGTTTGTCTTCCTGGAGTGGAGTCGTGTGAGTTCTTTATATATTTTGGAGATCAGGCCCTTGTCTGAGGTATCATTGCAAATATGTTTTCCCATACTGTTGGTTCTCTTTGTATTTTAATGCTGTTTTCTTTAGCCCTGCAGAAGCTTTTTATTTTGATGAGGTCCCATTTGTTTATTCTTTCCTTTATGTCCCTTGCTTTAGGGGACATGTCTGTGAGGATGTTGCTGCATGGAATGTCTGAGATCTTCCTGCCAATGTTTTCCTCTAGGACTTTTATGGTGTTATGACTTATATTTAAGTCTTTTATCCATCTTGAATTTATTTTTGTGTATGGTGTAAGTTGGTGATCGAGTTTCATTTTTTTTCATGTAGCTGTCCAGATCTCCCAACACCATTTGTTGAAGAGGCTATTTTTGCTCCATTTTATGCTCCTGCCTCCTTTGTCAAATATTAATTGACCGTAAAGACTTGGGTTTATTTCTGGGCTCTCTGTTCTGTTCCATTGGTCTATGTGCCTGTTTTTATGCCAGTACCAGGCTGTTTTGATTACAGTGGCCTTGTAATACAGTTTGATATCAGGTATTGTGATCCCTCCTGCTTTGTTCTTTTTTTCTCAAAATTGCTGCAGCTATTCGGGGTCGTTTATGGTTCCATATAAATTTCTGAAATGTTTGTTCTATATCTGTGAAATATGTCATGGGTAGTTTAATCGGGATTGCATTGAATCTATAAATCGCTTTGGGTAGTATGGCCATTTTGATGATGTTAATTCTTCCTATCCATGAGCATGGTACCTGCCTCCATTTGTTTGTGTCTTCCTTAATTTCTTTCTTCAGTGTTGTGTAGTTTTCTGAGTACAGGTCTTTTACCTCCTTGGTTAGGTTGATTCCTAGGTACTTTATTTTTCTTGTTGCAATATCAAATGGGATTTTTTTCCTGATTTCTGTTTCTGCAGTTTTGTTGTTGGTGTACAGGAATGCCTTTGATTTCTGAGTATTGACTTTGTATCCAGCTGTTTTGCCAAATTCATTTATTAGGTCAAGTAGTTTTTTGGTGGAGTCTATAGGATTTTCCATGTACACTATCATGTCATCTGCAAACAGTGACAGTTTCATTTCCTCCTTTCCAATTTGGATGCCTTTTATTGCTTTTTCTTGTCTGATTGCTGTGTCTAGGACTTCCAGTACTATGTTGAATAGGAGTGGTGAGAGAGGGCATCCTTGTCTTGTTCCTGATCTTAGTGGGAAAGCTCTAAGTTTTTGTCCATTGAGTATGATGTTGGCTGCAGGTCTTTCATATATGGCCTTCATTATGTTGAGGAATGCTCCCTCTATTCCCACTTTGCTGAGGGTTTTTATCATAAATGGGTGCTGTACCTTATCAAATGCTTTTCCCGCATCTATTGATATGATCAAGTGGTTTTTGTCTTTGCTTTTGTTTATGTGGTGTATTATGTTTATTGATTTACGAATATTGTTCCATCCTTGCATCCCTGGGATGAATCCCACTTGATCATGGTGTATGATCTTTTTAATGTATTGCTGGATGCGGCTTGCCAATATTTTGTTGAGGATTGTAGCATCTATGTTCATCAGTGATATTGGCCTGAAGTTTTCTTTCTTTGTTATGGCTTTATCTGGTTTCGGGATTAGGATGATGTTGGCTTTGTATTAAGAGTTTGGGAGTCTTCCATCTTCTTGAATTTTTTGAAATAATCTGTGGAGGATGGGGATTAGCTCCCCCTTAAATGCTCTGTAGAATTCTCCTGAGAGTCACTGCAATTTTTTACAGAAAGAAATATTCAAAAGGTGCTATTGGGACAAAAGAAATAGAGCTGGATTAATGCCTTACTTTATATAGTGTACACGTTTTTGGTATAACAATGTAAAATGTGAAAAAATAAAACCAGAAAACCAGAGCAGGAAATATGAATGAACATTTTTATAATCTCAGAGTAGCAGAGGCCTTTTCAAGCATCATCTCAAATGCACAAGCCATAAAGAAAAGATTGACATATTTGACTATATAAAAACCAAAATTTTCTGTAGAGCAGAAACTACCATAAACAAGGTTGAAAGACACACGAAAAGCTGGAAAAGAGCACATATGACAGACAAAGGTTAATTTCCTTCATTTAACAACCTATTAACATAAAAGAAAATGCTCCAGCAGTAAAATGGACAAAGAATGAGAACAGGAAATTCATGAAAGAAAAATGTACATGGACAATAAACGTATGAAAAGCTGCTTGACATCACCTTTGATCAAAGAAATGCAAGTAAGAATCATGATAAGATGGGCTTTGTCACCTTTTGGTTTATTGAATATTTAAAAATAGACTATATTCATTTTTTAATTTTCTTTTTATTGAATTTATTGGCATGACACTGGTTAACCAAATTATACAGGCTTCAGGTGCACAATTTTACAACACATCATCTGTATACTATATTGCATGTTCACCACTCCAAGATAAATGATGATGGAAAATAGATTTTATTTTGTAGCCTTTAGGTTTAAATTTACAAAAAAATTGAGAAGATATTACCAAGATTTTCCATATACCCTGCACCAAGTTCCCATAATTATTAACATATTCCATTAGTATGGTACATGTTTTTTACAATTAATGAACAAAGAGTGACACATCATTATTAACCAAAGTCCATAGTTTTTTCAGATTCCCTTAGTTTAATGTAATGTTCTTTTTCTGTTTCAGGATCCCATTCAGGACACTATAGTACAGGTAGTTGTCATGACTCTGTAGGCTTCTCTTGGCTTTGGCAGTTTCTGAGACTTTCCTTGACAAT
Source organism: Desmodus rotundus (assembly GCF_022682495.2). NCBI lineage: Eukaryota > Metazoa > Chordata > Mammalia > Chiroptera > Phyllostomidae > Desmodus > Desmodus rotundus. Next base: position 6,947,176 of record NC_071400.1, on the reverse strand, counting down.
TTGGAGGACTGGTCAGGGTTTTGTAGGGTGCACTGCCCTTGGAATTTGTCGGATGCTTTTTTTAGAGAAGTGATAAGATAGTACTGGAATTATGGATTGTTGGGAGGAAGAACAGATTTAAAAAATATTTTATTTATTTATTTTTAGAGAGAGAGGAAGAGAGAGAGAGAAAGAGAGGGAGAGAAACATCCATGTGTGGTTGCCTCTCACATGCCCCCTACTGGGGACCTGGCCTGCAGCCCTGCCATGTGCCCTGACAGGGCATGGAACCAGAGACCTTTCCCTCAATCCACTGAGCCACACCAGTCGGCACAGAACAGAGTTTAAGTGCCATGCTCATCACAGTATATCAAGGATACATACTATCAATATAATTTATATCTGTTGATGTTGACCTTGCCGAGGTGCTGTTTACTTATCAGATCTCTCTCATTGTAAACTTGCTTGCTCCCCTTGAGGACAGAGTATCTACATAAATTATTTGGAATTTTTCTGCTAGACAGATTTACTTTTTCTCCCCATATATTAATTTATTTAGTTATTTATTTATATCAGTATGGACTTAGGGAAATTAATTTTATACTTTGGTTTATAATACAATTCTCATTTATTTTGTTGCTCAAATTGTTCTAACTTTGGCCACTAGGAGCACTTTCAGTTAGCTTCTGTGCTCCTTTGGATATATCCTCATCAGTGTGTGTGTGTGTGTTTTTAATCACTTATCTACTTTTTGGCACTATAAGATGCAGGTTCATCTTGTGTATTTCTTGCCCCAGTCCTAGAATTAACTATTTATCGAAGGAGTCCTCATTCCTTTTATTATAGAATGGTATTAGAAACCAAGATCTGGATGCTAGCTATGCTCTTTGCTCCTGTGGTCTCATTGCATCTAGGCCCTCTTAGCTGACAGAGCAAATAAATAACAGTATATGTGTGTGTGTATTAACTTGTCCGTATACACATAACTATAAACACTTCTATATGTAATATAGGTAACCATCTGTACCTATATTAAGTTAAATGTGAGTTCACAGTGATGTCTCCAACTCTAATCTATTACGCATGGATCATTTTAGTCTCTTCTCCTTGCTTATCTGTAAATTTCCATGCCAACAGTGAGAAATCTGCTTCTCACCATCTGCCATCTATTTATTTGTTTAATTCCAGTATTCATGTATAGCCCCATCAGAACTGTTAACCCATCCCCCCATGGGAAACAAACTTTATCAACTAGAATACAATGTGTATGTACAGAAAACTCATTTCCAAAGTTACTTTGGTCAGGACCTATGCTACCCACTCCCTTCAGCAAAGTTGTCTCATATATTTGTGATACAGTTAAATTCTCTTGACACAGTCTGCTTTTCTTCCTGGCATCTGCAGCCTCTTAAATTGTGTTTAAAACTGCAAACATTAAGGTTCACACTTTGTCCTGTAAAGGTCTATATATTTTGACAAATGCCATGTATATTCCATCACACTATTATACAGGTATTTTCTGCCCTGTATAATAAAGAATTTTCTACCCTGTATAGTAAAGAATTGCCTGTGCTTTATTTCCCCACCCTGTGAGCCCCTGGCAACCACTGATCATTGTATCTACAATTTTGCCTTTTCCATAATGTCATGTAGTTCAAATCATACAGTAGGAAGCTCCTCCAGACTGGCTTCTTTCACTAACCAATATGCATTCAGGGTTTGCCATGATGTTTTGTGGCTTGATAGCTCATTTATTTTTTAGCATTAAGTGATATTCCATGGTATGAATATACTGCAGTTTATTCAACCATTCACCCATTGAAGGATGCCTTAGTTGCTTCCAGTTTTTGGTGATTATTAATAATGCCACTATAAACATTTATGCAGGTTTTTGTGGGGGCATAGGTTTTAATTATATTTTTATTTTAAATATATTTTAATTTTTTTCCAACATGCCAGAGGCTGTTCACTTTGGAAAACTGCTCCAAATATGGATTTATAACTTCTCTCCTGGATTTTCAAGGCCCAGGAAGAGCTCACTAGGTGCCATCAGAACCACAGTGCTTTCCAGATGCACATAGGTTTTTAAAATTTTTAATTTTATTTTTCAATTACAGTTGACATCCATAATGGTTAGACAGTCATATGCTTTATAAAATGATGTTCCCAATCAGTCTAGTACCCATCTGACAGCATACATAGTTATTACAATATTATTGACTATACTCCCTATGCTGTACTTTGTATCCCATGACTGTTTGCTAACTACCAATTTGTACTTAATTCTTTCATAGGTTTTTAAATCAATTGGGTAAATACCTAAGAGTGCTATTGCTAGATCATATGATAAGACTATGTTTAGCTTTGTGAGAAACTGCCAAACTGACTTATAAAGTGGCTGCACCATTTTTCATTCCCACCAACAGTTAATGATAGTTCCTGTTGCTCTGTATTGTCACCAGGATTGGTTATTTTCATAGTTGAAAAAATTTTTAGATTGGAAGATGGCGGCAACATAGGTGGGAGCAGAATTCACTTCCCCTCAGTGCCAGGGAAATACCTAGCTGATCTGAGGAGCAGAGCGAACAGCCAACAGTACTCCAGCATATACGAAGATTAGAGACCAAAGATAGAGGACACTGAAAGATCTGACGGTGCGACAACAAAACCTGGAGTGCTGAAAAGACTAGAGTTAGACCGTGTTAAACACATAAACGTCAGCTCAAGACCAGTGAGCACAGGAGAGTAAGGAGACAGCACCACCGAATCCCATTGGCATTCTACCATAAAAGTTCATATCATAAACCCAGGGATTCAGAACAAAGCAATTTAAGAAGCAGAGGCCAACAAGAAGAGCCTCACAAACAATGGGAAGACAAAGAAACAATTCCCAAATGAAAGGAAAGGAGGAAGTCTCAGAAAGAATACTAACCGAAAAAGAGGCAAGTCAACTATCAGATACTGAGTTCAAAGCAATGGTCATCAGGAAGCTCACTGAGCTCTCTGAGCTCAAAGAGAACTACCAGAAACTACAAGGAAACTACAATGAACTCACTGCAAACTATATCAACATGAAAAAGGAAATAGAAAATATCAACAAGAGCCAAGAGGAAATGAAGAATACAATTTCTGAATTGAAGAACACAGTAGAAGGAATTAAAAGCAGACTTGATGAAGCAGAGGATCGGATCAGCGAGCTGGAGGATAAAGTAGAAAAAAACACCCAGAAGGAACAAGAAAAGGAAAAGAGGCTCAGAAAGAATGAAGAGGCAATAAGGGAAATGCAGGACAACATGAAACGTAACAACATCCGTATAATAGGAATACCAGAAGGAGAAGAAGAAGAGCAAGGGATAGAAAACCTGTTTGAAAAAGTAATGATGGAAAATTTCCCTAATCTGAGGAGAGAAAAAGTCACCCAAATCCAGGAATCACAGAGAGTCCCAAACAAGAGGAACCCAAAGAGACCCACTGCAAGACACATCATAATTAAAATGGCAAATTTCCAAGACAAAGAGAGGATCTTAAAGGCAGCAAGGGAGAAAAAGGAAGTAACATACAAGGGAGCCCCAATAAGGTTAGCAACTGACTTCTCAATGGAAACGCTCCAAGCCAGAAGAGAATGGCAAAAAATATTCCAAGTAATGAGAACCAGAGGCCTCCAACCAAGACTACTTTACCCAGCAAGGCTCTCAATCAAGATAGAAGACCAAATAAAGAGCTTCCCAGACAAAAGAAGTCTAAAAGAATACAGCTCCACCAAACCAGCTCTGCAAGAGATGCTAAAGGGACTGCTTTAAGGAAAGGAAGGAAAAGAGAAAGACAGAGGAACACAGGTAGGAAATAATGGCAATGAATAACTACCTATCGATAATAACCTTAAATGTAAATGGATTAAATGCTCCAATCAAAAGACATAGAACAGCTGAATGGATAAGAAAACATGACCCACACATATGCTGCCTACAAGAAACCCATCTCAGGACAAAAGACTCACACAGACTGAAAGTGAAGGGCTGGAAACAAATTTTCCAAGCAAACGGACAGGAAAAAAAAGCAGGGGTAGCAATACTCATATCAGACAAAATAGACTTCCAAAGAAGGGCCATAAAGAGAGACCCAGAAGGTCACTTCATAATACTCAAAGGAAGAATCCACCAAGAAGACATAAACATTATAAATATATATGCACCCAACATAGGAGCACCCAAATACATAAAGAAAATCTTGGAGGATTTCAAGAAAGATATTGACAGCAACACAATTATAGTAGGGGATTTTAACACCCCACTATCAAAAATGGACAGGTCTTCCAAACAAAAGATTAACAAAGATATTGTGTCACTTAACAATACCCTAGAGGAAATGGACTTAACTGATATATACAGAGCTTTTCATCCCAAAGAAGCAAAATACACATTCTTTTCAAGTGTCCATGGATCTTTTTCAAAGATAGACCACATGATAGGACACAAAGCAACCCTCAACAAATTCAAGAAAATTGAAATCATATCAAGCATCTTCTCTGACCACAAGGGTCTGAAACTAGAAACCAACCCCAAGGGTAAAAACCCAAAACACTCAAAATCATGGAGACTGAATAGCATGCTATTAAACAATGAATGGGTCAAGAACGAGATTAGGGAAGAAATCAAAAACTTCCTGGAAACAAATGAAAACGAACTCACAACAACCCAAAACCTATGGGACACAGCTAAGGCAGTCCTGAGAGGGAAGTTCATAGCAATACAGGCCTACCTTAAGAAGTTAGAAACAGTTCACACAAACAACCTAACCCTACGCCTACAAGAACTGGAGGAACAACAACAAAGACAGCCCAGAGCAAGCAGAAGGAAGGAAATAACCAAGATCAGAGCAGAACTAAATGACATAGAGACTAAAAGCACAATTGTAAGGATCAATGAATCCAGAAGCTGGTTCTTTGAAAAGATAAACAAAATCGACAAGCCTTTAAGTAGGCTTATCAAGAAGAAAAGAGAGAGGATCCAAATAAACAGAATTAGAAATGAAAGTGGAGAGATTACAACTGATACCACAGAAATACAAAGGATCGTAAGAAATTACTATGAAGACCTATATGCTAAGAAATTTGAAAACCTAGATGAAATGGACATATTTCTAGAAAAATATAATCTTCCAAAACTGACTGAAGAAGAAGCAGAAAACCTGAACAGACCAATATCAGCAAAGGAAATTGAAGCAGTCATCAAGAAACTCCCATCACACAAAAGCCCTGGACCAGATGGTTTCACAGGAGATTTCTACAAAGCATTTAAGGAAGAACTAACCCCTATCCTTCACAGACTATTCGAAAAAATCCAAACTGATGGAAGACTCCCAAACTCTTTTTATGAAGCCAACATCATCCTAATCCCAAAACCAGATAAAGACACAACGAAGAAAGAAAACTTCAGGCCAATATCGCTGATGAACATAGACGCTAAAATTCTCAACAAAATATTAGCAAACCGCATCCAGCAATATATTAAAACGATCATCCACCATGACCAAGTGGGATTCATCCCAGGGATGCAAGGATGGTACAATATTCGCAAATCAATAAACATAATACATCACATCAACAACAGCAAAGACAAAAATCACATGATCATATCAATAGATGCGGAAAAAGCATTCGATAAGATACAGCACCCATTTCTGATAAAAACACTCAGCCAAGTGGGAATAAAGGGAGCAGTCCTCAACATAATTAAGGCCATATATGAGAGACCTACAGCCAGCATCACATTCAATGGACAAAAACTTAGAGCTTTCCCACTAAGATCAGGAACAAGACAAGGATGCCCTCTCTCACCACTCCTATTCAACATAGTATTGGAAGTCCTAGCCACAGCAATCAGACAAGAAAAAGCAATAAAAGGCATCCAAATTGGAAAGGAGGAAATGAAACTGTCACTGTTTGCAGACGACATGATAGTGTACATGGAAAACCCTATAGACTCCACTCAAAAACTACTCGACCTAATAAATGAATTTGGCAAAATAGCTGGATACAGAGTCAATACCCAGAAATCAAAGGCATTCCTGTACACCAACAATGAAACTGCAGAAACACAAATCAGGAAAAAAATCCCATTCGATATAGCAACAAGAAAAATAAAGTACCTAGGAATAAACCTAACCAAGGAGGTAAAAGACCTGTACTCAGAAAACTACACAACACTGAAGAAAGAAATTAAGGAAGATACAAACAAATGGAAGCATGTACCATGTTCATGGATTGGAAGAATTAACATCATCAAAATGGCCATACTACCCAAAGCAATTTATAGATTCAATGCAATCCCTATTAGAGTACCCATGACATATTTCACAGATATAGAACAAACATTACAGAAATTCATATGGAACCATAAACGACCTCGAATAGCAGCAGCAATTTTGAGAAAGAAGGACAAAGCAGGAGGTATCACAATACCTGATATCAAACTGTATTACAAGGCAACGGTAATCAAAACAGCCTGGTACTGGCATAAAAACAGGCTCATAGACCAATGGAACAGAATAGAGAGCCCAGAAATAAACTCAAATCTATACGATCAATTAATATTTGACAAAGGAGGCAGGAGCATAAAATGGAGCAAAAACAGTCTCTTCAACAGATGGTGTTGGGAGATCTGGACAGCTACGTGCAAAAAAATGAAACTCGATCACCAACTTACGCCATACACGAAAATAAACTCAAGATGGATAAAAGACTTAAATATAAGCCGTAACACCATAAAAGTCCTTGAAGAAAACATTGGCAGGAAAATCTCAGACATTCCACGCAGCAACATCCTCACAGACACATCCCCTAAAGCAAGGGACATAAAGGAAAGAATAAACAAATGGGACCTCATCAAAATAAAAAGCTTCTGCATGGCTAAAGAAAACAGCACCAAATTACAAAGAGAACCAACAATATGGGAAAGCATATTTGCCAATGATACCTCAGACAAGGGCCTGATCTCCAAAATATATAAAGAACTCACACGACTCCACTCCAGGAAGACAAACAACCCAATTAAAAAATGGGCAAAGGACTTGAACAGACACTTCTCCAAGGAAGACATACAGAAGGCCCAGAGACATATGAAAAGATGCTCAGCATCACTAGCCATCAGAGAGATGCAAATTAAAACCACAATGAGGTATCATCTCACACCAGTCAGAATGGCCAACATAAACAAATCCACAAACAAATGTTGGAGAGGATGCGGAGAAAAGGGAACCCTAGTGCACTGTTGGTGGGAATGCAGACTGGTGAGGCCACTGTGGAAAACAATATGGAATTTCCTCAGAAAACTAAAAATGGAACTGCCCTTTGACCCAGCAATTCCGCTGCTGGGATTATACCCTAAGAACACTGAAACACCAATCCAAAAGAATCTGTGCACCCCAATGTTCATAGCAGCACAATTTACAATAGCCAAATACTGGAAGCAACCGAAGTGCCCATCAGCAAACGAGTGGATCCAAAAACTATGGTATATTTACACAATGGAATTCTACGCAGCAGAGAGAAAGAAGGAGCTTATACCCTTTGCAACAGCATGGATGAAACTGGAGAGCATTATGCTAAGTGAAATAAGCCAGGAAGTGAGGGACAAATACCATATGATCTCACCTTTAACTGGAACATAAGCAATAGAAGGAAAAAGCAAACAAAATATAACCAGAGACATTGAAGTTAAGAACAATGTAACAATAGCAAGGGCGGGGGTGGGGGGTGGGGGCGGGGACAGTAGGTAGAGGGGATGACAGGAACTACTATAAAGGACACATGAACAAATCCAAGGGGGAGGGTGGAGAGGGGGGAGGGAAGTGGGTTCACCTGGGGTGGGGTGAAGGGATGGGGGAAAAGGCATACAACTGTAATTAAATAACAATAAATAAATTAAAAAAAAAAAAAAAAAAAAAAAAGAAATTGAAAATGTGAAAAAAAAAAAAATTTTTAGCCATTTTTATGTATATGTAGAGGTATCTCATTATTGTTCTAATTTGCAGTTACTTAATGAGGTATGATGTTGAGCATTTTATCATATGCTTATTCGTCATCTGTATTAATCTTATTTGGTGAGATGTCTGTTCAGATATTCTGCCCATTTCTTAATTGGGTTGTTTGCTATCTTATTGTTGAGTTTTAATTGTTCTTCATATACTTTGGATACAAGTCCTTTATCACATATGTGGTTTGTGAATATTTTCTCCCATTCTGTGGCTTATCTTTTGATTCTCTAAATAGTGACTTTCACAGTAAGTTTTGAAATTTTTAAAATTTAAATCACTTTTTATTTTTCATCCTTGAATATAATGATCACATGCTTCTCCCCAACACCATGACCCAGAATGTCTTTGGGGTATCATCCCTCCTGAATTCTCAGTTCATGTGATTTGGATGGGGAAAACCATCCCATTTGCCACAATCAAAGGGTTGGGAAAATGACCTACACCAATGAAATTCCTCCTTGGTATTTTTTGCTGGAACAATTGGGAAAGATGCACTCTTGCTCTCAGAGATCAAAGACACTAATGGACCATGTGAGCCTGGAGCTGATCGAGGTTGTCTTTACCACCACACACCCAAGGACTAAAGTCAGGAAAAGAAAGCAGCAGAGCCAAGAGATAGAGAGACACTGATACTTGGTGATATCACTTGAGGCCTCAGTCCAGCTCTACCTGAAGCCACTTGTATTCCTATACATACCCTTTTGTCTTATACCACTTTGAGGTGGGTTTCTGTCACTTGCAACAAAGAGAGTCCTGATTATAGTACTCAAACTCTTACTTTTCACATTTCAACTTAGGGACATATTGATGCACATAGGCCAATGATATTTAGATATGGTCATGCTAGGTGAAGTCACAGAACTTATGAAAAAGTGCATAAGGCATATTATAACATTCTACCCCTCTCTTCCCTCTTTACCACAATTCACAGATTTCTGGAAGACCCCGGGTACATCACAGAGGCTAAATGTTTTTGAGTTGCCTGTATCTGATCTGAAAGACCATTATATTCAATGTTGAATTTCCTCTTTCCACAGGTGACTTAGATGCACTCCTCCCACTAATTATGATCCAACTCCTAGGGCTTGAAAAACCTTAGTTGGGTACCATGCATGGCAACCTGTGGGAAGGTGGCCAAGTAACTTGGACCAAAAGGGTGGATGGGTTGAGGAGTCAAATAAAGCAGCTAAAGACAGCCTAGCTAAAGTAAGAGTCTAGGACGTGGTCAATGAGGAAATAAAAATGTTGAAGCCAGAGAAATCGGCTGTATGGCCAATTAAACACCATGAGGGAGACCAGTGATGAGATCAGTGATCAGGAGGATAGGAAACAGATCAAGAAGTGTGGGATAAGGAAAGTAGTTAAAACTGAAGATGTTGAGTAGTGGGACATAAAGGCAGATGTGACCATTTAAATTTATTGGACAGTACCATGTGATATGAAAGACACCACTCCTCCAAAAGTCAAAGTAGCCAAAGATTTCTTTGACATCAGGAACATTTCCAACTTCTTAATCCCATGGTGGCCCCCATAACAGACCTTCAGAAAAGGAGCCGCCATGGTATCAAGAGGTCATACAAGTATCACACTAGGTTTTTAAACAGATAGCTAAAACAACACCATCAGTATTATCTCATCCCAGGAAGATAGTCTTGTTTTTAAGACATACTCCTTATGAAAGGGAGACTGGAGAGGTCATGACTAACACATGTGGGAGGAGTTCCTGGCCCAAACGCTGCATGACAAGTCCAAAATGATTTTGGGAAGGGTGCAGCACCAGTCACAGCCAAGCCACTGTAGGCACTGGTATGAATCAAAGAAAAAAAAACACTCTTGGTATATAAAACAGAGCAAATTTAGTATAGGGAATTGGTAACACAGTTCATGTAAGAGCTGAGAAGCCAAACAGAGGGTAGCAAAGTAATACAGGTTAGTCATAGCAGGAAGTCTCTACCTTCCTCAGTGCTGGAGAAACTCAAAGGAGGAGGTAAAGCCAAGGCCAGCTCATGGGATCTGGGATTGTGATGGAGCTATACAAAGTGGAGCTGAAACTATGGAGGAAGATGGAGCCCCTTCCAGAAAATGCCCCCTGAAGGAGAGAGAAGGAGAAATACCTTGGCTTATACTTTCTTCCACACTCCAGGCTCTGATCAGTGTTTCCCATTAGCCAAACCCAGTTGGCAAGGACAATTGAGTAACAGCATTTACAGGAGAAGAGCATGGAATGAAACTAAGAGCAAATGGGTAATATACTCAGCACATCATTATTACCAGGCTGCTCATCCTATATTCCTCTAAACTTCCCCTTAACCAGATTTCCTCCTCTCTTTTCATCCAACATAAACCCTTATGTGGTACCCTCTGGAACTCACATCCTGTGAAAAGCCGAATCCCTTCAACTTCTTCTTGAAATGTTCCATCAGTCTCCTGCCATAGCCATAATCTAGATGGTCCCTTAGCACATCCCTTCTCCTGTGTGTGGTTTTTCTTTCATACTGCACATACCAGGAATGTGAGGTAGGTATCCTTGTTCCCCATTTTCCCATACAAGCAATTATTCTGAATCTTTGTGTAAAAATCCCTGCTCATGAGACTCACACCACCAGCAATATCACCTCTCCCCCTCTTCACCAGTGTCATCTGCCAACATCCCAGTAATTCTCCATCCTCTTTAAAGACTTTGGCATCTGCCTCACTCTATAAGTTGTGTTGCTTTTGGCAGCATATAACAGAAAATGCCATGTGAACTGACATAAACAATAAAGAACATGTACTTTCTCACCCACAACAAGAGCTCTAGTGACAAGGAAGGCTGCTTCATTCAGTGACTCTGTAATATCATGTAGGACCTAGGAAATGTCTGCCTTTTTGTTTGCCATGCTAGGCATGATACCATTCTCAGTATGTTCCCATAGTCTGGGTCCCCACATGGTTGTCAGATATACATGTAAACCTTACCTGTGCCATATTCTTACCTATAGGCAAGGAGTAAAAGAAGTCAAAATTTTAATCCACTAGTGAGTATGAAATAAAAGTGAAGAGAACTAGTCTTAGGATTTAAATTTGTACAAACATTTGGCCAAGAAATTTTGAAGTCTCTCTCCCCACATTAAGTATGCTGGTCGTCAGGGTTAGGTTCTCAGTCTAGGATGCTATAGTCTTTGGAAAGTGTCTGGAGGGAGCTGCTCACGTTTGTCTCTGTGGCTTTTTCTGTATATGCATCCATAGTTGGCTGGCTGCCCTTTTGTTTGACACATAATTTCTTTACATATGTCAACAACTTCCATCAGGTTATAGTCAAGCCTTGCTGACAAGGGAACCTTGTCTTATGAAGATGTCATTGCATATCTCTGTTAATATTCATCTTATGTTAATTCAACGTTTAACTCTCAAGGGTGATTCTCCATTCCCTCATTTCCAAGTCTTATGAGTATACTTTGCCTGAGTGGGAGACAATGATCATAGTCTGATTCTAGATTAATCCTGCCCTACCACTTTCCATGCTGAGCCAGTGTTATTATTTGTAAAATGAGGATTACAAAGGCACTTAACTCACAAGGTTGTTGCAAACACTAAATGAAAAAGAAATTTCAGAAGCTCCTAGTGCAGCATTTGGCACATCGAATGTGCTGAGTACACATTGTCTGTTATTGTTATTATCACGGTATATTTTCTTCAGTTTTTTGTTTTAATATCAGGGAGAGGGCAGGGTACAAAGGCCCCAAAACAAGATAGCAGAGAATAATAGAAAAACTGCAAGTAATTCAGTGTGGTTAGAGCATAGATGTCAAGGGGGATGAGCAGTTGTCCAAATATAAAGCTGAAGAGATAAGCAGGAAGATGGTCATGCTGAGGAATTTTGAATCTATGCTGTGCATGTTGGAGGGTGAAAGGCACTGAAGAATTATAATCAGAGGATGCTAGGATCAGATTTTTATGTTTAAAAATCATTCAGGCAGTGGTGCATAGCATGGATTAAAAGAGTGACTGGAGGCATAGAAGCCAGTGTGGAGTCTATTATAATAGCCTAGATTAGAGATAATGAGGCTTTGAGTTAAAAGAGAGGGTGGGGAAGAGTTCTGATTCCAGTGATGGCAGAATGGGCTGTATCAGATTACCTAACCACAGATAACAATTATAAACTATAGACAATCATTTTTTAAAACTACCATTTGAAAAACCACCAACTATTAGAATGCATTGAAGATTGAATGAAATCAGGCAGAAAATGGAAGAGATTTGACCCTTAAAAAGAAGAGAATCTCACTGGTTTAGATTCAAAATTATGTGTCTGTTTTCCTGAGAACAATGCCCAGTTTTTGTGTCAGAGGATGGCTTAAATTTAAGCAGGAAGTCATGTTATTCTTGCTTGAAGTACCAGAACAGAGTTTGGAATGATCTGAGCAGCTAAAAATTGCAGAGGGAAGACTGGCAGGAAGGGAACTGTGGAGGGGGACCCAAAAACCCTTGGCTGAATCCGAACATGGATAAGGGTACTCCAAGGACCTGGAAGAAAGCAAAAGCTAAAAGGCTAAAAATCTTGAGCAGAGATTTCAGCTGTTGCTCATCACAGGGAACACAGAGTTTAGAGTCTGAGTGCTGCCCAGTAAAAAAGGTAAGCATCTCTTGGTAAATATCCCAAACTTTCCTTTGAAATACCAGAAGACTCTTGACTTTGGAGTAAAGACTATGTTCAAAAATAAAGGGACTTACCCTAAGACTAAGGGCAAAATTCAAACAGATATACTCTGAAAAAGTACAAAACCGTGCCCCAGAAGTTCAATGTTATCAACCAGTTATTTATTTGTCCACTAGAATGAAAATCAACACTTTTCAGAGGCCAAAATCAAACCTATAGTCTCTACAATATATAATTCATAAGGTCAAAGATAAAATAAAAAATAGTGCACATATGAAGAAACAAGAAAATGTGACCTAAGAGCAATAGAAACAGAAGTCTGTGTTAATCAACATGAGATAAGCTATATGTTGTATTTGGTAAACAAGAACTTTAAGATTGTTTTTATAAATAAGAAAGGGAAAAAGGGCTGCAATGATTGAACAGATAGAGAATCTCAACCAAAAAACGAAAAACTAAAATGGCATATACTTGTTACTCTTGGAAAAGATGATGTAGACGCAATGATAATATAAACCTAGAAAATAATACAAGAGACAATCAAAAGAGAGTTTTGAAAGGTGGAAAGTGAAGAGTTAACTGGTTAGACACCCTGGGATTGGAGGAAAACTCAACAGGACATTTTATGATCCAACCCACAAGAAAAAGGCTACCTACACCTAATATCTTCCAATCCCCCAACCTAGCAACAAAAGGCAGCCTGAGTAGACTCACTTTTCCCCCGAATGGAATGGGAATTCCAATGGCAACCCCAGGTGAAGCTGTCAACATCAACAGGGGAGATCAGTGGAAAGAACCACTGACAACTAGAGGCCAGAAGAAGTGTTATCTTTCCCCATCAGGACTGGTACTCACAGTCCCCACCAAGAGAAACCAGGCAGCTCAGTGGCATGGGGAAGGGGGAATTCCACCTCAAGTGGACTGGCTCAGGAGGCTCTCTTCATCCCTATTGGATGGCGTGGAGAAACTCCTTTTGCCCACTCAGCATCCCCAGCAGAAGCCCATGGGAGCCCCAGCAGCACCAAATGAACCAAACAGATCAAAAAAGCACCTTAAGGACTCCAAAATTAAATTGTCATTAGAATCCAAGTCCAGAAAGAGGGCCATAACCTGTGTGCTAAACCTAGATAACTGCCTGCTAAATAAAAGATTTAAATAGGATCCAGAGTCTTTAAAAATAATAGATAAAGTGCCTAAGAATGAAAAAACTCCACCTATTTTAATAAGAACCAGGAAAATCACAATTTTAATGAGAAAAGACAATCAACAGATGCCAAAACAGATGAATCAGATGTTGGAATTACCTAACAAGGCTTTTAAAGCAGCCCCCATAAAAATGCTTCAATGAGTAACTGAAAATTATCTGGAAACAAATGAAAACAGAATATCTCAGCAAAGAAACAGAAGTTACAAAAAAAGAACCAAATAGATATTGTAGAAATAAAAAAAATAATAATGAAATTAAATATTTGTCAGATGGGCTCAACAGTAGGTTGAAAATGACAGAGAATTATCAGTCACAGCACCTTCTCCATACACTGTACAGATGTTTTATTCCATTTCAGTTGTGTTTTTACCTTTCTTGAAATAATAAAGCATAATATGCCAAAAAAAAGACAGAGAATAGAATCAGTGAAATTGAAGACAGAACAATAGAATTCACACAATCTGAACAACAGGGACCAAATATGAGGTCTGTCCAGAAAAAGTCCAACTATTGTTAATATAACGAGAATGGTTTGCACAACATTGATGTAACTTGGCAGCCAAGGAGAGTGGACTGAAATGTGTGTTTGTGAACAATGATGACTTCACTGTACTAGTCGGGGGGCACGGTAGACACTGTTGAGTGAGCATGTGTACTGTGTGGCCATCACATTCAAAATGACTGACTGAGTAGAGTGATGAATCTGCATCACATTTTGCATTAAGCTTGAACATCCCTCCACGGAAACTATTCATGTGATTCAGAAGGCTGCAGCTATGGACCACTGGTGATTGGTTTATCACAACAGGTTTATCACAACAACATGCTTGCTCATGCATCACGTCTTGAGCAGAGTTTTTTTGTGAAACATCAAATCACCCAGGTGACTCTGTCCCCCTACAGCCCAGATTTGGCACCGTGTGACTTCTGGATTTTCCCAAAACTAAAATGAGCTTTGAAAGGGAAGAGATATCAGACCATCCATGAGATTCAGGAAAGTATGACAGGGCAGCTGATGGTTATTGGGAGAACTGTGTGAGGTCCCAAGGTGCCTACTTTGAAGGGGACTGAGGCATCATTGTCCTATGTACAATGTTTCTTGTATCTTGTATCTTCTTCCATAAATGTCTTTATTTTTCATAGTACATGGCTGGATACTTTCTGGACAGACCTTCATATATTTTTAGCGCTTCGCCACTAATTAATTGACCCCATATGTGTGGGTTCATTTCTGGGCCTTCTATTCTGTTTCATTGGTCTATGTGTATTTTCTGTATTCTTGATGCTCTGGCACCTGGGTCTCACTGACTGAGGAGACACTGCCCCTCCCAGGGATAGCTAATTCTTAGATATAGACTCGCCTGGAAGTGTACCTTTCATGTGTGAACTAACCAACCCAGAGCCTATACTCCATAACATTTCCTCTATCTGGCTTTTACAGTTAAGGAGACAATATTCCTCTATCCTAATCACCCCAGGGTCAGGTGCTGGACAACTAGGGGCCACCCCTATATCCCAGAGCCCAAATTATTCAAACTATCCAATCTGAAGTCTGATCATTTGCTTACCTTGCCTCACCCATTTCTTCCTATTAAAAGCACAATAAAACATTTTGCCCATGCTTTCCCCTTGCTTTCTCTGCCTCCTGACTGATCCTGGCACTTCCCCATGTGGCCCTGCATGACACAGGATGGCCCCTCCTCTTGGGAACTGTGAGTAAGTAATAAGCTATCTTTTCAATAGCAATCATCTCCTGATCTGTTGACCTCAACATACCTGAATAAATCAAAAGCTCAGGTACATTTTCAAACAACTTCAAGTGATAGAAAGTTGAGACCATACCTTTTATTAATATGAAAGAAGTCTACAATAAGTTACATATGTATATTGTAATAATTATGGGAACTAACAAGATAATTACACAAATCAATACCCTTAAACATTAAAGACAGTAAATGTCCAGGTAACACACAGGAAGCAAGAAAAAAGAAACACAGAAATGGGAAACAGAGGAAACAAAAACAAATAATAAAATGTCACACTTAAGGTGTAACATATCAATAATTACCTTAAATGTTACTGGTCTAAATATACTAATTTAAAGAGAGCTTGCCAGAGTGAATTAAACAAACAAACAAACATGACCTGACTCTTTGACTTTTATAAGAAACTCACTGAAATTCATTGATATAAGTAGTTAAATGTAAAATATAAACCATGCACACATAAAAAGGAAAGAGGAGCTATATTAATATTTTATGAAGTAGACTTCATAGGACATAAACTAGTAGATACAAAGAAGGATACTGAATAATCATAAAAGGATCAATGCACCAAATGGACAGAGTGATTCCATATTTGTGTCCACCAAGCACCAGAGCCTTGAAAGACATCAAGCAAAAACTGATAAGAGTTGAAAGGAGAAATAGAAAAATCCAAAATTATATTCAGAGACTTAAACACCACCTTCTTGGCAACCGATAGAACTATTACACAGAAAATCAGTGGGGATATAACAGAGGTGAACAATACCATCAACCAATAGGATCTGATTGACATATATTGAGCACTCCATTCAACAATAGCAAAACATCCTTTTTTTCAAATGTCTACAGAACATTCACTAACATACACCATATCTGGGACATTAAACAAATCCCCTAAATTTTAAAGAATTTTAAAGAATTTAAATCACACAGAATATGTTCTCTGTCCACAATGGAATCAAACTAGTAATCAATATCAGAAAGACAACTGTAAAATCTCTAAACTTGTAGAAATTAAACAATATATGTCTAATTCATAGCCAGAGAAGAAATCTCAAAGGCAATTAAAAATACAACTGAATGAAAATGAAAATATAACATCAAAATATGTGAGCTACAGGTAAAGTAGTGTTGACAGGAAAAATTTTAGCAGTAAATGCTTATGTTAGAAAAAGGGGATGTCTTAAATCAATAATCTAAATTCCTACCTTAAAAAACCTAGAGAAATAAGAGCAAAATAAATCCCAACCAAGCAGAAGGAAGGAATCAATAAAGAGCAGAAATTGATTAATTGGAAACAGGAAAACAATAGAAAAAATCAATAAAAGAAAAAGTTGCTTCTTTGAAATGATCAATAAGAGTGATAAACCTTTGGCAAGAATGATAAAAACCAAAAGGAGATTCAAATCACCAATATCAAGAATGACACATGATATTGATACAGATACTGAAGCTATTACAAGGATAATATGGGACAACTATGAACAACTTTAGAAATCTGGCAACGTAGAAGAAATTAACTAGTGCCTTGAAAATCACAAACTGCCACAACTCACCTAATTGGAAACATAATTTGAATAGCCCTATAACGATTAAGGAAATTAAAAATTCCCCCCACCCCCACATATCTACAGAGTTTGTTTCTTTGATGGTTATCAGATGGGGAGGTGGGTGCAGGGAGGACAAGGAAGGTAAAGACAGTCAAATACAGGTGATGGAAGGAGACTAGACTTTGGATGGTGAGCACACAATGATGTTGTATTATAAAGTGGTACACTTGAAACTTATATAAGATTATTAACCAATGTTACCCCAATAAATTTAATAAACACACAAACGAATAAATAAATAGAAATCTCCAGGCCCAGTTGGTTTCAATGGATAGTTCTACTGAACATTTAAAGGAGAAATAACACCAACTTCCACAATTCATTGAAGAAAGTAAAAGAGGAAGGAATACTTTTCATTTCCTTTTATGAGGCTAATATTACCCAGATACTAAAACTAGACAAAGATAGTAAAAGAAAAGAAAACTAGAGACCATATTTTTCACAAACTTAGATACAAAAATCCTCAACAAAATATTAGTAATCAGAATCCGACAATTTATAAAATAATTATACACCATTACCAAGTGGGATTTATTCCAGATATGCAAGCCTGGTCCACCATTTGAAAATCAGTCAAGATGGCCCACCACATCAAGATACAAAAGATAAGTTATATGATTATGTCAACTGAAGCAGAAAAAGGATTTGACAAAATTCAACACCACTGTGTGGTATATCCACACAAAGTAATACTACTCAGCAATAAAAAGGAACAGAATATTAATAAACATAACCACTTGGTGTATCTACAGGAAATTATGCTGAATGAGAAAAACTAACCCTACAAGATTAAACAGTGTATGATTCCATTTATATAGCATTTTTGAAATGACAAAATTATAGAGAAGAAAGACAGATGATTGGTTGCTGGGGATTAGGTATGGGGGGGTTGAAGGGAGGTGGTTATAAAAGGACAACATGACAAATCCTTATGGCGATGAAACTGTATAGTATCTTAACTGCAGTGATGCATACATTAAGTTACACATATGATAAAATTTGCACAGAGCTAAACCTTCAAACACACATACACACAAGTCTGAGTAGAACTGGGGAAATTTGAATAAGATCACTGTATTGTTTAATATTAATATCCTGGGTATGATATTGTATAATAATTACACAAGATATTACCACTGGAGGAAGCTGAGTAAAGCATACACAGGATCTCCCTCTATTATTTATTGTAGATGTATGTGAATAAAAAAATATTTCAAATATTTTTACTTAAAAATCTGGTGTTTTCCAAGTAATGTATTGCTCCTTTTCTCATTCATTTTCACTTTTATTCTGTTAACCATATGAAACACACTTATTCTGTATCTGATAATTCCATATGGATTTCATAGGGGTGTAATCCTGTTGTTTATTATTTCTGCCAAGTTTTCCTCATGGTGCCATAGTGCCTCATCCATTTTATTTCTTTGAGTTGTGAGCTCAGTTTTATGAGAGTTTTTTTTCCTGTTGTATTTTTGTGTATTTATTTTTGGAGAGGGGAAGGGAGGGAAAAAGAGAGGGAGAGAAACATCAATGTGTGAAAGAAACATCATTTATTGGTTGCTTCTTGTATGCCCCCACCTGGGGACATGGCCTGCGAGGAATCGAACTGGTGACCTTTCAGTTTGCAGAACAGCACTGAACCCACTGAACCACACCAGTCAGGGCTCTGTTGTTTTCTATGGCTTGGGTTGAAGCTCCATCCTTCCAGAGATAATTTATCTTTGCTTCTGCTAGGCACTTCAGGGCACTTCCAAGCTGAGAACACTTCTGTTAATTTTTTTTTTGTTGTGGGTTTTCTGGACACAGAGAAATTTGAGCCATAACTCTTTGTGGTTATGAATTCTTAAAAGAAACCTTACTCACTAATATATAGACATTAACGCTAAAGCCAAAACAGCTAAGCTTGCTTGTTTTCTCATTTTATTTTCAAGTGGAATTTTTTCTAGTCTGTAGTTTGCTAAGGGTGTGGTCTTTTGGGAGTTCATATTTTTGTGTGTGATTATCTTAATTCTTACTCTTCTTTTTTACAAAGTCCCAAGGCCTTGACTACTATGCTTATATGTCCGTTAAAGTGCAAGGTACCATTAACAAGTAAAAAGGCAAGTCACTGAGTGAGTAAAGGTATTTGTATTATATATATTCAACAAAAAGATTTGTGTGCAGAATGTATATATTAAATATTTCAAACCAATAAGAAAAAGGAAGATAACTTAAAAGAAAAGTGAAGATATCCGAATAACCAGTAAACATATAAACATATGCTCAACTTTATTAATCACCAGCAAAATATGAATTAAGGCCACAATGTGATACTTATTCCTACCTCCTAGAATGGCAGACATGTAAAAGAGTAATAAAATTAAGTGGTGACAATTAAAATATCAAATAAGACCTACCTTGTGTGACAGTATGGATGGAACTGGAGAGCGTTATGCTAAGTGAAATAAGCCAGGAAGGAGGTGAAAGACAAATACCATATGATCTCACCTTTAACTGGAACATAATCAACAAAAGAAAAAAGCAAACAAAATATAACCAGAGACATTGAAATAAAGAACAATCTGACAGTAACCATAGAGGAGAGGGGAGAGGAAAAATGGGGGAGAATAGGGGAAGGGCCATCAAGGAACATGTATAAAGGACATATGGACAAAGCCAAAGGGGGTAGGTTCAAGGGTGGGAGGTGGGGATGGGTGGGGTGGGGGTGTGGTGGGGTAAAAATGGAGACAACTGTACTTGAATGACAATAAAAAAATCAAACAAGACAATTATAATTCTTTTTTATAAGATTTTATTTTTAAAGAGAGAGGAAGGGAGAGAAGGAGAGAGGGAAACACCAATGTGTGGTTGCCTCTCATGCTCCCCTACTGGGGACCTGGCCCACAACCCAGGCATGTGTCCTGACTGGGAATCAAACTGGCAGCCCTTTGGTTCACAGATCCACGCTCAATCCACTGAGCCACACCAGCCAGGGCCAATTACAAGTCTTATAGACTGCTAGTAGGATGGTAAATTTGTACAAAGTGTCCAACACTTTGGAAAACAGGCAGTATCTGCTAAAGCTCAATATATCCTTATTATATCATCTAGCAATTGCACTTCCAGGTATATGCTCAATAGAAATTACATTTGTATTCTTGTATGCTCATCTTTAGACATGTATAGAACAAAAGACAATGCTTGTAGTAGTACCATTTGTATTAGTCCTTGAATGGAAACACTCCAAATGTACACCAACAGCAGAATGGATAAAGCAAAGGTTTTATTATGAGGATGTAAGAGTGCTAACCAGCAATGAGAATGAATGAATTATTGCTAGCCACTACAACATGGATGGATGGATATCACAAACACACTATTGGGTGAAAGAGGCCAGACATGAAAGAGTACATACTATATGACTTTATTCTATAAAGCTCTAAAACAGAAACAAACTAATGTATGATGTTAGAAATTAGGATGGATTACCTTTGGGAGCTAGGGACCAGGAACAGGATATAAGGTGGGGGGATTCTGGGGTAATGATCTGTTTCTTGATCTGGTTGTGCTAATTCTTTTTTACTTAAAAGATTTTATTTATTTATTTCTAGAGAGAGGGGAAGGGAGAGAGAAAGAAAGGGGGAAAAGCATCAATGTGAGAGGCCACCTCTTATATGCACCCCAACTGGGGACTGAACTCACAACCTGGGCATGTGCCCTGACAGGGAATTGAACTGGTGACTACTTGTTCTGCAGGATGATGCCCAACCCACTGAACCACACTGGTAAGGGCTGGTCATGCTCACTTTAAGAAAATTTATCCAGTCATATGCTTAAGAGATAAATATATACTTTGCTGTTCATGCTATGTTTCAATAAAAATTTACTTTAAAAATTGTATTGGAAAATTGAAAATGAGTGTGCTCCAGGTTTGGATATGGAAATAAGTAATGAAAGGATATTGGTATCTCAGCATTCAATTATTTGTTGTTTTTTATTTTGTTAATGACTTTTAAATTGGTTAATTGTGTAATAGCTTTAAATATAGGTGATATTAAAAGCAAATCCAAAAGACAAAGCTGCATAGGGCTTTTTAAATGATAAACATGATGTTTTGTGGTGAACTTGTCCTCTAACAACAACAACAAAAAAGTCAAAACCCAAAAACCTTTCAACCTCTACTTGGTCAGTTATCCATAGTTGCCTCCAAGGCATTCATAAAGCAGCAGCAGCCCAGGGCTCTTCTTTTAAGCTCAGCTCTTTGTTTTGGCTCTTGGGGATTTCACTTGATTCCTTTTGAGCTCAGCAATGTATTTAAAAGGAAATTTGCTATCTTTTATCCAGTATTTTGAGGTGTTTTGTAAGAGGAACTTATTGTCAGGGTACCTCACATACAGTATTGCCAGAAATGGAAGCTGTAGTCTCATTTCTATATTCTGATAACTCCCAAACTCCTGTCTCTTCCCCTGTTTTCAGCCCTTATATCTAGCAGGGGTGTCCAACCCCCAGTCCATGGGCTGCATGCGGCACAGGATGGCTATGACTGTGGCCCAACACAAAATCGTAAATTTACTTAAAACATTGTGAGACTTTTTTATGATTACATATCACAATGTATTTAATGACTGGCTCAAGACAACTCTTCTTCCAGTGTGGCCCAGAGACGCCAAAATGTTGGACACCCCTGTATCCCGTTTTCCACATAGATGTCTAATAAGCATCACAAATGTGCTATGTTCAAAACAGAACCTTTGATTTTCCCTGAGACCAGTTCCTCCCCAGTCTTCCTCATCTCAGTGAATTGTGGTACTATACATGTGTATACTACAGCCATCTGGGTATAATTCTACGTGTCTTTTTCCCTCACCCCCCTACATCAGCAGATCCTGTCAAATCCACTCCAAATTATGTACTTAATTCTTTCACTGCTCTTTATCTCTACTGTTACCCATTTCCAAGATTCCATTATCTCTTGCCCAGGCTACTCCCATAGACTCTTTTCTTTTCTTAAAGATTTTATTTTTAGAGAGGGGAAGGGAGGGAGAAAGAGAGGGAGAGAAACAACAATGTGTGGTTGCCTGTTACATACCCCGTACTAGGGACCTGGCCTGCAACCCAGGCATGTGCCCTGACTGGGAATTGAACCAGTGACCCTTTGGTTCACAGGCTGGCACTCAATCCACTGAGCTACACAAGCTACAGCTCCTGTAGAGTCTTTAGTTGTCTACCTGCTCCCACTCTTGACTCTAAACTTATTGAGTGGACTGATTGGACTAATCTCCAGCTTAAACACCTGCCCATGCTCTTAAAGAGTGAAACCCTAACTCCTTATCACAGCATACAATGCCCTAGACTACTGAAGCCAAACTAAAGGAGGACTGGTTCGCTGGATAGCACATGGTCCTTCTATAAATGGGGTATCTGCTACTCAGTTGCAACAGATTGTCACCTTGCCAAATGAAGATCCACTATTATCAGATCTTTTGATTTTTTTTGAGAGAACTAGAAATCTAGGTCTAGATATGAGAGTTTATGATTTGTAGTTATTGGTGATTAAAAACCAAAATAAATAAATAAATAAATAAATAAATAAATAAAGCAAACAGAAACAAGAGAAACATTGTGCCAGCCAAATCCAACACCGCTGGCAGCTACTATTTTGCAACTAACTTGGCTCTATCAGGGGTGTCCAAGCTTTTGGTGTCTCTGGGCCCCACACTGGAAGAAGAGTTGTCTTGGGCTACACATTAAATGCATTGTGACATGTAATCACAAAAAAATCTCATCATGGTTTTAGTAAATTTACGATTTTGTATTGGACTGCATTCACAGCCATCCTGGGCTTCATGCAGCCCATGGGCTGCAGGTTGGACACCCCTCAGTGGTCTGAGCCCTGCTTGACTCTTTTTCTCATTCTGTTCCAGGCTCCTACTATAGCAGACACTGTTGATGTTTTCTCATATCCCTTAGCTCAGTCATTTCAGTTCACTCTCTCTGTCCAGTGGCCAATGTCTACATCCTGGTGCCTGGCTGCTTTTTCCAAAGGCTAGGAAGGTCACTTTGCTCATGGAGAACTGCCATCAACCAATGACTCTGGGAGTTGGAGATAAGTACTTCAACTCTCTTCCTCCTTGAGTAGGGTGATTTTGAGATGTGTGTTTTGCCCCATTTCCAAGAGTTTTCTTGCGGTGTTAGGACTGTTATCCATGGGCAAGCTTGTCCCTGCTGCAAGTCCCTTGCCTTTGCTGTTTCCTCTGCTTGCATGCTCTTCCTTTGTATGTTTGCATGGTTCACTCTCCTCTTTGTTTTTATTTCAGTTCAAAAGCCACCTCTGAAGCCCTGATGGGTGTGGCTCAGTGGGTTGGGTATCATTCAACAGACTGAAAGGTCACTAGTTTGATTCTCAGTCAGGGCACATGCCTGGGTTGCAGGCAAGGTCCCCAGTAGGGGGCACTTGAGAGGCAACCAATCGATGTTTCTCTCCTTCTCTTTCTCCTTCCTTCCCTTCCCCTCCCTCTAAAAACAAATGAATAAAATCTTTTTGAAAAACTCACTCCTGCACATAGGCCATCCAAGACCCCCCAAACTATGATATTAATAGCTCCTTTCTCTCTTTCACTATCAATTTTTTTTTCTCCATGACTTTTTCACTATCTGAACTTCTATTGTTAATTTCCTTCTTGATGTGCATTTATTGTCTGTTTACCCCCAGGATTAGCTCCATGAGAGCAGAAATCCTGTTTGTTTTGTTCCCTGCCTTCTCATGAGGGAAGGGCACTAAATCTATCAGCAAAGGATGAATTTCCACAATTCTTGATGTTTAGTTCCCCTAGTACCTCCTGCCTTGATTCTCTGTTCTTAACCTGACCCCCAGGATGCCACAAAGTCAGTGCAGGTGAGCGAAGGGCCACCTTTCTACTGGTGGGTAACCCAAATCCTTCTACCAGATGTCTTTAGAAGTACACATGAGTATATTTTGTTGGCCAAAAAGTCTGTATGGTTTTTTCCCATAAAATTAAAGACACATTTTTCATTTAAACCAGTAACTTTATTGATTTGGATATTTTGGGTATGTCAGCTCCCTCCCACATGGTAGAACATTGATTGTTCTCAATTAATATCTCAATATGATCGCTATCAACTTCAGCTGGTATGCCCAACTGTGGAGCATCCTCCAGCAAGAAATCTCCAGCACAAAACTTCGCAAATCACTTTTGACATGTTCAATCAGTCATAGCACCTTCTTCGTACACTACACAAATCTTTTTTGCATTTCAGTTGCATTTTTACCTTTCTTGAATAAAGCATCATGTACCAAAAATGTTGCGTATTCCATTTTCAATGTTAAAATGACTACACAAAAATTCACCAATTTTGATAAGTTTTTAAAAAATGCATGCAGATACTACAGCTATCACAATATAATCTAACAACATTGTTTCAAATGAAGTTAAACAAGTAAGTGCTATTAGAACCAGTTTATGGAAAATACTGAATGAACTTTTTGGCCAAGCAAATATTTCAGTTGTGAATGTCTTTCCTCTAAGTTTTAGTGATATCTTTGGTGGTTTTCCTTCTTTGTATTAAACATCCCAATTTGCTTTGTTTTCTACTCTCACTCTTTACACTGGCATATTGACAGTTCAGTCTGAAAGTGCCATTCCCAATTTCCCAGTCATTTCCTGCAAATCACAAGAGTGTCTGGCTCACTATTATTCTTCGGTCATGGACATGTAGGCTGTTGTCTATAGTATCTGGCCTTACAGTATGATGTGGGTGTGTTTCGCACCCCCGCCCTCATTTCCACTTAAAGTCATCTTGATCAGATCGGCAAGTCTCCAGGCAACCACATTCTTCCCAAGTGAGATGCACTGGATCCTTAGCCAAAACCCTATCATTCCAGTATCTTTTTTTCCATAAGTGAGATTTTATTGGTTGTTTTGAGAATAACTACACAGACATTTCAATTGGTACCCAATTCTTAACATACGTACCAAAAATGTAAAGTCATGTAGTTGTGATTGTTTTCTGATGTTATTCCAGTGACTTTCCAGCTTAAAATGTGGAGACTAATTTTCCTTAATAGAGTATCAAGTATCTTAAACCATTGTCCAAAAAACAAAAGCCTGTACAGCTCCAACCCTTCCCTGTATCTCCAGCTGTGCTGGCTTTGGCCACCCCCACACCTAGCCTCAAGGGACTTCTGACCTCCCAGGCTAGTCCTGCAGCGGCTGAGATATACACAAATCCTATTTCCCTTGGTTCAGATGAGACAATATTGGAATTTCTCAAAAGGAAATTTGCTAGGAAACCAAGTGAAAAACAAAACCAGAGACAGAGGGGAGACAGGGAGAAAGAATACAAAAGCTAAGGAAAAGATACATTAGAGTCCTGATTCTTTATCCTGAGATAACTATAGTCTGATCTCAGATCAGCATGGCTGGCACAGCTAACAGGGCACACAGGATATAAGAATATAATCCTTCAACCTTTCCACAAAGGGGAGATGGGAATGGGGCAGGGGAGGGTCTTGCAGGAAGGCAGAAAGAGTCTGTGTGTGTCTAGACTGTTTTATTCCATGGAAATGGTACTGGAGGAAGTGTGTGGGCTACTCTACTCCATTACCACTGGGAGGGGCAGGAAACCCCCATGCACTAGCCCTTGCTGCCTGAAAGTGCCTGCTACTTTGCTGAACTTGTTTATCAGTTCTGATAGTTTTTAGTGGATTCTTTAGGGTTTTCCATAGACAAGATCATGTCACCTACAAATAGAGGTGATTTTACTTCTTCTTTTCCAATTGACATGTCTTTTATTTCATTTTCTAGCATAACTGCCCTAGAACTTCCAGTACAATGTTGAACAGAATTGGCAAGAGTGGATGTCTGTCTTGTTCTTGCTCTTAGCAGGAAGCTTTTAGTCTTTCACCATTAAGTATGATGATATCTGTGGTTTTTTGCTAACTTTTTCAGGGATCCATGCTTTAAAGTTCTGTTATACTTGTTGCATTTTCTTTGTTTTATTTTAGACTCCTTTACTTTTTGTACATTTTCTTTCAAAAAAAATTTTTTAACCTAAGTGGCAGAGAAATCAAGGAGGAAAAGGCTTGATTTTCTTTTATTCATGTGTTCAGCAAGCATTTATTAAATGCTTAGTGTGTGCCAGTAGTGTCCTAGTTTCTTGAGGATACAACACTGAATAAAATAAGGTCTCTATTTTCATGGAGCTCTCGATTCTAGTGATGAATTTAGACAATAAGTAAATAGACAAGATAATTACAATGGGATATAAGTTCTGAAATGGAAGAATGTTGGGTGCCCAGGGGCTACTTTATAGTGAGAGGTCAGGGAAAACTTCTCTGGAAAGGTGCTATTTTAGCTGAGAGTGAGTCACAGAAGAACTTGGACAAGAATGTTCCAGCAGAAGGAACAAGTGCAAAGGCCTTGAGGCAGGAATAAACCTGATGATTGGGGGAGAAAAGCAACAAGGAGGCAGCCCAGTGTGGTTGGAGCACAGGGAGGAAGGGGGAGAGTGAGAGGTGATGAGGACGAAGAAGTCACAGGTAAGGATGCTAGAGTTTACTGAGTGTGATGGGAAGACACTGGAGTGTGTTAAGAAGGATGCTGTGATCTAAAATCAGACAAAACCTCTCTGGCTGATATAACTGTACATACTCTGGCTATCAGGCTTTGTGAAGCCTAGGATTCCTTGGAGGTGGCTCAGAAAGTGATGGTAGTTAGAGAGCCCCTGGTCACCTCTGTAGCCTCACCTCACACAGCAGCTAGACGGATTCTTCTAAAACATCAGTCCAACTATATCCCTTCTTTTCTCAAAACTCTCCTGACCGGTGTGGCTCAGTTGCTTGGGCATCGTCCTGCAAAGTGAAAGGTTGCCAGTTCGATTTTCCAGTCAGGGCACATGCCTGGGTTGCAGGCCAGGTCCCCATTTGGGGCACTGCAACTGATTAATGTTTCTCTCACACATTGATGTTTCTCTCCCTGTTTCTCTCTCCTATCTCCTCTCTCTAAAAGTATATAAATAAAATCTTTTTAAAAACTCCTATTGTTCCCAATTTCTCTGAAAGTAAATTTCTCTTAGTGCCCTACAGTGCCCTACAAAATCTGCCCCTTCCCATGCCTCTTTGCCCTCCTTACCTATCACTCTCACCCTCACTTACTCTCCTGCAACCATACCAGCTTCCTTGGCTTTTCCCAAAACAAGCCAAGCATGTTTCCACTGTAGGGCCTTCGTCCTGGCTGCTCCCTTTGTCTGGAATGTATTCCTCCAGACATCTGCTCAAATACTGCATTATCAGGGAGACCTTCCTTGACTGACACCATCTGTCTCTGACCTCATGCACCACTCTCATGTCCTGCTTGCTCTACCCTGGCCACACTGGCCTACTTGCTGTTGTCCCTTGTGCTCAACAAGTATACTCTCACCTGAGGGCCTCTGCCACTGTCTCTTTTGCTCCAGGGAAAATGGCCTTCATTTAGGTACAATAACAGTGGGACAGAAAGTAGGGGCCAGACAAAGAAAGGTATGAAGAAGGTAGAAGGCTGAGCCTGGAGTGATTATCTGAGTCATCTACTGTATGATAGCTACAGAAGCTTTTGTGGTTTCTTTTGTCTATTGTGAAATTTGAGTGTTTATGATCATAAAAACAATAATATTCATAATAAAAACCTTGAAAAGTGAGAACTGTAACACTCTGAAAGTTTCTCAAAAAGTTTAAAATAGAGCTCGCATATAACCTAACAATTGTGCTCCTAGAAATCTACGTAAGAGAAATAAAACCACATGTCCAAACAAAGACTTGTACACTAATATTTATAATAGCATTACCCATGAATTGCCAAATAGTGGAAACAATCTAAATATCCATCAACAGATGAATGGATAAACAAAATGTAGAATAGCCATAAAATGGAGTGTTATTCAACTATAAAAAGACAATGAAGTACTGACAGATGCTACAACATGCATGAACCTTGAAGACATTATGCTAGGTGAAAGAAGTCAGTCACAAAAGGCCAAATGTGGCATGACCTATTTATATGAATTGTCCAGAAGAGCCAAATTCATAGAGATGAGTCAGAAAGTTAATTAGTGGTAGCTTGGGCAGTGATTGCTAATGGGTATATGGTTACTTTTGGGGGTGATGAAAATGCTCTAAAATTGACTAGTGATGGTTGCACAACTTTGTGAATATACTAGAAACCACTGAATTATATACTTTAAATGGATGAATTTTATGATATGCAAATAATATATTAATAAGGCTATATATAAAGATTTTAATGAATATACCAAG
Organism: Desmodus rotundus; assembly: GCF_022682495.2. NCBI lineage: Eukaryota > Metazoa > Chordata > Mammalia > Chiroptera > Phyllostomidae > Desmodus > Desmodus rotundus. Next base: position 6,918,651 of record NC_071400.1, on the reverse strand, counting down.
ATTTATATGAAAATCATTCAATATCCTGCTGCCTCAAGGTAACACCTGTTGCATTTTAGTGTAGCTTCTATCTACCTATTTATCTATTGGTAAATAGATGTAGCTATAGATGTATAATTGCAAAATGGTAAATGTAGTATATATATAATTTAATTTGTTTTTACATTTATTACATTGTGAGCAGTTTATAGACCATTAAATATTTTCTTAAAATGATTATAATGGTAATATATTTGTCAAGTATCAAAGTTCTCTCCTCAAGAGTCATCCCCTCTGGTATATTTTGGGGGAAGAAAGGAGGCTCGTTTTATGTTCACCACTGAATTGTACACTGAGTACTACTTTTCTGTTCTACATACTTATCTCTGCTACTATTTCCCTTTGCTTTACCCTGTTACCTACTATAAGTCCTGAACTAATAGTTCCCCCTGATTTACTGTTGATATCTCTGCACAGGCCTTGCTGAATGGGAAAACAGGGCACAGGACACCCCCATTGAAACCTTGTCCCTTTATTTAATACAGTTCACAACAAAAGGCTGAATGAGTATATCAGGCTTTACTGAAGATTTGAAATGATGGAAGGAAGTTGCATGTTCCCCAAGAGCCAACTGACAGAGGCCAGGGAAGAGCTGTTCACTGTGTTTGCAGTCATTTTTTAAAAAGATTTTATTTATTTATTTTTAGAGAGAGGGGAAGGGAGGGAGAACAAGAGGGAGAGAAACATCGATCACTTCATTCTCATATGCATCCTGACTGGGGACCTGGCTCACAACCCAGGCATGTGCCCTGACTGGGAATCAAACCAGTGACCTTTTGCTTTGTGGAGTGATCCCCAACCCACTGGGCCACACCAGTCAGGGCTGTGTTCACAATCTTAATGATCCCAGGACTCACGCTAATGTCCTTGGGCTTCCAACCCCAGGTTTTGTCTAGGTTGCTATAGACTGTCATGTAAATTCTGGGTTAGTGGCATTTCTCACATATCTCCTAACTTCCCAAGAGGGTAGGGTTGGGAAGCAGATAAGTAATGGAAAGATAGTTGTTCCTTACATGTATCCTAATAACCCTTGCAGGAAAGATTCCATGATATTCCTGGTCCCATTACATCTGTGTCCTGATAGAAAAGGCCAATACCACCCTTCTCTGACAACTGTGGGTGAAGGTCAGTAAACTATCATTCTATCACATTCTCCCAATCCTTCTGCATAGATGGACAATCTCACCCTGAGGCCATGCTTCCAAGAGGGAGTCTAATTTGGGACTAGCCTAGGCCATTGAATCAGCCAAAGCCCTAGATACCGTAGACTTAAGAGCCTGCCGGTTATTTGACTTTCTCTCTTGGTCACACTCATACAGGGACCAGTGTAGACCATGCCTGAGACAGATGAGGAGGAGCCAGTGCATGAGGATATGGGTTGGAGAGAGAGTTATTCATACATGATAGTAGCTTAGTGGGCAGCTCACAAGAAGGGATTCTGCTGCATGGCCTGAAATTGTAACTAGAAAACATTGCAATTGCTAGTGACAGGAAAATGGGGTAGGCTCAGGCAAAACCTTCATTTTATCTGAGCCTCACACTGAGTCAGGAGATGTCCTAGTTATCAGAGAAACTGTACAGAGGGTGATGGTACCCCATTAAGAACAAATCTATTGGTGGTCTTTGGGGATATCGGAGAACTGGGTCTAGTAGGACCTGGCCCAGGCCTGCCCCACTCCTGGCAGAATTTATTACATAACTTCCCAATCTTTCTCATGCAAAACTCCACATAGAAAATGATGACATTTGTAGAGTGCAGTGAGGTAAATGGAGACTACTCTTAGTCCGAGGTGACTGGCTTCAGGTTCTGCCTAGCCACCTACGGCTGATGGGATTAATATCTGCATTGCAGCACACGGGTTGGGAAACTCTGCTTTATTGAAGGGCATTTTCTCTCTTTTTAATGAAATAATTTTTAAAAGATCTTTAAATTTATTTTTTAGAGAGAGAGGAGGGGAGGGAGAAAGAAAGGGAGAGAAACATCGATGTGAGAAATACCAGCAATTGGCTGCCTCTTGCAAGCCTCTGACCTGCAACCCAGGCATGTGCCCTGATTGGGAATCCAACCAGTGACCTTTCGGTTTGCAGGCTGTGCTCAACACCTCAAGCCACACCAGCCAGGGTGAAGGGCATTTTCTTCTGATGGCACCTATACCCTTAAAGCTTTGAGTTAAATAATATATACCACCACTTCCTGGCCCTGCGCCTGCTTCACCTTAGACATATCTATCTTGAGGCCTACCAACCTATTATTTTCTGAAGCAATGGAGACCTTAAACTTCACCTATAAGTTCTGCCAATATAATCTTTGGGCCAGGCTTGTGGCCATAAAATCCACTTGCTAAGTTGTCATCTACTTGAGAGGTATTTTCAGAAGAGATGGTAATTCTAGTCCTATAGCAAAACTTCAACTGATTTTGTGGTCTTACAGTCAGAATGCACATCTTCAAAAGTGAACGTACTCACACTCTGATTCAGGAGTCCAGACTTGGGGCTTCCACGTATAAAATCTGTGGCAGAGGTTTATTAAATCTTCAAATTCCTCCACTCTGGCACTGGCTCTTTTTGTAAAAGATGCAGAAAGCTTTCAGGTGGTGGCAGGTGTCCCCTGATTAAAGCGATGGTATTGTGAGAGGACCCTGGGTATTTATAAACCTGGATCTGATGGGTAACTACATATAACCTCACTTGAGTCCAAAGGGTAAAAAATGTCACTTCAGAACCACTTGGTGGGGGTAGTAATATGAGATATGATATTAGTAATATAGTTGGTATGAATGAACCTTTACTGCTCTGTCAGTTAAACAATGGAACCTTTTATTCCTGTTGGATCTAGGGCCCTAAATTTATGTTAATTTCCTCTTTAAACAACTTTTCTCCCCTCAGTTCTTGGTCTGAGTTACATTCGACTACTACAGCAGCACCACCTGCAGGTCAGAACAAAGAAATGCATATTGACAGCTTCGAATTTGAAAATTAGAATTCTGATTAAGAAATCTAGACTAGTAGTTTCTTAATCTTGCTGCACTTCAGAATGGCTGAGAAGCAAAAAACAAACAGCCATGCAAAGGAAATACAAAAACAAACAAAGAAGTTCTCAGGCCTACCTAACTCAGACCTCCTATATCGGAAATTCTAGGGATGGGGGCTGGGATTAATCTTTTCAAAATAGTCCTCATGCCACTGTCTTTTGGGAACCACTGGTTTAGCTGACAGTGAAAAAGTGCCCGCAGTATTTGAAGAGCAAAGCCCTAAGTGATTAAGGACAGCAAGACAAGCTCGGGGCTTACAGGCTGTCACTGCACTTTCCTAACCCATGTCTCAAGCCTAAAACATGACTCTCATCATGGTTTGCTTGAGGGAGCCAGGCATCATTGGACTATTGGGGCAGCTGAGAGTTGTTTTCTTCTAAAATTGTGAGCCTGTTTCTAGTCTAGTTTGTAAGGAGTTTAGAAGTCACCATATCATCCTAACAAACTGAAAATTCAATGACTCTTGTCACTTGGGTCAAAGAAGTGAGATCACAGGGCAATCTGCCATTCCTCCAAATTGGACAGACAGACAGGAAGAGTCAGAGAATCACAGCTTTACCAGAACAGAAACTTATGAGCAGGAACCTCTGTGGGAACAACAGAACTGTAATTGATGATTTCTGGAGGCATAGAGTGACAAGTCTGGGAGTTAAAAACACCAAGGGGCCCAGTTATAGTCACGCTTTGGAGAATTTTAGTTCCAGAAGTTGTAACACTTTCCTACAGTGAAGACTGGAGAAAATCCCCTCTGCATCCAACAGGGGGAGGGGAAAAGGAACCATTTTAAAATATGCTAGACCATTCTGTTCTTCTAAAGATGGCCTGCCTTCAGGACACACTATTAACCAGAGGGTAACCTGCTAGAATATTAGCAGAGCCTAACGTACATGGAGAAGGGAAATATGCAACTCTTGCTCCTTGTAGACCTCCTTTCCCACCTAAGGGTGGTGGTGGGGGGGCCCTAGAAACACTAGTGAAGTTCACATTCCAGAAGGATTGGTTCACCAAAAGGTTGAGACCTAATTAGGACTACAGAATACTTCCTCTCCCTGTACACCTTACCACTACATTACTAAAGGCCTATTTACAACAGTTCCTTTTACCCAGTACATCATGCCCACCTTTCAACCAAAAAAAATTATAAGGTATACTGAAAGGCAAAAACACAGTCTGAAGAGACCAAACAAGAATCAGAAGTAAATTCAGATATGTCAGGAATGGTGGAATTATCAGACAGAGAATTTTTTTCAAAACTGTGATTAATATGCTAAGGGCTTTAATGGGAAACGCAGACAGCATGCAAGAATAAATGGATAATGTAAACAGAGGGATGGAAATTCTAAGAAAAAATAAAAAGAAATTCTAGAGATCAAAAACACTGTAACAGAAAAGAAGAGTGCCTTTGATGGGCTCACTAATAGACTAGACTCAGTTGAGGAAAAAAATTCTCTGAGTTTGAGGATATTACAATATAAAGTTCCAAAAACACATGGAAGAAATACAAATACATATTACTCAGAGGCCATTTTTTCTTCGGGATCCAGTCCCATTTAGCTGCAGTCCAGAGGCACTCCTGCTCCCAGGAACCTTGCATGAGGCATGCCTATCTATGGCCCTGGAGACAGGCTTACAGACCTTTGTCTCCGCTGTGTACCTTGTGACTCAGTTCCAGCCCATCTCAGGTGTAGTCCAGGGCCAATTCTGCTCACCCAGGGAAATGCCCAGTGACTTTTCAGAAGCTCTCCCAGGGACTCAGTGGGAGTTGCACTCATTTGCATACCTGACAACAGACCCTCCATCTATGGACCCAGAGGCAGACCCTTCTGCCAGTGCCAGCCCTACTGACCAAGGTCTTAGTGGGAGTTTTGTCCACCCAGGGACCAGTCAGAATCCACATCTGCTTGATGCTCTGGTAGTAGTCTTGACAACTGAGGACTCTAATTAGGACCCAGCATCATCCACATGACCCAGTTCCAACCTCACTTGACTGCAATCCTGGAGACAATAACATCAGCCCAGGTACTTGACAGGAGAGGGTTTTCCATTCCTGTAAAGACTGAAGGAGATGTTTGCTCCTTCAAATGTACAGGTACCAATACAAGGCTACATGGATCATGAAGAATCAGGCAAACATGACACCAGCAAAGGAATCTAATAAAGCTCCAATAATGGACCCAAAGAAATGGAGGTCTATGAATTGCTATACAAAGAGTTCAAAATAATCATATTAAAGAAGTTCAAGGAGATGCAAAAGAACACAGACAACTACACAGAAAGTCAGGAAAACGTGAACATGATCAAAATGAGAAATAATAAAAAAGAACCAAAAAGAAACCCTGGAGCTGAAAAATACAATGACAGAAATAAAATTTAAAAAAAGAGCTTCAACAGTAGACTCAATCTTGCAGAAAACAAAATCACAAAACTCAAGGAGAGGTAATTCAAAATTAGCCAGTTAGAGGAACAAAAAGGAAAAAGAATGAAAAAAGCATATGGGACCTATAGGATACCTTCAAAAAAATATATGCATTATAGGAGTCCCAAAAACAGAACAGAGAGGGAGGAAGGGGCAGAAAGCTCATGTGAAGAAATATTGACTGGAAATTTCCCAAATCTTGGGAGGTATATGGGCATCCATATTGAATATGCACCTCCATGACATGAAGCTCAAAGGACCCTAAACAAAACTAACCAAAGGAAAATTACCATGAGACACATTATATTCAAATTGTCAAAAATTAAAAACAAAGAGAGGATTTTGAAAGCAGCAAGGGAAAAGTAACATGGCTAAGTGCAGTTTATCCCATGCATGTGAGGTTGTTCAACATTCAAAAATTAATTAATGTACTCCCTAACATCAACAGACTAAATAAGAAAAAGCACATGCTCATATTAATAGATGCAGAAAGAGCACTTGACAAAATTCAACACTTATTCGTGATAAACACTCAGCACACTAGGAATAGAAGGAAACTTCTGCAACTTGATAAAGAACATCTACAAAAAAACTACATCTAACATCGTACATAATTGTGAAAAATATGAAGCTTCCCCACTAAGATCAGGAATAAGGTAAGGGCATCCCTTTCACCACTGCTTTTAATATTGTACTGTAAGTCATACCTAATGCAATAAGACAAGAAAAGGAAGTAAAAGGTATACAGATTGGGAAGAAAGACATAAAACTCTTTGTTGGCAGAGGAAATGATTAATCTATATAGAAAATCTGAAAGAATCAACAAAATGAAGCCTCCTGGAACTAGTAAGCAATCACAGCAAGGTTGCAGTGTACAAGGTTAATACACAAAAGTCTATCACTCACCTATATACCAACAATGAACAAGTAGAATTTGAAATTAAAAACACATTAATATTTATATTAACACAAAAAATGAAATACTTATTTATAAATCAAAAAATATGTCTGCCCTGGCTGGTGTGGCTCAGTGGATTGAGTGCTGGCCTGTGAACCAAAAGGTCATCACTTCGATTCCCAGTAAGGGCACATACCTGGGTTGTGGGCCAGCTCCCTAGTAGGGGGCGCATGAGAGGCAACCACGCATTGATGTTTCTCTCCCTCTCTTTCTCCATCCCTTATCCTCTCTGTAAAAAGTAAACAAATAAAATCTAAAAAAAAAAATATGTCCATGAACTAGTAAGGAACACTACAAAACTCTAAGAAACATATATGTATTGCATGTTTGTGGATTGAAAGACTGAATAATGTTAATATGTCCGTTCTCCCATCTTGATCTGTAGGTTTCCTGTAATCTCAATCAAAACCCCAGCAAGTTATTTTGTGGATATTGACAAAATGATTATGAAAATTATATGGAGAGGCAAAAGAGCCAGAATAATCAACCTGATATTAAAGAAGAACAAAATTGGAAGAGAGACACTATCCAACTTCAAGAATTACTATAAAGCTACAGTAATCAAGACAATGTGTTATTTGTGAAAAAATAGACAGATTAATAAAACATAATAGACAGCCCAGAAATACACCCACATAAATATAGTCAATAGATATTTGTCAAAGGAGTAAAGGGGAATACAATGAAGCCGAGACAGAATTTTCAACAAATTGTGATAGAACAACTGGACATCCCTGCACCAAAAAACCAAAAAAACCCCACAACCTCCCCCCCATTAAAATTGATTATAGACCTAAATATGAAATGCAAAACCATAAAACTCTTCGGAGATGACATAGAAGAAAACCTAAATGACCTTGGGTATGGCCATGACTTTTTAGATACAACACCAAAGACATAATTCATAAAAGAAACAATTGATAAACTGGACGCCATTTTTTGTTTCACTTCTTCCACATTGGCAAAACAGTTCCCTTGAAGGACTTTTTCCAGCTGGAGAAACAAAAAAAAGTCACTCGGGGTGAGATCGGGTGAATAGGGAGGGTGCGGCATGGGGGGGTCATGTTGTTTTTGGTCAAAAACTGCTGAAAACTCAGCACAGTGTGGGAAGGTGTGCTTGTAAATCACCCACCATAAAATGGGCAAACACTTTGAATCTTCAAGAAACATTCACTGAAGCCAAATGCAGCCTCTCACAACAATGTCAGCTGGTGCACTGATACAGATGGGTTCCTAGAACACTCACCTACTGGGGGAAGCCTATACTGCAAAGGGGCCGACCTCCAAAAGATAATTCCAGTGTTTTGGGGCCCCCCCCATGTGTTATTAGGGTATTTCAAATGAAACCAAGAATGAAATATTACTAAACATCTATGAGAATTGTCAGAATCCAAAACACTGACAACACAGAATGATGGTAAAGATGTGAAGCAACAGGAACTCTTTTTTCTTGCTGTTGGGAGTGAGAAATGGCATGGCTACTTGGGAAGACAATTTGAAAGTTTGTTACAAAACTAAACATACATGTACCATATGATCCACCAAGTATGTGTTTACCCAAAGTAAGTGAAAACTTATGTTCCACGTAAAAACTTGCACATAGATGTTTATAGCAGCTTTATTTATAATTTCCATAACTTGGAAGTAGCCAAGATATTCTTCAGTAGGCAAATATATAAATGAGTGGTGGCACATCCAGACAATGGAATATTACTTAGCACGAAAAGGAAATAGTTTATCAAGCCATGAAAAGACATGGAAGAAATACAAATGTATATTAATAAGTAAAAGAGGCCAACTCTTCTTTTTTTATTGAGATAAGATTAGTTTATAGCATCGCATGTTTCAGGTGTACAACATTATAATTCAACATCTGTGTACACTACAGCATGCTCACCATCAAAGGTCTAGTATTCATCTGTCACCATATGATAGACTATCTTTATCTATTTCACCCACCCCCTTCCCTCTGGTAACCATCAATCTGTTGTCTACATCTGTGAGTTTGTTATGGTTTTTATTTTTTATGTTCCACATATGAGCAAAATCGTGTGCAATTTGTCTTTCTCCATTTGACATTTCATTTAGCACAATACCTTTAAGGTCCGTCCATGATGCAAATAGCAAGATTTCATCTTTTTATGGCTGAGTAGTAGTCCATTGTATATTTGTACCATATTTTCTTTATCCATGCATCCATCAGTGGACACTTAGGTTGTTTCCATATCTTGGCTATTAAAAACAAAGCTGCTATGAACATGGAGTACATATATCTTTTCAAATTAATGTCTTTTATATTATTTGGATAAATACTCAAAAGTGGATTAGCTTGGTCATATGGTAGTTTTATTCTTAATTTTTTTTTGAGGAAACTGCATACTGTTTTTCATAGTGGCTGCACCAGTCTGCATTCCCACCAACAGTGCATGAGGGTTCTCTTTCCTCCACATCCTCTCCAACACTTGTTATTTCTTGCCTTTTTGATGAGAGCCATTCTAACAGATGTGAGGTGGTATCTCACTGTGGTTTTGATTTGCATCTCCCTAATAGTTAAGTGATGTTGAATATCTTTTCATGTGCCTCTTAGCCATCTATATATCTTCTTTGGTAAACTGTCTTCAGATACTCTGCTCATTTTTTAAATCAAGTTGTTTGTTTTTTGTTGTGTAGTTGTATGAGTTTTGATACATTTTGGATATTAACCCCTATCACATGTGTGATTTACAAATTCCCATTTAGTAGGTTGCCTTTTCTTTTTGTTGATGGTTTCCTTTACTGTGCAGAGGAAAGAAGCCAATTTGAAAGTCTACATACTATAGACTTTTATTTGACATTCTGGAAAGGAAAAATTATAGAGATAGTAAAAAGATTAGTTGCCAGGAGTTAGAGGAAGTGATGCAGAGCACAAAGGATTTTTTGGGTGGTGAAAGTATTCTGTATGCTACTACAATGGTGGACATATGTTGTTATAGGTTTGTGCAAACCCATAGAATATACACCACCAAGAGTGAACACTGGGAACCAAGATGGCGGCGTAGGTAGACACACTGCGCCTCCTCGCACAACCAGAACCGACAGAGAATCGAACAGCAAGGGGGACCAACACCAAGAAAATAGAAAATAACCATTCATCCAGACTGGTAGGAGGGGCGGAGACAGGCACCGGGGTGGAGAGGACTCGCGTGGCTGTGGCGGGACTGAGACTGGCGGAGTGTGGGACAAATGGCGCAGGCAGTCCGAGCACTAGCAGACCCTGCGGCTCCACATCTGCGCAGATAAACCCAGAGGGCCGGACTCAGAGTGGCGGAGAGTGGGGCAGGCAGAGCAGCGGGTAGCACCCCGCAGCACCAAATTCGCCCACAGATAAACCTGACGAACGGCGGGCAATGAAGCAGACAGACCGTGCAACCCAGGGCTCCAGCTCCGGGAAATAAAGCCTCAAACCTCTGATTGAAAGCGCCCCTGGGGGTTGGGGCGGCAGCAGGAGAGACTCCCAGCCTCACAGAAGAGGTTGTTGGAGAGACCCACAGGGGCCTAGAGTGTGCACAGGCCCACTTACTCGGGAACCAGCACCAGAGGGGCCCAGTTTGATTGTGGGTATCGGAGTGAAAGATTGAAATCCGGAGGAGAGTGAGGCGGGCGCCATTGCTCCCACTCGGCCCCTCCCCCACATACAGCGTCACAGCTCAGCGACCAGCGTTACCCCGCCCTGGTGAACACCTAAGGCTCCGCCCCTTAAAGTAACAGACTCGCCAAGACAAAAAAAATGGCCCAAATGACAGAACACTTCAAAGCTCCAGAAAAAATACAACTAAGCGAGGAAGAGATAGCCAACCTATCGGATGCACAGTTCAAAGCACTGGTTATCAATATGCTCACAGACTTGGTTGAATCTATTCGAAAAACAGATGAAAAAATGAAGCCTATGCTAAGAGAAACAAAGGAAAATGTACAGGGAACCAATAGTGATGAGAAGGAAACTGGGACTCAAATCAATGGTGTGGACCAGAAGGAAGAAACAAACATCCAAACAGAAAAGAATGAAGAAACAAGAACTTGGAAAAATGAGGAGAGGCTTAGGAACCTCCCGGACGCCTTGAAACGTTCCCACATCCGAATTATAGGGGTGCCAGAAGGAGAAGAGGAAGAACAAAAAATTGAAAACTTATTTGAACAAATAATGAAGGAGAACTTCCCTAATCTGGCAAAGGAAATAGACTTCTGGGAAGTCCAGGAAGCTCAGAGAGTCCCAAAGAAGCTGGACCCAAGGAGGAACACACCAAGGCACATCATAATTACATTACCCAAGATTAAACGCAAGGACCTACATCCAAGATTACTGTATCCAGCAAAGCTATCACTTAGAATGGAAGGGAAGATAAAGTGCTTCTCAGATAAGGTCAAGTTAAAGAAGCTCATCATCACCAAGCCCTTACTATATGAAATGTTAAAGGGAGTTACCTAAGAAAAAGAAGATCAAAAATTGGAACAGTAAAAATGACAGCAAACTCACAGTTATTAACGGCCGCACATAAAACAAAAACGAGAGCAAACTAGGCAAACAACTAGAACATGAGGGTTGTCATTAAGGGAGTGGGAGGGGGAGAGAGGGGGAAAGGTACAGAGAATAAGTAGCATAGATGATAGGTGGAAAATAGACAGGGGGAGGGTAAAAATAGTGTAGGAAATGTAGAAGCCAAAGAACTTATAAGTATGACCTATGGACATGAACTATAGGGGGGGAATGTGGGAGGGAGGGGAGTGGGCAGGATGGAGTGGAGTGGGGGGGGGAATGGGACAACTGTAATAGCATAATCAATAAATATATTAAAAAAAAAAGAAATTAAAAAAAAAAAAAAAAAAAAAAGAAGTGTCTGTATCTTGGGGATCTAGAAGAGAGTTCGGTGTGATGAAATAATGTCATTCTAGTCTTATATCTAATAGTTTAGGTTCCTAAAGAGGGGGTCACTGCTATTTTGTGAGTCTAGTGATCACCTGGGGTGTGTGTGTATTGACTTAGTAACTAATGCTATGGTTGCACAGAGAGGGTGAGACATCATGGAGTACCGTAAGTCATTAGGTGGAAATTGGCTCAAGTCGTTGCTGAGAGGCTGGTTATGTAAATTTCTAAAATCCACTTGATTATAATAACATGTCTGCTGGGAATGATCTAGCCGATCCAACAGACTTTAGTTCTTCCTTAAAAATAGGAAAAAATATTGCTAATAGGTATACACCTGAAATTTTGCTTCATTTTGTTTTTGTATGGCAGGTAATAGTTACTGCCAAGTTTAGGAAAATTATAGCAAGCCAAGAAAAATCCTTTCCCTTTAGAGTTTTCATAAACCTTTCCTCTAGGTTTATTAGAAAAAATGAGCTGGAAATTTGTCTGCTCTTTTCCATAAGGCGCTGCACACAAACTGGTCATACTGTCTTCTGAACGTGCTTCGGCAACCAAAAGCCCCACCCAAGGTTTTGGCATTATCAGCATTCATTACTGTGCCAGTCTCAAAGTAACACGGGTTTCCAGTTCTCCTGCGTCTTAAGAGGTTGGCATTGCAAATAATCAATTACATGATGAAAAGGATATACGGATATTTTAACAGAAATAAGAAGAGAGAAAAAACCAAAGTTGTGTCTGAAGTTCCAAAGTAAAATTGTCTCCATTGAAAGCGTTGGTTTAATGAAACCTTATATATGAAAATGCCAATTTACAAAACACAAAAATCCATTGTAGGGATTTCCATTTCAGGAGGAAGCAAAGGAGCTGGCAAATAATTTCTTTCCACTGTTAACTCTTTTATAATTTTCACTTTGTTCAATTATAACATTTTCTTTATCTTTCTCATGAATCTTTTTGGGTTTTCTTGATTATTTGTTATTATTTTTAATTAAATGTATTGGGGTGACAAAAAAAAAAAAAAGAGTGAACACTGATGTAAACTATGCACTTTGGATGATAGTTATGTGTCAATATAGATTCAGTGATTGGAATGAATGTACTACTGTGATGAGGGATATTGATAGGGGAGGTTGTGTATGTTGGTACAGGGCATATAGGACAGAGCTGGAGTTGCAGGTGTCTTTGTGGCTGGGGCTACATGGGTCATAGGCACTGGCATCATTCCTGGAGCTTCCAGTCACAGGTGTTGCCACCAAGGCTGGGGGCACTGGGATCTCTGAAGCAGTCCCTGCTGTCTGAAGCAGGGTCACAAACACTGTTACTATTGCTGGGGGAGGGAGGGGCTGGGTTGCAGGTGCTGCCACGGTTCCTGGAGCATCCAGTCTTGGACTTCACTGCTGCTATTTCTCTGGTTCTGCTCCTTCCATGAAGTTCAATCCATTCACCCTCAGATATATAAATGTATGGATCTCTCAGCCATCCTGGTGGACAGAGCAGAGGATCCTTTGTTGGGCTTTGGATATCATACTGGTTGTAACTTAAAGGAGAGAGACAAGGTGAATGAGTCACACCATCATGATGCTGCCTTCACCCACCTGTTGGTATTATCATTTTGAAGAAGCAGTTATCCAATTAAGAAGAAAAATAAAATATTTTATTTTACCATTATTTATTACTGTCTAACACTCTTGCTTTCTTCAAGTAGATACTGGTTTCTGACCTATGTCATTTACTTTCTCCCAAAAGAACTTACAATCTGACAGTGACCAGAGGGGAGGAGGGAGGGAGATAATGGGGGAAAGAAGGGGAAGGGTCGTTAAGTAAGATGTATGAAGGACCCATGAAGAAGGACAACAGGGAGGGGGGAGGATTGAGTGGGGGGTGGGGAGGAGAGAGCAATGGGGGAAAATGGGAACAACTGTAATTGAACAACAATAAAATATTTAAAAATATATATTTTATTGATTATGCTATTACAGTTGTCCCAATTTTCCCCTTTTGCCCCCCTCTATCTGGTACCCCCTTCCCTCTAGCAATCCTCCCCCCTAGTTCTTGTCCATGGGTCATGCATATAAGTGGTTTGGCTTCTCTACTTCCTATACTATTCTTAACATTCTGCCTGTAGTTTGTACCTACCAAATATGTTTCTTAATCACTGCACATTTTCCCCCATTCTCCCCTTTCCAGCTGATAACCCTCCAAATGATCTCCATATCTACGATTTGGTTCCTGTTCTAGTTGTTTGCTTAGTTTGTTTTTTTTAGATTCAGTTGTTGATAGTTGTAAATATGTTGTCAGTTTAATGTTCATAGTTACTATCTTCTTTTTCTTAAAACATCCCTTTAACGTTTCATGTAATAATGGCTTGGTGATGATGAACTCCTTCAGCTTTACCTTGTCTGGGAAGCACTTCCATTCTAAATGATAGCTTTGCTGGATAGAGTAGTCTAGGTTGTAGGTCCTTGCTTTTCATGACTTTGAATACTTCTTGCCAGTCCCTTCTTGCCTGCATAGTTTCTTTTGAGAAATCAGATAGTAGTCTTATGGGTACTCCTTTGTAGGTAACTTACTGCTTTTCTCTTGCTGCTTCTAAGATTCTCTCTTTATCTTTAACTGTTGGCATTTTAATTATGATGTGTCTTGGTATGGCCCTCTTTGGGTCCAATTTGTTTGGGACGCTGTGCTTCATGGATTTGTATGTCTATTTCCTTTGCCAAATGAGGGAAGTTTTCTTTCATCATTTTTTTCAAATAAGTTTTTGATTTCTTGCTCTTCCTCTTCTCCTCTGGCATCCCTATGACTTGGATGTTGGTATGTTTGGAGATGTCCCAGAGGCTTCTTACACTATCCTCATTTTTTGGAATTTTTGTTCTTCCTATTGTTTTGATTGAATGCTTATTTCTTCCTTATGTTCCAAATTATTGATTTGAATCCCAGCTTCCTTCCCTTCACTGTTGGTTCCCTGTAGATTTTTCTTTATTTCACTTAGTGTAACCTTCATTTCTTCCTTTATGTTGTTGCCATAGTCAATGAGTTCTTTGAGCATCCTGATCACCAATGTGTTGAACTCTGCAGCTGATAGGTTGATTATCTCCATTTTGTTTACTTCTTTTTCTGGAGTTTTGATCTGTTCTTTCATTTGGGGTCTATTTCTTTGTCTCCTCAATTTGGCAGCCTCCCTGTGTTTGTTTCTGTGTATTAGGTAGAGCTGCTTTGACTCCCTGTCTTAGTGGCATGGCCTATTGTACAAAAGGCACCTGTAAATTGTGTGAGGTGGAGCCTTAGGTAATCACCAGGGTGGGGCAACCCACTTCACCACTCTGTGGCTTTGTGTTGAGGGAGGGCTCAGAGAGGGGACAATGCCACTGCCTGGCTTCTGGAGGTTTGCTTGGCACTCACCCTGTTTCCAGTCACTTCACCTACTCCCTGTGTGTGACTAGCACCCTTCCAGCTGTTGCCCTGGTGCTGAATCCCAGAGTGGGTGGGTTTGCACACGTTCTAAGACAGTGCGACCCTTTAAGTGGAGTCTCCTTAAAATCCAGCAATTTCTTCCCCTGTCCCAATCTCCACTGGTTTTTACAGCCAGAAGTTACGGGGATTCATCTTCCCAGTGCTGGAACTCTGGGCTGTGCAGTCTGGCCTGGGGCTGGAATCGCTTGCTCCCAAGGTATCCCTCCCGATTTTTTTCCACCACACATGAATGTGGGACTACCTTTCCACTGCCTCCGCCGCCTCTCTGTGCCACATTGCATCTCCTCACCTCTCTGCCTGTCTCTGCCCCTCCTACCTGTCTTGGATGAATGTAGATTCTTTAAATCCTTGCTTGTCAGACTTTCATACAGTTTGATTTTCTGACAGTTCTGGTTGTTATTTCTTTAGAGCTTTAGCTGTAATTCTTTCTGTGGTTGTGCGAGGAGGCAAAGTGTGTCTATCTATGCTTCCATCTAGACTGCAAGTCTCTTTTAATGTTTGTTTCAAGGCAAATCTACAGGTGACAAATTCCCTTGGTCTTTGTTTGCCTGAGAAAGCATTTCTCCTTCATTTTTTGAAGGATAATATCATTGAGTATAGTATTCCAGGTTAGTGATTTTTTTCTTTCAACATTTTAAATGTTTCACTGTACTCTCTTCTTGCTTCCATTGTTTCTGAAGTGAAATCTGATACAAGGTTTTTTATGACCCAGTATATGATATATCTTTGTGAATATTCCATATACACTTGAAAAGAATGTGTTATGCTGTTGTTGAGCGGAATGTTTTATTAATATCAATTAGGTTTAGTTTGTTGTTGGTGGTGTTTAGTCCTGCTATATCCTTGTTAATTTTTGTCTACTAGTTTTATCAATCAGTGATGGAGGAATGTTGGCCTACAAATATGACTGTGGATTTGTCTATTTCTCCTTTGGCTTTTTAAAATATCAGTTTTTCTTTCATATATTTTGAGGTTCTGTTTTTAGCTAATTGCACTGTTAGGATTGTGTATTCTTGGTGAGTTGACTCTTTAATCATCATGTTATATCCCTATGCTCTGAAGTCTACTTTTTGTAATATTAACATAGCCATGCCTATTTTTATTAACATTTGTTTGATATCTTTGGCATGTCATTTAAAATAATGTTCAGACATGCCCAGTTGAGCGTGAGCCCAGGAGTTCATAGAAAATATTATAGAATTACTTTCCTGAACTTCTAACTTTATGAAACCTCTCCAGTACTTTCCAGTTACTGGGACTCCCCTTCTTGGTCCTCTACTTAGAAAACTATGGCTTTATTTATCTTGTTCTGCCATAAACTTCGTGTGACTGTTTCTGTATCAGGAGCCCAAAGGTAACTTGACAGAGAGGGGAAATAAAAGCAATGTGGGTTCACTCCAACCTCTTGGGACCACAGTTCCTTTGATGAGAGAGGAAAGTCCTCTGTCAGCTTAACTGACTATAGGCTTCCATTCTTATGACTATGGCTTCCAGGAGACCCCTTTACTACTCCTGAAGCTGGAACTAAAGGACTTTTTCTGGAGATCTCTGTCTGCATTGAAACCAATTTCTGATTTGGGGGCTACCTTTAGTCCAAGTAGGGGGATAGCAAAGAAAAAAATGGTAAACCCAGCACCACCTCAGTAACACTTTGAATTCCAGTTTTCTTCTCCCAATGCATATACTATTCACTTTTCAGTTTTTAAATATCTGTTCTATATTTTCTGTACAGGTTTTATAGCTGCTTTCAGTAGGAGAGTAGTAGACACAAGGTAGAATATTTTGATTTCCTTCTTTCTGGAAACAGAACCCCAGGCCTTAGCAATGCAGTGATGTCTTTAATCTTCATCCTGATCCTAAACTTGTCTGAACTATTTCATTTAGGTGTATTATGTGGTCAATAATATCCTCTGCAAATAATAATGGGTATTTTAATTTCTTTTTTTATACCTCAATCATTTTTCTTGTCTTTTGTATTAGCTAGAACTCCTGCAACAATACTAACAGTGACCACAGTCATTTCTGTTTTGTTTTAGTTTTTGATACATCTTGTTTGGAAGTATGTCCCTCACATCTCCCATAATCACTGGAGGCAGTAAACAGATGCATATTCCACAGACACTTTAGCACGCAGTGAGGAAACATCAAGCATTTGAGGGAAATCAATACCACGGAAGAGAGACACCAACCTCAACAAACAGAATTAGCAGCATTGAAACAAATAGTAGAGCAAACAGAATAACACAAAATAATTAATATTCTCTGAGTATTAAGGGAGGTTATTGCATGTATAAATCACACATAGGATTTTATGAAAAAGAAAATTTAGAGATTTTGGGAAGTGAAGAAATCATTGCAAAAACATGTAAAACTAAGTCAATGGACTTTGTGACACAAAAGGCATAAGTGAAGAGTTAATTGGAAGGCTGTAAGATAAGGCCAACATTTTTCCCTATATAGTGCAGCACAAAAAGACAGAGATATGGAAAATACAAAAGAATTAGGAGATGGAAATGACAGATCCATTACTTTAAATTACCATCTAATACAAATTTCAAAAGAGAATAAAGAACTTGGAGTGATTAAAACATTTAATGAAATACCAAAAGAAAACTTGTCTTAGCTGAAGAAAGACAAAGTATACGGATTGAAGGGTTCCACAGAGTGCTGACTGGGATGAATGAAAGATGACCCACATTTTGTGCCATTAGATTATCCTTTTCCATCTTGTTCTAAAGGACTTTAGAACTGCACCTGGGGGCTGAGCAGTAGGGTTTGCATTATCAAGGATCTCTTTCTATTTGGCTTCTTTTTTGAGTTTGGCCAGTTAGAGGCAGTGGTAGGAGATTGAAGGGCAGAGGGATCAAGATGATCAGGATGATTATTCTCTTAGCACTTTCCCAGGTGGGCTACGGTTTAACAATGACTTCATTATGCTACAGCTCCTGGCAGGAAGTGTCTCTGACATAGTTACAGCTGTCACCAGTTTCAAATCTTGTAGCTCTCCCTGAGCCCCTTCAGGCCTAAGGTAGATAGCATTATCTTGCTGTTTCTAGTCTCTAGGAGTTTCACCACCCCTTGTTGTTACCCTTAAACCAGCCCACACCCTTGCAAATTGACCTTTCATTAAACTCTCTTCAGTTATTCTTTTGAATGTTTCTCCAGTTCCTTGTAGGTTATTGTCTAAAACAAATATTATGGTGATATTTTTCAAATTTAAAGAACTAAGATTACCTTAATATGTTCCAGAGAGAACAAAACAGATTGGCCACAAAGAAATGAGACTAAGAGTGGCACTTGACTTCTCGTTGATGATACTGGATGTGAGAAGACTGTTGAGAAATATCTTCAGTGTTCTGAAATAAACAAACAAAAATACAAAAAACAAAGAAAAATATATATCTGGAAGTTAGAAAACTAAGTAACTCTTGAGTTAAAGATGAAAACAAACAGAAATATGTAAACTACTTAGAAATAAATAATGACAACATTGCATTTCAGATGTTTTAATATGTGACTAAAAGCACTACTTGAAAGAAAAATTGTAGTGCATTGAAGAGGTAGGTTGATTAAAATTGTATAGAATTGGTGTGGGAATTGCTGAATAGATTAACATGGGACAGAATAAATATCCAGCTCTGATAAATATTATTTATCCAGAATAAATAGCTATAAAAAGCTAGTAGCCTGACAGCCAATGGACAGGGCTGACCTCTTTTGCAGTTCCCTCAAAAGCCCCATGTCCGGAGCATAGTTAATATTTTGACCAAATTAGCAGTTCTCTGGAAAAATCTCCATTCAGAAGGTATTGTGGCTATTTGATTTGGCTCTGAGCATAGCTCTGTGACCAAAGCCCTATGCCCATGGCGTTAGCAAACAACAATAGTAATTTTGCAGCTGCCTGGTTTAAAAGATCTAGTTTAAAAGATCTTTTAAACTAGATGACTATAGGGAACTTTGAAAAAATTCTTGGGGATTTAGAAAACTGTGCATATATTCAGAAAACTATTAGAAAAATAGAAGGCCTCAGTTTTACAATTGTCTGGTCTTGGCATGTAGAAAGTGAAAAGTAAGGCTACTTGTAAACTGCCTGAAGTTTGAAGGCATGCTTTCAGACATGGGCTTTTTTGGAAAAGAGTGGAAAACTTATTTGCTCAAGGCATTTAAGGAAATCTTCTGACTGATCATTGGCTGACTATAAACCCATGTGTGATCTCTAGGAAACTAGGTTTAAAATAAATACAAAAACTTTTAAAAATTTATCAGAGAACTCAGAGTCCCCATAACACAGGGAATACAAAATCTATAGAATTAACCCGGGAATGTCATGAAGCAAATAAGTAGCAACAACACCCACAACAATAACAACAACAATTTTTTAAAATGAGCAATAAGAACAAACTGTATGGGGAGGGGAATCTGATATTAAAGTTGTTACAATACATTATATTAAAGCCCAGTTTTCAAAAACTTATTAGACATGCAAAAAAGTGTGCAGACATGCAGGAAAGTATGGCACATATACAGGAAAAACAGCAGTCATTAAAAACTCTCTGAATGAGCCCCAACATTGGACTTATTAGACACACTTTAAATCAGGTATTATAAATATATTCAAAGAACTAAAGGAAACCATGCCTAAAGAATTAAAGTGGGAGAATGATGTCCCAGCAAATACAGTGTCAATAAAGATATATACATGGTTTAAAAAGAGCCAAATATAAGTTCTGGAGCTGAAAAATACACTAATATGAATGACAAATTCACCAGAGGGACTCAATAGTACATTTGAACTGGCAGAAAAAAGATCTGGTGAGCTTTAACATAGGTCAGTTGAGATTATCTACTCTAGGACACAGAAAGATAAAAGAGCAACTAAACATGAACAGAGCCTGAAGGACCTGAGCGACACCACCAAGAATACCAACATATGCAGAATGGGAATCTCTGAAGGAAGGGAAAAAGAGAAAATAGCAGAAAATATTTGAAGAATAGTATCTCAAAACTTCTCAAATTTGATAATAAATGCTAATCCACATATTCAAGAAAGTCAATGATCTCCAAAGATAAAAAACACAGAGAGAGCCACACCTAAGCACATCATAATTACATGATGAAAGCCAAAGAAAAAACCTTGAGAGCAGCAAGAGAAAAATGACTAATCACATACTAGGGATCCCTGACTTTTCATCAAAAACATAGGATGCCAGAAGACAGTGTGATGGCATATTTAAAGTGTTGAAAGAAAAAGACTGTCAATCAAGAATTATATATTCTGCAGAATTATTCTTCAGAAATGACAGATTGATCTATTTCCAGATAAACAAAGACTGAGAAGATTCATCACCAGTAGGTATGCACTGCAAAAAAATAGGGAGTCCTTCAAGATGAAAAGAAAAAACATCATGTGGTAACTTGGATCCAATCAAAGAAATAAAGAGCAAGTGTAAAGGTAATTACATAAATAAATATAAAGACAGTATAAAATATATAATTTTATTTTTTTACTAACTAATTAAAAGGTGAATGTATAAAACAATAAGTACAAAACTGTGTTAGTGGGATTATTGTGAATGAAGAAGAATGACAATAATAGCACAAAATAGGGGGTATGTGGGAGCTCTATTGCAGTATACAGTTTTTATATTTATTGGAATTAAGTTAGTATTAATTTAAAGTAGATTGTTTTATGCCCTGGCTCAGTGGATGAGCACGGGCCTGTGAAGCAAAGGGTCACTGGTTCAATTTTCAGTCAGGGCACATGCTTGGGTTGTGGGCCGGGTCCCTGGTAGGGAGGCGCATGAGAGGCAACCACACATTGATGTTTCTCTCCCTCTTTTTATCCTTCCCTTCTTCTCTCTCTAAAAATAAGTAAATAAAAAATCTTTTAAAAACAAGTAGATTGTTTTAAGTTAAGATGCATATTGTAATTGCTAGTGCAATCATTAAGAAAGTGACTAAAAATAGAATAAAATAATAACAATAAAGAAATTTAAATGGTAGACTAGAAAACATGTATTTAATACAAAAGAAGGCACTAATGGAAGAAGAGAGGAGCAAAAAAGATATAAGACATAGAAAACAAATAGCAAGATGACAGATATTAATCCTATGATACTAATTATAACATTAAAGGAATGGATTAAACATTTCGATCACAAGGCAGAATATATCTCCAATGTCCTCCTAGACCAAAGATGATGAGCTACATTCACATCTTGTTACACTGCCTGAACTGCCTCCTCTGAATATTCTGAGCTGTTATTCAGCAGATAGGGAGACTGTAGATGGATAGATTTCAACTTTGAATGGTCTGAGGATATTGGGGGTTTCAGGGCACACTTACAAATTTATAGCTACTGCATTCCAATTAAACTGCCCTTCTTTGTTGGGGTTTCTTAAGAATGGTAAAGGCCACTCTTGGGGCCTCCACAGAAGCATAATCCTTTCAGGGGGTTAGGGAAGGTTTTCTTTGGCCCCCATCTTGGACTACCACTGCCTGACTGTTCATACATCATTAAAGGGACTATCTACAAAAATGTAGTAGGTACAGCCTAGTGGCAGAAGACATGCCCTGAAGAGGGACTTGCACAATGGATGGATGCTTTCAAGAAGTCAGTTCTGATGCAATGTTATAGAGGACCTCCTTTTTAGTTTTTGAATGGATCTGCTGCCTCCCACAAGCTGAGCCTCGGCTGGTGTTTGATGCAATATCACTGTCACCATAAGCCTGGTATAGTTTCCTGATGTATTACGCAGAATTTTTATTAGGTTTTCCTGGGTGGTCTGTGGCTATGATGGTACTCTGTGGTTTGAGGAAGTAGAGAGTAATGCAGCCTGTAATTAGAAGACCAGGACATGCTCTGGGTGGAGAGGGAGAAGGCATTCTTAAAGACTGGCTCTGTGGTAAGGAGGTAGGTGGAGCCTCCATGGTGGTTGTAATGTCTACACCAGGAGGTACCCTTCTATGGTGCTGCTTTTGGACTCAGTAAATACTCTGGTTTGTGGCTGGTGGGTGATGAATAATCTAATGTGCCCAGAGAGGGCATTGAAAACTATCAAACCTACAAACCTGAGAGACAAAATTAAAATTCCTGCTTCACAAAGCAGCAGTTGCTGGGGTAGATGAAGATCTGGATCATAAGGCCCTGCGGCCCTGGGAGGGAGGTTAGACTCAATGCAGATCACAAGGCAAGTGTCTCCTTTTAGAAAGTGTTGCAGTGGTCTCAATGGAAATTACATAGCCCTAATGGCCTCCTGGTTGTGTAGACTCCCATGGATATCAGTGTTCTGTAAGGTACAAGCCTGATCCATGGCCACCAGAAATCTTGAGAGGCAGAACTAGTGCTTAGAATGAACCTCAGTGACCTGCTAGGATTGTATAATGGTTATGCCCTAAAGGCTTCTCTTACTAGGATGGGCTGTGGTCTTCTTATGGAGCAGCACCTTTTTCCTCCTATTCTAATCTTTGGAAGATATTCTGGGAGGCTGTGGACCATATCCTGACAATGTACGCATCTGCCTAGTAATGATTCTTTATCTTGTCACATAGCTCCTGCTGTGTCTTTGGGGCCACAGTATCTCAGGAAGGAGGGACTCACAACCAGGTGGTGATCTGTAACTGACATATCCGAGGAAGAGGACTAACTGTACTGATGTGAGTTGATGATCCTGTGATCAGGGATTATCCAGAGCCCTCTTGAGGTAAGGCTTGTAGGCAACTGAAAGCAGCTGTGTTGGTGAGCAGTTCTTGGTCCCATCCTATGGCATTTATCTTGGCTGCAGTCAGCTTGCTAGAAAAACAAGCACCACTCTGAGTGAAAGTACTCTACACCAGGGCAGGGTCTCTTGTGATAGGATGCTTCTCTTGTCACTACTGTGAAGGCCACCTTGGGATGTAGATCAAAGAAATGGTCTGGAAAAACAGAGATGGGATGTGAGCCTGTGCAATATCACTGAGCCCAAATTTCCCTAAATACTTCCTGGATGATTTGGGGAGCTGGCTGAGAAGCCCAAGTACAGGAAGAGGATCTTTGGCCTTTCAGGTATATAATTGGGTTGCCTCAGAGGTGCAGCTGCCAGAGATAATCTGGGTTTTCCCAGGTCAGGGGCTTTTTGGGGGTGAGGTATGAAGAGTAAATGGGAATGTGGTCCAGCTTCTCTATTGCCCCTTGGTTCAGGAGGGCTGAAGATGTCAATCTAGAAGTTGTTGCAAAGGGCAATGTTAATTATTCAAACTGTCCAAAGTGTCTGTGGTGTGTGATACTTTAGTGAGGGCTGAGATGGGTCCCTTTGGCAAGCCAGGCATTGGTTGGGTAGCTGTGATAGTTTAAGTTCGAAAGGCCAGTGCTTGGTGCTTATGAAGGTAGTAAAACATGGCTTATGTGTTAGGTAAACATGGGATACAGTTGATTGGAATCCTGAAACTGTCATTTACTAGCTGACTTGATCTCTCTGAGCCTCATCAGATGGAAACTCAAACAATACAGCTTTCCCCCACCATTCGAAAGAAGAGTATTACTGTGAAACTTTTAGTAAGCTGAAATGGTGCAAAGCAAAAGGTATTTCCTGCTTGTCAAAAGTTTGCATTAACTCACATTTCTTTTATGGAAGACATACATTAGTATGGTAATACCTTTTTTCATAAAAGCGAAAATCCTCTTGGGATTCCTTTCAGTTAGTGAAAACTTTTTTTTCCCCATAAAAGCAGAAGGCCGTAATGCAAACTTTTGGAAAGTGGAGGATACCTGTACTTACTCTCAGAGTTATTGTGAGAATTAAATTGGGCAATGCTTAACATGATGCCTAGCGCATATAGGTGCTCAATAATGAAAGATATGGTTATGGCTACTATTATTTTTTTGGTGTCCAGGAGTGGCAAAAGCCAATGAGTAAATGCAAGAAAAGCCCAAGACAAACAAACAAGCAAAACAAAACACCAGGGAAGTCAAGCCCATAGGGTAAGAACAAGATTGGAAATGGGAGACAAAGTCAGAATAGAAGAAAATTGGGCAATGTTGAAATGGAGAATTTGAGGGTTAGAGTGCTAAGGACCACCACATGCTCTATAGGTTATTCAAGCTGATTTGAAGGCACAAGGCCCTCAAAGTTAACTGGAAAGTTATTTTCCACTCAGCACCTTCCTATATTCACAAACATTTCCTAGGTCTGGCTTTATGATTAACCCTCTGTGTTGGCTCCAAAAGTTGAGGTTAATCAAAATAGGCAGAGGTTACTTATGGTCACCATGTTGAGGCTAGGTAATTCTATGAAAATCATATTTTCCTGTTCTTTTCCTTTACCCCAAGATCTGAGGTCTCAGTGAGGAGTTGGGGTGGTCTCAGTATCCTTCAATTCCTGAGGCATATGACTATACCCAGGGCATTGTCCAGATAGGAGACTGAAATACACTCCCAATCTTTCTGAGAAAGAGCTGTATTTGCTTGGGCACGAGCTTTGGCCTGAAGGTTTATGGAGGGTCTCTTAGGGATGGAGGCCACTGAATGCAACTGTGCTCTCCCTCGGCCTTATTCCAGCTCACCA
The DNA here is from genome assembly GCF_022682495.2 of Desmodus rotundus. Lineage (NCBI taxonomy): Eukaryota > Metazoa > Chordata > Mammalia > Chiroptera > Phyllostomidae > Desmodus > Desmodus rotundus. The sequence goes on along the minus strand of NC_071400.1, from coordinate 6,894,289 downwards.
GTATCTTACAGGAAGGAGCTTATGCCCTTCTCTGGCACCCTGACTTTTGAGGTTGCTCCCAGGGGAAACCTCTATATCACCTGGCTTTGGTGACCAGTGGGGTTTATGCTTGCAGCTCCCACAGGACTGTAACCAATGAAGAAAGAGTTCTTAAACAGCTATCACCTCAAGGGCACACCAAGAAGCAACAGGTCCAGGAGATCAGTCTTTCTGGACAGAGGCCTATTAGGCCTATTAATTTATCATCACAGCTACAGCCGGAGGGGCAGGCTACTAATTAAACGCACACCCAAGGCTAATTGTAATCCTTTCTTGAGACATGGAGGGCAGGCACTATCTTTCTGCTCTCCTACTGCTACACTCCAGAGTGCCAGCCTCTCTAGAAGGGGAACTCTTATATGGGTCTCATGCCCCAGTTTTTACATTTGGTGCCCTGGTTTTTAGACATGCCACCCAGGGGATACCCCTTGATCACCTGGCTCTGGTGGCCAGGAGTCTTGCATTCCTGGGTCCCATAGGACTATGACAGTTGGAGAGACATTTGTTGGCAGGCCACAACCCTCAACACACTGCACAGATAGCAGACTTAAACACAACTTCAGCTTTTCTGTGAAAGAGGCTTACTTACTAGTCCTGGGACTTTGGCCTTAGGGGCAAACTTCCAGTTTGGCATATCTCTAGTGGCTATGGACATGATCTCAAGGAACATAGGCTTGTGGGTGCTGTCTTTGTGCTCTCCCTCTGCCACTCCAGTATCTTTCAGAAAGGATCTTGTACTCTCATCTGGAGCCCAAGCTTTCGTGGCTGCTGCCCAGGGGACAGCTCCAAGCTGTCTGGCTCTGGGGGTCAGCAGGCTTTATGCTTGCAGTTCTATCGAACTGCATATATTTGCATTCTTTAAAACCTGTTGCCTGAGGGTCTGACTTCCAATTTGCCTAAATCTAGAATCTGTCTGAAATTCTCACCTTTGGGACACTTCTGGTCTTGGCACACCCTCAACTACTGGAAGCTGATAAAAAATAAATAAGCTGCTTGGACAATCATGAATGTTTGAGAGACAACCAAGAATTAGGGGAGGTTTGAATAATAAGCTTCATCTCCTATACAAGACCAACATTGGGAGAAGTGGTTGTTTTGTCTAATGCATAGAAATCAACACAGAGAGTCGAGCAAAATGAAGAAACATAGAAATACGTTCCAAATAAAAGAACAAAATAAAACCTCAGAAAAAGACTTAATGTAATAGAAATAAGTAATTTACCTGATTAAGAGTTCAAAGTAATGGTCATAAGGATGCTCACTGAACTTGGGAGGAGAATGAATGAACGCAGTGAGAATTTAAACAAAAAGAAAGAAAATATAAGAAAGTTCCAAACAGAAGTCACGGGACTGAAGACTACAGTAGGTGAACTAAAACAAATGCCCTACAGGGGTTCAACTTCGGACTAGATGAAGCAGAAGAAAGAATCAGTGAGCTCAAAGACAGGACACCAGAACTCACCCAATCAGAGCAGTAAAAACAAATAAAAAGAATTTTTGAAAAGTGAGGATAGCTAAAGGGACTTATGGTACAAGATTAAGTGGACTAACATTCATATTATAGGACTCTCAGAAGAAGTGTATGTGGGGGGTAAAATTTATTTGAAGAACTAATGACTGAAAACTTCCCTTACCTGGGGAAAGAAACAGACATCCAGATCCAGGAAATCAATAGAGTTCTAAATAAGGTGAATCCAAAGAGACCCATACCATGGCACCACAAGAAAAGAAAATTACATGCTAATGTCACTGATGAACATAGTTGCAAAAACCCTCAAGAAAATATTAGCAAACCAAATTCAACAATACATTAAAAGGATCATATACCATAATAAAGTGAGATTTATTATAGGCATGCAAGCATGGTTCAACGTTCACAAATCAATCAATGTGATACATCACATAAACAAAATGAAGGATAAAAATCATGTGATCATCTCAATCAATGCAGAAAAGCATCTGAAAAAATTCAATATCCATTTATGATAAAATGTATCAACACAGTGGGTATAGAGAGACTGTACCTCAACATAATAAAGGCCATATATGGTAAGCCCACAGGCAACATTATACTCAATTGTGAAAAGTTGAAAGCTTTTTCTTTAACATCAGTAACAAGACAAGGATGCCCACTCTTGCCACTTTTATCGTACATAGTATTAGAAGTCCTAGCCAGAACAGCAAGGCAAGAAAAAAGGACATTCAGATTGGAAAAGAACAAGTAAAACTGTCATTATTTGCAGATGATGTGATACTACATCTAGACTGTCCTAAAGACTCTACCAAAAAACTGTTAAAACTAATAAATAAATTCAATAAAGTTGAAGGATGCAAAATCAATATACAGAAATCTGTATTTCTATACACTAACTATAAACTATCAGAAATCCCATTTATAATTCATCAAAAAGAATAAAATGCCCCTTAACTAGGCTTTGTTAGTATGTTTACTACAATCAGCATTATCTCAAAGGGTTATTAACATAATAAATTATTAGGTCTTATTCTTTACTTGTTACCTAAATTTCAGTTAATATATCTTATTTAGTGTTAGACGTATTAATTTAGAGTTGATAAAATAGACTTTAAATAAAAAACCCAGGAATAAATTTAACCAAAGAAGGAATAAACTGCTTTCTGTAAGTACACTGAAAGCCATAAGACGTTAATGAAAGAAATTGAAGAAGATATAACTAAAGGAAAAGCTATTCCATGCTGATGAGTTGGAGGAATTAATATTGTTAAAATGTCCACACTACATAAAGCAATATACAGATTCAATGTAATCCCCACTAACCCCATTAAAATTTCAAAGGTTTTTTTTTTTTTTTTTTTTTTTACAAAATAGAATAAACAGTCCTAACATTTATATGGAATCACAAAGACCCTGAATAGCAAAAGCTATCTTGAGAAAGAAGAACAAAGTTGGAGGTAGCACAATCCCTGATTTCAAACTATATCACAAAGCCATAGTAATTAAAGCAGTATGGTATTGGCATAAAAACAGACACATAGATCAATGGAACAAAACAGAAAGCCTACAAATAAATTCATGCATATATGTTCAGTAAATGTATGATAGAAGAGCCAAAAATATCCAGTAGAGAAAGGATAGTTTTTTCAATATGTGGTGTTGGAAAAACTGGGCAGCAACATGCAAAAGAATAAAACTGAACAACATACACAAAAATTACAACATACACAACATACACAAAAATTAACTCAAAATAGATTAAATACTTGAATGTAAGACCTGAAACCATAAATAAAACTCCCAGGAGTAAACATAGCTGGCAAGCTCCTCAACATACCTCCTGATGATGATTTTTACAAATCTGTTACTGAAAGCAAAGGCGACAAAAACAGAAATAAACAAGTGGTAGCATATCAAACTAAAAATCTTCTGCACAGAAAAGGAAATGATTAACAAAATGGAAAAGGAACTTACTGAATGAAAGGAAATATTTGCATATCATATATCTGATAAGGGGCTTATATTTAAAAATATATTTTAAAAACCTCATACAACTTAACAGCAAAAAAATCCCTAAACCATCCAAATAAAAAAAGGGCAGAAGATCTGAATAGTCATTTTTTCCAAAGAAGACATAGATGTCTTGTTTTACAGATGTCATCATTTATCATTAATAAAATGGAAATCAAGATAAGAGATAACAATTGTTGGTGAGGATCTGGAAAAAAGGGAACCCTTGTTCCCTGTTGCTAGGAATATAAATTGGTGCTGACATTATACACAACAGTATGGCAGTTTCTCAGAATATTGAAAAATAGAATGCCATGTGATCCCACAATTCCACTTCTAGGTTTTTATCCAAAGGGGGGAAAACACTATCTTAAAAAGTTATATGTTAACTTAGAGATGGAATGTAAGTTTGCTTACAAACATTGCTATTAAACTCCAGCTTAAGGGTTTCTAATTTTCTGTGAGCATACTAAAAGCAAAAAATAAATGTGAATAAAATGTACAAAAGAAGATATATGTACCCTCATGTTTTTTGTAGCATTATTTAAAATAGTCAATAAGTGAAAACAACCTAAATGTCCACTGATGGATGAATGAATAAAGAACATTTTTACATATTAATATATAATAGTACATGTTACATATAATGTATATAATGGAATATTGTTTAGCTGTATAAGAGAATGAAATCTTGCCATTTGTCATAACATGGATGGATCTTGAGGGTATTATGCTAAGTGAAATAAATCAGAGAAAGACAAATACCATATTACCTCATTTATATGAGGAATTTATATATATACAGGGTCTGGCACAAATAACACCCCCTTCTTATTACATAAAAACCTTTTATTACAAAATCATAAGCATGTAGTTCTGTAGCATGTTTATGTATCATTCAAGCACACCATATGACATTTTAGGTGAGATGCTCAAATTGCTATTCATCTTGTGTGATACATTCATGTACCCTACCAACCACTCTCAATGACGTTACTTCTGCTGGACCCTGTATATCAAGCTCATAAATAAAAAGAACAGATTGGTGGTTGCCAGAGGTGGGGTTGGGGAGTGGGCAAAATGGGTGAGGAGAGTCAAAAGTCACAAATTTCCAGTTATAAAATAAATAAATCATGGAGATATAATATACTGCATATTGACTATAATTAATATTGCTGTATTGCATATTTGAAAGTTGCTAAGAGTAAACCTTAAAAATTCTCATTATGAGAAAAAACCTGTTTCTATGTATGATGATAGCTATTGGATTTATTGTAGTGACCATTTCACAATATATACAAGTATCAACCCATTGTGTTGTATGCCTGAACCTAACATAATGTATGTAAATTATATCTGAATTTTTAAAAGTTGGAACAGCAGATTTTAAAAAAGGAAGTGAATGGTGATGGTCTAACTGCTTATCTACGTGAAACTAAACTTTTTTTCAGCATACATAATCTATGCTATAATGTGTGGCCACCTGATACATGGAATAAAAAAGTTCAGGTCCATATGTTGAATATTGGCAAAGCTTAATTTCCCTCTTTTGGTAAAAATGATTACAAATACTACTATTTTTCCTGCTTCCCACTAAATCATATGTCAATATTCTCTTGTGCATTCAACCATGTTTGGAGGCTACAAATCTAGAAGACAGATTTGGGTGAATTATGAGATTAATGGTCATTTTCTCAAAATACAGTAGTCTTTGCTAGGGACTATTTAAATACCATTTTTTTCTGTGTGTTTAGTTTGAGAAATAGTATTGATTGCATCTACTTTATTGTATTTGCCTACAGAAACACACATGCAGAGCTCTTGTCAATAGAAAGAAAAGATATGCATAATGTATGGGTGTGTATTTATGTAACATACAGCATAATGTGGGTGCTTGATAAATTTTGGATCACGGTCACAGTTGATTGTCAATTTAATTACATATTCCCTGAAATGATATCATCTCAACCCCCTTCTTTTCAAATATGTTTTCAACCTCTTGGGAGAGAAAAAAAAAATCTTTGAAAGTTTTAAGTCTGAAGGGAAATGTCAGTTGGATGTTCAAGGTTTTTTGGTTTTTTTTTTAAGATTTTATTTATTTAATTTTGAGAGAGGAGAAGGGAGGGAGAAAGAGAGGGAAAGAAGCATCAATGTGTGGTTGCCTCTCATGTGCCCCACATTGGGGAACTGGCCTGCAACCCAAGCATGTGCCCTAGACTGGGAATTGAGCCAGTGACCCTTTGATTTGCAGGCCAGCACTTTATTTATTTATAAATAAATAAAATGTTTTTAAAAAATTCTACCCAGAAATGGACCTATGTCAATTCTACAATATTTCATTGGCCAAAGCAAGTCACATGCCCATGCCTTACCTCAAAGGGTTAGAGAAGTACAATTCTTCTGTGTGCCTGAAAGAGGAAAGCCAGAAATAACTGGTAAATAACATTTATGATTACCATGCTGTCTTACTGAAATATCGGCCCTGGAACATCAATGTGTCAGAATCTCAGTGCAGACATAATTCTTCTATCTCTTGTCCTGTGCTGAGATGTTCTACTGTTCTGGAAGGCTGTGTCTTTGGTCAGTATCTCAGGTACTTCAGAGGCAAATAAATTGGCCCATGTACCTGCCAAGGTCAGTGAAAGAGCATGTGACAATATTCTGGGGTTAATAGTAGAAGGCAAATTGTGTACTTCTGACCAAGTTATTTTGAGAATCTACAGGAAACTTCAGGGTGGAAATGAGAAGTGAAGACTACCAATCACATAGAATGGCTATTCTTATCTATAGCCACACTAACCTCCATGAGAATAGTCATAAGGATGATAGTCCCTCCTAGATTTGTGATGTAGCTATATACTGTTTTACAGTTTGGGGCAAAACTGAAGGATTTCTAGCCTGACAAGAGGACAAAATGGGTTTTTCCATGAGCATCATCAAGAAAGCTTCCCCTGTATGGTGGTTATGCTGGGTTCCTGGAAGAATTGAAGAGGGGATGTACCAATCCCTAACAAAGGTGACCTGCTACTAAGAGCCAAGGTGGGGCCAGTTGGCCTCTATGCCTTGCAATCCTACAGTCTTGCCTAAGCTCTCTTTAGAATGATGCCACTCACTTGGTGAACACTTGTAGAAGGTTATGACAGGGCTCCTACACAATGAACTGTCAGTCTGAGGTATTGGGAAGTGGGATATCTCATCAAACGGGTACCCACTGGATATGGCTAGAATGTAAACCAGATGCCACAACTATTTTCTAGCATGGCCAGGACTGTTATTTGGGCCCTTCACACAGCTAAAAAGAGTTCCTGTGTTTGGGTGAGCTTACCATCTACTACTCACATCCAAGCATGCATGTTGGGAGAAGCCTCATCAAATCTGTGCTATGGGGGATTTGGATCCGTGGGCCTGCTCTTAACTCCATTCTACCTTCATGACTGCCCCATTTTCATATTTAGGGCTTGCTTGCCAATTTGGGCCATATTATATTATAGAATGTCATGCAGTTTTATCTACAGAGATCTAGTCCAGCAGACTTTACCAATTCCCTGCCCCAAACTTGTTATATTATGAATGGACACCTTCTATGGGCAAAATAGCAAAGAAGTTAAGAGCTCAGGCTCTGGGGTCAGATTACATGCATTTGAATTTGGGCTTAGCCACTTAATTACTTAACCCTTCAAATTACTTAACCCTTCTGAGTTTTGGTTTCCTTACTTGTAAAATGAGGATAATAATGATTAAGTGAGAGAATGAATATAAAGCACCTAGTGTAGTGTCTGGCACACTGTAAGTACTCAATAAATGGTGAGCAACACATCATCATCATCGTTCCTGTCATCACCATCATGAACTCTGCTAAGAGGCCTGTTACATGTGAACTTGTCCAGAGGCCACAAGTAGGCCCAGGATAAGTTGCTGACTTTTGTGGTCACTCATTCCCCATCTTCCACATCATAGGGCAGTGGCTTTCACCTTGATCTACTGTTGTCAGCACTTAATGTGGGCCTTTTAGGCAGCTGTCCAGCCCACCCTGCCAGTAGTTGAAGTGCTAGCCAACTATGTGGCTTCTGGGGAGATATTCTTGGAACATAAGCTCAGGAAGCTTCCTCCTCCCGGGAGTGGGAGGGACAGGATCATTTCCTTTTTTCCAAGGCCCAGGTCTGTATGAACTAGGGATCCTCTGTGTCCAAGGCCAGAGGTATGCATGTTCTGAACTGTTATTGACAGAAATATCTGGGGGAAAAGGGGGAGGCTTTACTCACCCTTCAAAATAGTAAGCTAACAGTCATCTAGGGCAATCAAGACCTAAAAATCATGACCGCACAACACTGACCCCCAAACTGTTCACACCTTTTCTCCTGGCTAAGTTCAGAGGAGCCTTCGTATTTAGGAAGCTGAAGGTCTCAGGAGACATGCACCTTCGTCTGTAACCCTGAAAGGGGAAGATGAGTGGAGGAATATCTGCCATTGTTTCATCCTGCCTTATGGGATTCCTAGTATCAACCACCCTCACCTGCACCCAAACCTAAAACCACATAGCTGGAACTGGCTTCTGACACCCCTGAATGATTATAAGCCTACACCCTGAAACATTTTCATTGATCCAGCCATCTGCTCTGCTTCCCAACCTGTTATTGGATTTCTTAGCATCCAACTTGTGATTTGTTTCACATCCTCCTCCTGTCTCCCATGCCATCCTATGGCCTTGTCTAATGCCCAGAGAAAAATCTTACAGTCAATTCCACTTTTCCAACTTGTACTTGTCCTTTCCCTCTGACCAAAGCTAGGACTTTCTGTGGGTACAGTGCTATGGGCTGGTCTGGCAAGTAGTGATCTGGGGGCAGGGGAGGGGGCTTCATCCTGGCTTAGGGTTTCAGGAGCAGTGATTTCAGCAGGTTTTCAGCAGCCTCGCAAGTAAGTAGGACCCTGGATGACCAGGTCAAGTATCATGGCTTGGCTATACTAGCAGTACCAGGAGTGTTCCACTATGTCCTGACCAGTATCCTGCATGTACTTCAAAACTATGAAGTTGAGATATATTTGGGCAATGTGCTTATTTATCCCTCAGTGCAGATGGTTTTGGTGACCTGCATAGGAGCCACCCTCAACCACCCCAGAGTTCAGTACACTGAGACTTCCTCTTCAAAGCATTTGGATAATGCTGACAAAGGTGACTGTGGTCTTGGAGTAGGAGCTCCCTTAGAATCGTGTAATTACAAGGTTTTTTAGCCTTATGGGCTTCTAGCTACAGTATCCTGACTTGTCTCCATCTCCAGTGCTGCTCCTGGTCCCAACCATCACCATCTGTGTCCTGGGCCACTGCTGTAGCCTAACCAATTTCTTTACTGCCATTCTTAAGCGCCTATAATCTCTTCTCCATAAGTAGCCACAGTGATCTTTTAAATGCAAATCATACCACACCACTCACATGTATAAATTCTTCCAATGTTTGTGGTTATGTTAAAAAATTAAGAGTCCTCATGTTTTGGAGCTATATATAAAGAATTTATGGATGAAAGATATGATGTCTGGATTATGTTTAACAATTCAGTGTATATGGGAGGAGGAGTGGAAGGTACAGAAGGAATGAGATTGGTCATGTGTTAATCCTCTTTTTTTAAGTCTTCACCCGAGGACATTCTTTTTATTGCTTTTAGTGAGAGAGAGTAAGGGAGAGAGAGAAACATTGATGTGAGAGAGAAGCATCAATTGTTTGCCTTCTGTGACCGGACTGGGGATCACACACACCTGGACCAGGGGTCGAACCCGCAATCTAGGTGTGTGCCCTGACCAGGAATCAAACCCACAACCTTTCAGTTACAGGATGACCTTTCAACCAGCTGAGCCACACCAACCAGGGTGGTCATATATTAATTCATGAAGCTGGGTGATAGGTACATGGATGTTCATTATTTGATTCTCCCTCATTTGTTTTATGTTTGAAAATGCTTATGATTGAAAGTGAAATAAAATAAAATAACAAAAAGCAGCAGCAAAAACAAAGCCCTCCTATGGCTTCCTATCATAATTAGAGCAAAATCAACTCATAACCATGGTCAATGAGGCCCTGCTTAACCTTGTCACTAACCACTTTTCTGACTTTATCTTCCACTAGGTTCTCTGCTCATCCACTTTCCTTCAGCCATACTGGCCTTTTTGCTTCACCTTAAACACACCAAAGTCTACCTCAAGTCCTGTTTCCTCTGAGTGGAATGCTTACTCCCATGGCCACATGGCTTGCTCCTTTTCATTATTCTCTCTTCAGAGAGGCTTTCTCTGAATACTTCTTACTATAGACAGTGAGACACATGGATAAACTATCTATAGCTACGCGTGGATATGGACAGACCTCTGCCTATAGATACCTTTATCTGACTATCTTATCTAAAGTACCTGCCACATTCTGGTCGCTCAAAGTACTCTACTCCATTTTCTTAGAGAACTTATCTCTATCTGATAACTTAATTTACTTTTTTTCTTATTTATTATCTGCCTTCCTCACTAGATTATAAGCTCCAAGAGAGCAGAAATTAATGCATAGTACATAGTAGGTGTTCAATGATTATTGGTTAGATGGAAAAATGAATGATTCCCCAGACAGAGATTGGTGGACTACCTTCTGCATTTGGGAAGGTGAGTGTTCACCTTGGCTGCTATGTCCATGTAGAAAACGTGGATGCCTCCAATAGTGGGCAGGGGGCAGTTTTGCCCAGCATAACTCACAGATACACTGTGCTTCCTTTGTGTTCAAACTGATGACAATGAGATGTACAAAATGGGGAGCCCTTTGAATAGTGCCTGGCACATAGTCAGCTCTCAATAAAGGTTAGCGGTTATTATCTGAATTAGAAAGAGCGCAAATTTTGACTTTATTTATTTATACCCTGCCTCATTCCAGAAAGGATCTGAGACAGTTGACTGAAGTCAATTAGAACTGGGCTTTAATCCTGGCAAAGTCATTTAAAGTCACCAAACCACTAAACTGTCACACTTAAGTGTGGGACTTTGAACTAAACACTTCACCTCTCTGAGTCTCCTTCCTTCTTTTCAAGTTTTAAGTTCAAATGGATAGAGAAAATAGTGAGAAAAGAAAAGTATTTCATCAGTCCAGAAAAAAAGAGGAATCAAGGAAATACAAAACACAAAATAAGGCAGATTTAAGTCCAAACATAATCAGTAGTAAAAATACATGTGAAGAGATTAAATTCACCTGTTAAATCACAGAGGCTCTACCATGGATACAGAAAAAAAAAAAAAACAGCTCAAATAAAATGACACAGGGGGTTTGACAATATAAAGGGGTAGAAAATGCTGTGCCAGGCAAATAACTAACAGAAAGGAAGTAAGCATTGTTATTAGCAGATGAAAGAGCATTGAAGGGGACAAAGAGGGAAATTTCATATTGATTAAAAGAGCCATTCACCAGGAAGATATAATAGAGACAGAAAATAATAAATTGCACCTAGAGACATAGTTTCAAAATATATAAAACAAAAATTACAAAGAGAAGCTGACAATCCCATAATTAAAGCAGGAGACTTTAGTATACTACTCTCAGAAATGAAAAGATCACTAGATAAAAAATAATTAAGAATAGAGAGGTGCTGGCTACATTAATATGCTTGAGGATGTAAACAGTGTGTATGAAGAAATGTGTATAGAAATAGAACTTTGCATCCAGCAGTTAAAAAATACACTTTCTTTTTCAGAAGCATGTGGAATGTTTATAGAATTTGACTGTCTTGATAAATTTTTGAAAAAGTTATCTTCTACAGACCATACTTATTGATCACAATGCAATAAAATTAAAAGATTAATAATAAAAATGTAAATATTTATACATTAGGATGTTTTTAAATCATTCTAAATAATTCATGGGTTAAGGAGGAAATAAAAATGAAAATTGCAAATAATTTGGAAGTCAGTGGTAATGAAAGCATCAAAATCTGTGGGAAGCAGTCAAAGCTGGACTTAGAAATAAGGTCACAGTCATGAAGACATTTATTAGAAAACAAGGAGTTTTGAAAATGGATGAACTAAGCTTACAACTCAAGCCACCAGAAAAGCTTGAGTTTTTATCTGGAAGTGAGTGAAGTATCATGGATAAATCCTTACCCTTCCAAGATGAGGTATTGACTCTTTAACATGTGTCTGTGACAGGGCTAAATTGAATGCTGCTGGGTGACTGCCTTAGCACTATTCAATATCAATTGGGTAAGTAACAGAGATGTATGGACTCTTACCCTATAAAGCCCACAAGCAATCAGTGAGAGAAAAGGGGTTCTCTCTTTGAACAGGAAGGGCATGACTCCAAGCCTAAGCTACTGCTGTAAGCTGTGTCCAGAGCAGTTATGAATGCTGTCTATTTAAATCAGTTCCACTTTCCCTGATGGAGAAGTGAGATATTTCAGTGGTCTAATTTGGAACCTCAGGCTGTAGAGAAGGTATAAGAATAAGCCTGTCTGTTGGAGCTGCTCTTGAAAGCATGGGTTTTAGGTTTCAGGAGAGGCACAGAGTGTCGCTAGCAAGTGCTACAATCAATGCCCTTGAACACGTTGTACAAGTGGGTGGAATGACCTCAAGTATGATACTGTGGTACATGGGCCATGTGTAATACTGAACAATTTGGGGAGGGAATGGATACAGAGTTAATTAACTTTCTTTGGCCCAAAATAACCATGGAAGTTCAGGCAAAATATGATAACATGTCAAGTATTCAGTAAAATCATTGCCCATGCAAATAACCTATGAGGAAATAAATCAGTCACCAAATCCTTAGTTAATTAATTTTTCCCTAGGATAAGATCATCATCACCTGGGCAACACGTTGGTATTATGCCCAGTGAGGCTTACCTGGAATCAGAGAGCATCCGTGACGGCACAGGTGTGCTGAGAGGCATTTTTGCTTGGATGCATCCTGCCTAAGTGACAGTGTGAGAGTTGGTTGTTATGGAAACTGTTTCAATTGGCAGGAATCAAAAAGTGAGAAATAGTCCTGTCATTATCCAACAAACCCCTGAATGGAAATTTAAAGAACTTTAATAAACATAGTGGGGGTCCCACCATAACAAAAGCAGGTAGAATGAATGGATAAGTGGGCTTTTGAGCCCATGCACATAATGAGGGGGATGCCCCTGGTCTCCCACCTACCTTCCTGATATGTGGAAGGGAGCTCTATCTGATCATTGGCATCTATTTAGGATTGGTGGCAAGGGCCCAGATGGGTAGATAAGGGCCCAGTTTGCAGATAAGCTGAGGAGTACATCCCCATCTGCTGATTGGCAGGTGACAGTGGCAACACAGTACCCCTGACACAAAGGAAAAACACTGTGACACCTGTGTAAGGCACCCAAATGACTGTTCAGAGATCAGGTTTTGCTACAACATGTGAACGCTACTGTACTGTTGGACAGAAATACTGGATCTGCTAGTGAACTGCTTAGAATGCTTGCCACTTTACAAAGTGCAGCTGGAAGGGGAAACAGAAGCTGGGCCCATAATGCAATGATTTTCAAAACTCGAGCAGCATCAGCATCGCCTGGAGGAATTGTTAAAACACAGATGGCTGAGGCCCACTCCAGAATTTCTGATTGAGTAGGTCTGGGGTGAGGCCAAGAATGTGCATTTGCAGCAAGTTCCCAGGTGACTGCTGATGCTGCTGGCCTGTGGACCACACTTTGAGAATCACTGACATAATGCATCATAACAACCTCTACTCATCAGGGAAGTAATTAGGATAGAGGATACTCCCAACTCAAAGACATAATGATGATGATATCAGATTAGCTGTTTTCTCAAAGCATGTGAAGAAAGGAGAACATGGGGACAGATAATGGGGTGTGCATGACATATTTTGAGGGGGATCTCATGACTACCTCAATCTTCAAAGCAGCACTCTTTCCAAAGCACCAAGAATTAGCAGACCTCCTCCAGCAAAGCACTGTGTTTACACCTCAGAGTTTGAACCTTTGGAACTGGAAGATATTTCAGTGACAGGAATGCAGCAAGCATTCTTTAACGTCTAACTGGAGGGTCCAGGGACAGTGTCCCCTGCCCCACTCCCAAGCATGCTGGGAAATCCAACATAATGACTAACCTGAAGTTAGCTGAGGATGCTCAGAGAAGAGCTAGTTCATGTGACTAACTGCTTCCTGGTATGCTGAGACCCCTGCTATCCCACAGGCCCTCCTAACTCACTGAAGGAGGTGGCAGTACTCTTCTTTGAAAGGGTGCAAAGGGTTTCCTTAGGATGCTTGTCCTTCGCCATCCTTCCATCTGGTGAGAAAGGAGGGGGTCTTTTGTATCACAAGTCACCCAACTGTACCTCCCCATCCTTTAAAAAAAAAGATTTTATTTATTTTTAGAGAGATGGGAAGGGGTGAAGAGAGGGAGAGAAACATCAATCTGTGTTTGCCTCCTGTGTGCCCCTGCACTGGGGACCCAGCCCAAACCCAGGCATGTGCTCTGACTGGGAATTGAACCAGTGACCCTTTGGTTCACAGGCCAGCGCTCAATCCACTGAGCTACACCAGCTAGGGCTGTTCCTCCCCATCTTTGTCTCAGGTGATGATGGGCCATTTATCACAATAATGCATTGACTTTTTTTTCCAGGAGTGGAAAAGGGTAGGAACAATAGAGAGGCTTATTGGTCTGGAAGGTACTTTGTCCAAAGAATGGGAGGTTCCTCTTTCCTCCTCAACAGCCTTTCCTGCTGGCCTTAGCCACAAGGAGCCAAAGGATCTTGCCATCCTTGCTCACAAGTAGTTGCAGAATAGGGCCAGGATGCTGAGGGTGGCAGTGGGGGCAAGGAGTGACAGAGGAAAGAAGAAGGGGGACCCAGGGATGAGAATCTTTCAGGTACCCATCTGAGGTAGACTCTATAGACTAAAGGACTGCTAGGTGGTAACCATGGAGACATGGTTTATACCATTTTCTAGATTTCACATGTATTTGGATTGGTCATGAGTAGAAGACTTTTAAAAATCTTGTAGCTGATTCTACTCTTGCAAGACATCATGGAGCATGTGACCAGTAATACATAAAGTACCAAGTACAGGACTTGGCACCAAAAGTCAAAGAAGGTACAATTTGTTAAGCTCTGACTCTGTGCCAGGCTCAGTATTAAGTACCTTATCTGCATTATCTCATTTCATGCTGCCAACAGTCCTCTGAGGCAGGCCCTAGCATTTTACAAACTGGGAACTGAAGTTCTGAGAGAGACGTGACTTAGCCAGAATGAAACAGCATGAAAATTGGCAGTGTCTGGCTGGTAAAAAAAGAGCAAACAAAATCTGAAGTAAGGAGAAGGAAGGGAATAATAAAGGTTAGAATGGAAATAAATGAAACAGAGAGTAGACAAACTATAGAGAAAAGCAATAAAACCATAAGCTGGTTCTTTTAAAAGATCAACAAAATTGACAAACCTTTGGCTAGATTGAACAAGAAATAAACAAAGAGGATTCAAATTACTTCTGAATGAAAGAGGAAACATCATTACTGACCTTATAGATATAAAAAGGATTATGAGGAAATATATGGACAACTTCATGCCAACAAATAAGATAGCCTAGACAAAATGGACAAATTTCTAGAAAGATACAATTTGCTGAAACAGACTTAGGAAGAGGTTGATAATTAATAACACCAACAATAAAACTAGCCACAAAGAAAAGCCTAGATCCAGATAACTTCACTGGTGAATTCTACTAAATGTTACAACAAATAACACTAATCCTTTGTAAACTCTTGCAAAAAGTAGAAGACTGGAGAACACTTCCCAACTCATTCTGTGAGGACAGTGTTGCCTTGATAACAAGGCATCACAACAAAAGAAAACTATAGACCAATATCTCTTAATGAATATCAATGCAAAAATATCAATAAAATGTATTCTGGCAGCATTTAAAAAGGATCATCTACCATGATCCAGTGGGACTTATCTCAGGAGTTCAAGGTTGGTTCAACATATGAAAACCAATCAATGTTATACACTATGTTAATAGAATAAAGGAAAAAGCCACATGATTATTTCAATAGAAATAAATGCAGAAATAGTATTTCACAAAAATTTAACACTCTTTCATGATGAAAACATGAAACAAACCATGAATAGAGGGAAATTTCTCAACCTAATAAAAGGCATATATGAAAAATCTACAGCTAATATCATACTTAATAGTAAAAGACCAAAAACTCTTTTCCTAAGATCAGGAACAAAACAAGGATGTCTATTCTCACCAATTCTAGGAAGTGTAAGCCAGGGAAATTATACCAAAAAATAAAAAATAAAAAGTATCCAAATTGTAAAAAATCAGTACAACTGTCTTTACTTACAGCTGACATGATCTTGTATATAGAAAATACTATGAAATAGACTGGCTGCACATCTCAGCCAGTCTAAAGAGCCTGCATGTCTTGGGCCAAGACATCAACAAAATGCCGTCTCAAATGGAACATGCCGTGGAAACCATGATGTTCACATTTCACAAATTCACTGGGGATAAAGGCTACTTAACAAAGGAGGACCTGAGAGTGCTTATGGAAAAGAAGTTCTCTGTATTTTTGGAAAATCAAAAAGACCCTCTGGCTGTAGACAAAATAATGAATGACCTGGACCAATGCCAAGATGGCTGAGTAGGCTTCCAGAGCTTCTTCTCACTAATTGCTGGGCTCACCATCACATGCAATGACTATTTTGTAATACACATGAAGAAGAAGGGAAAAAAGTAGGCAGATGAGCAGCTACTTCCTCCTTGATAAAGAGTTCTCCCAATGGGTCACTTAAGGAATCTCTGCCCCACAGCTTCCCCCTCCTTAAGGATTTCATGAGCAGACTTGGACCCTTAGAAAATGTACAAATAAAATCCCACTCCCATTTGACAACAGAAAGAAAAGCCAATTAAAGCCAGATAAGCTTTTGATTTTTATATTGGTTGCATTCTCTTGCCCTCCATAAACAAATTTCTTTTTTAGTTCAAAAAAAAAAAAAGAAAATCCTATGAAATACACACACAATACTATTAGTAAATAAGTTCAGCAAAGCTTCAGGATGCAAAAATACTGGTATTCCTAAATTTTTTTTATCCTTACCCAAGGACATGCTTATTGATTTTAGAGAGAAGGAAAGAGAGAGTGGGGTGGAGGGCGCACGCGAGAGAGATAGAGAGAATGAGAGAGAGAGAGACAGAGACAGAGAGAGACAGAGAAAGACAGAGAGACAAAGAGAGAAACATCAATCAGTTGTGTCTTGTATGTGCCCAGAATAGGGACCAAACCTACAATCTAGGCATGTGCCCTGACCAGGAATTGAACCTGCAACCTTTTGGTTACGACAGTGCTCCAACCAACTGAGCCACACCAGCCAGGGTAATAGTTGTATTTCTATACACTTGTAATAAACCATCTGAAATGAAATTAAGAAAAACAATTACTTATTTATAATAGTATAAATGCTTAGTATAAATCTAACAAAAGAAGTGTAAGACTTGTTCACTGAAAACTACAAAACACTGCTGAAAAAAATTGAAGATGTAAACAAATAGAATGGCATTCCACTTTCAAGAATTAGAGATCTTGATATCAAGATTAGAGTATTCCCCAATTAGTCTACAGATTCCACACAATCCCTATCTGGGTCCTTACTGGCTTTTTTTTTTTTTTTTGGTTCCAGAATTAGACAAGCTGATCCTTAAAATCATATGCAGGGGACTCAGAATAGTGAAAACGATCTTGAATAAAAAGAAAAAGGTTGGAGGACTCATACTTCTTTATTTCAAAACTTACTAAAAAGCTACAATAGCCCTAGCTGGTGTGGCTCAGTGGTTGGGCGCTGACCCATGAACCAAAAAGTCACCGGTTCAATTCCCAGTCAGGGCACATGGCTGGGTTGCGGGCCAGGTCCCTGGTTGGGGGTGTGTGAGAGGCAATCAATGTATCAATTCTCTCACACATCAGTGTTTCTCTCCTTCTCTTTCTCCTTCCCTTCCCCTCTCTCTAGAAATAAATAAATAAAATCTTTTTTTTTAAAAAAAAAGCTACAATAATTATAGTAGTGTGGTAGGACAGTCATCAAGATCAATGGGATAGAATTGAGAGTCCAGAAACAAACCCTTGCATTTATGGTCAATTGATCTTCAACAGAGTGCCAAGATTATTCACTGGGAGAAAGAATAGTGATTTCAACAAATAATTCTGGGTCAACTGGAAATCCACATACAGAAGAATGAAGTTGGACCCCTACCTCACAACATACACACAAATTAACTTCAGATGGATTATTGACCTAAATATAAGAGCACAAATTATAAACCTAAGAGTTAATCTCCATAGCCTTGGTCAGGCAAAGTCTTCTTAGATAGGACACCGAGAGCACAAGTGACAAAATAAAAAGTAGGTAAGTTGAACTTCATGAAAATTAAACACTGTTTTGCTGCAAAGTATAACAACAAGAACATGAAAAGATAATACATAGAACGGAAGAAAATATTTGAAAATCTGATAAGGGACTTGCATACAGAATATATACTCTTAAAACTCAATAATTTAAAAAAATTACCAAATTTAAAACTTGACAAAGAATTTGAATTAAAATTTTTCCAAAGAAAGTTCACAAATGGTCAATAAGCACATGAAAAAGTGCTCAATGTGTTGGCTACCATAGAAATGCAAATCAAAACTACAGTGAGATACCACTTCATACTAAGATGGCTATAATAAAAAAAAACAGGTAGTAAGTGTTGCTGAGGATGTGGAAAAATTGGAATCCTCATCCACTGCTGGTTGGAATGTAAAAGGTGCCACAACTATGGGAAACAGTTTGGTGGTTTCTCAAACAGGTCAACAAAGAGTTACCCCATAACCCAGCAATTCCAGTCCTAGGTATATACACAAGAGAAATGAAAGTGTATGTCCATGAAAACTTGTACACAAATGTTCATACAGCAGTATTCACAGTAACCCAAAGTGGAAACAATCAAAATGTCCAATAACTGATGAAAGGATACATAAAACATGGAATATTCATTCATACAATGGAATATTATTTTGCAATAAAAAGAAATGAAATACTGATAGATGTTACAACATGGATGAACCTTGAAAACATTATGTTAAGTGAAAGAAGCCAGACTTAAAAGGCCACATATGCAGGAAATTTCCAGAATAGGCAAATCTTTAGAAACAAAACACAGATTGGGGTTGCCAGGGGCAAGAGGGGTTATAAGGACTCTCTCCTTTACCAAAATTTAGTCAGGTTCCTCTAAGCTTTTTTCTAGACTACGCCTTGTTCATGGGTCTTGTTGTCAAGCCTGCATAGCCCAGTTTTTGCAAAAATCCTGCTAAGTCAGTTTAGTGAGAATCCCCTACTCTCAGTATCTGATCACCCTAAGTATCTGGTTGCCTTGATATCAAGTTCTTTATCTCCTTCTCTGCTCCAGGTGATACCTGATTACCCTAGCCTGCCTTCAGCAAGAATCCTGCTAGGTCAGTTTAGCAAGATCCCCCTATCCCTGATGTTTTCTCTTAGTAATTTTACATCCACCAACCTCCACCCCCTTCCCAACCTGCTCCTTGGCTATAAATCCCCACTGTTCTTGCTGTATTTGGAACTGAGCCAAGTTCTATAATGAGGTCTCTTTCCCCCTATTGAAATAGTTCCTGAATAAAATCTGTTTTTACCACTTTAACTGCTGCCTGGCTCTGGTTTTCTTTAACAGGGGTTGAGGTGAGAATGGGGAGTGATTGCTAATGGGTATGGAGTTTCTTTTTGAGGTGATAAAAATGTAAAATTGATGGTGGTGATTGTTGTACAACTGTGTGCACACACTAAAAACCATTTAATTGTATACTTAACTGGGTAAATTGTCTGGTGTGTGAATTGTATCTCAATAAAGATGTTACAAAATTGGCAGTGTATGGATTTGAATCCAGGTCTCGATAACTCTCAAGGGGTGCTTGATAAATGCACTGCTGTCATTAGGGCTACTGTTCTGATTACTTAGTGTGAGGGGGGAGAGTTCATGACTGGGAAGGCTACCTGGGAAGGGCTTGTAAGTTCATGGCCTTGAGCAGCAACCACCACAGCCTAGAGCCGTTGCAGGCTGCCCCAAAGCAGGCCTGTATTCCCAGGGATTCTACTGTCAGATTCTAACTACCAGAGGAAGCCAGACTGCTGACTGACACCCATCAGTCTGGGGACACAGAACTCTCCAGTAATTTCCCATTGTGGGACCTGGGAAACATCAATGGGCTGGGTCTTGTCTTCAGTTGACGAGCCTCCCAGGACCAGATTCAGGCCTGCCCCTTTAAGACTAAGGGAAAGAGAAAAAGCAGTGCCTGGGCAACCGGAAGGACCACTACACACAGGCCCAGGCCCCAAATTCCCACAGGGACAAATGCTGTAGAGAAACTTGATCCCTTCCCCTCAAGCCATTATGCCATATTTGCCACACAATCTTTCTGCTAAAATGACCCTTCCATTCCCCATCACAGGACCCCTCTTGGCCTAGGGTCCCTCGTAACAACAGCTATTATTGATTGGGTGCTTACTATATGCCAGTCACTGTGCTAAGTTATTATGCCTATTATCTAATCCTCCACAACGTCACCAGAAAGGAGTGGCACCATTCTGCAGACAAGGAAGCTGAGACACAGACAGGTTAAGTACCTTGACCATGTTAGCATAGGTAAGGAAGGGGTAGAACTCACTCTCAGCCACTTCTCTAGCATTTGCCTCTCTGACCAGGTACCAATGCAGTGGCCCCGGTTGGAAAGGAGATTCAAAAAAGGTGCAAATGTCCCTTGGTACTGCTCCCCAAGTCCAAGTGTGAAGCCAGCCAGAAGGCATATAACAGGACACTGGAGGCAACCTCAGGGATTCCTCTACCCACAAGGAGGACTACCACCTGCTCATAGCTTATGGACTTAGGGAAGTTCATCCCACAGCCCATATCTGCTGTGATTATAATCATCTGCTTCTGCTGCCAGCCTATCCCACCCGGCTCTGTTGGGAAGCTAGCTGTGGTGGGCCAGAACTCAGAAGGATGTTATGCCAATCCTCTAGCCCAGAACAGGCACACCAATCTATCGATTCTAGGTTTCCTCAGCCCTGGGGCCCCCGCAGCCCACCAGAGGGCACTCTGATTATTTAATTGACAGATGTACTACCAAGCTGGGGGAAGGGGTAGTCCCCAGACGTTTTAGCCCACATCAAAGCTAGCTTTACCAGACATGCAAACACAGAGAAACTCTGCTTTTTCTTCCCTCCATCCACACACCCACAGGCCCAGGACAACTCTTTCTAGTAGCTGCCTTACTCTGTTACGCTGACAAACACAGGTGTGCAAGATATAGCCAATTTCCTTATTTTCATTAAATCAACACAAATTTGATTTTCATTCTCACCTCTTGGCCTCTTGGGAAATTTAATCTCAGTTATTAGCAGATCTTTTCTCCCACCACATAGGTAGGTGAATCCTGAGGTCAAACAAAGAGCAAAAGCTTTGGTGAAACTCCTCCCCTCCCCAGCCATTGGTCCACGAGGCAGTTCACAGCCAGCCTCTGTTGTGAGTGATTGGTCATTGCTTCATTCTTGACCAGCATCCTTGGGCTTTAGGACCCAGGTGAAAATCCGGCTTCCTTAGTTTGGTCCCAAGTGTTCCTGAGCGTGCTTCCTGCCAGTCTTCCCAGCCTCATGTCTTGCCACACTTGTGCCCTTGCAATCTCTGTTCCAACAACACTAAATCACAGGGTTGCCTGCCTGCAGCATGCTGCTCTCACCCCGCCTCACACCAGTCTTTAGCTGTTACTTCTGCCTGGATTGCATCCTACACCTTATAAGCCTCAGCTCATTTCTCAGAGGTGCCCTCTCCTCTGGGAAGTCCTCTCCAACTATGCCAGGCTCCCACAATATCCTTTGTTTCTTTCTGTCATAGCACTGATGGCAGCATATTGTACTTGTCTCTTTCCATTGTGTGTTTCTCCCAGAGCTCCAGGAGTGAACTGGAGAGTGGAGACTATAAACTATTTGTTTCTATACCCCCAACATCTTGCATAGGGCCAGGCACAGTGAGTTTTGATAAATAAGTGAATGAATGATTGAATGCAATAAATGAGGGAGATGGGGCAGAGTTGAAGTCTGCAGACTTGTGAAGAGACCCATAGTAATATCCCATGAATGGAATTGCCAGTTGTGGCTAGAAAGGATTTTTTTCCCTGTACCCTTTCTGGGCCCTGAACATACCAAGCTGGGATAACAGAAGGGGACATTTAGTGATTCAACCCAGAGAGGAGAAGATGAATATGAGATTCTTTTCACAGCATTGTACACAGGGGGGCATGCTAAGAGGTGGTTACTCTTGTCAGTGTGAAAGGCCTGATTGCCTTGCAATTGTTTGACCCTGAAAGCTGGACCAGTGAGGAATGCTTTTCTTCATCTCCCTTTCCACCTGCAAGGGTCTGAAGCCCCTTCTAGCTCCACTCAGGGGAAACTAGATACAACAGTATGATGGGATCTTGAGGGACAGAGAGCTTAAGAGGCCAAGGAGCCTGGGTTTGGGAGGGGGCAGAAGGAGTCCCAGAAGAGAGGCTCCTTGAAACACCAAGAGAGGGCAACTCTGTGGGTGGTCCTGAAAGAGGGAAAACAAAGGGCTGCTGAGGCCATTGATTCAGACCGAGGAGCTAATCCTAGAGGGGGAGGGGGAAGGAGGACTCTCCACATCGCAATAGGCAACCAGAGCTGGGAGTAAAGACTTATTCTTCACATCGTCCGGGACTGTGTGCATGTAATTGAGCTGGTTATAGTAAGACTTTTTCCCCCAGTAAAGGGCAACACTAGCCTACTCTTCTGATGTTAAAGGGCATACTAACGAGGTTACATAGTGTATGTGTGTGTGTGGGGGGGGGGGGCGGGGTGTCAGGAAATGGACCAGGATTGTTGAAGTGTGACTCAGACTCTAGCTGCATCCGAAACAAAGCATACTGAAGAACTGAGTCCAGGAGTGGCCCCTGTGTTCCCTGAATTGTTAGTGGAATGGGCCTGGGGCTGAGGAGACAAAGTGGATGTAGCACAGGTAGTAATGGTGCTGGGGAGTCCCTCTGAGTAGGAGGCAAATGTGGTGGAGACAGATGTCACCTCATCATCAAAGTCCCTGGAGGAGGGTCCCATTTGAGAATAGCTGCCTCACTAAGGAGCTGGGAGTGTATTTGTGCTGGGAATTTTCTAGGCTGGTTCAGGCCTAAGATTTCCCTCAGGAAATCAGACACAGACACAAGATTTGTAGAGGCAATTGGTTTGCTTGCAGAGAGATGAAGCCCTCTGTACTCCTCAAGGGATATGATAGAATTGATTGGAAGAGCCAAGCAGACTTTGGAGCCTGTGGGACCCACGGGCCTGAGACAGGTGATAGAACAAGGGACTCAGCCTGTGATGGATGCTACCAGGTACCCAAAGCTCTGGAGTTGGGCAGCTTGTTTGGAGGTGAGTATGCTGTAAGGGTCAGGGGCAGCAAACCACCTCCTGAGAAAGGAGTTCGAGTAGTGGCTCAGATGTGCTACTTTTAAAAAAGAAATGTCTCAGAGACTATGTCAAGGAGGCACATTAGAAAGCTTGCAGGGTCTTATTCATGAGGGGTACATGGGTTGAAAGCACAAAATCCTTCCGCCATAGTTGGTGGTTGATTCTGGCGTCTGTTCTTCAGAGGAGTGAAAGTGCTGGGGAAGCATGTGTCAAGTTCTTCGCCACCTGGCAGAGAGGATCCAACTTTTGGGTTTTTTTTTTTCTGGATGACATTAAACACATAAAGCAGGAGACAGGGGAGCCTAAAAGCCCTGCAAAGAATCAAACATGGATCAAAACTGCTGAGCAGAGCCTCTCAGAGCCAGGCTACTGGAGACAACACCAGGCTGCACTATTGGCTTGAGGTATTGGACTGCTGCACCACCAACCCTGAAATCCCAAAGGCTTGTAATAAAAGTTTCATGCCAGCTCACATCAGTCCAATGTGGTCTGCAGGTGTGGGGGTGCTCTGCTCCCTTTTGTCATTCAGAGATCCAGCTTCATCTTTTGTGTCATGCCACCATCTCCCACACAGGTCCCAAGGTTGCAAGAGAAGTGGAAGAGAATGTGAGGAAGGCACATTAACTATCTCAGCTTCTACATTACACCTGTCATTTCCTCTCACTTCCTATTACCACAAAACCCATCCCATGGCCTAACTCTGATGCAAGGACTCTTGGAAATGTACTTCCTGGCTGGGCAGTTGGTTCCTGGCAAAAACTTTATATTCTTGGCAAGGAGCACCAATCTTTGGTGCACAGCTGGATGTCTTTGCCACAACCCACTGGAATGATTCTACAATCACTTGGTGTTGTGAGACTGAAGTTGAGATTATTGTGAGTGCTTAGAGATAGGCTGAGGCAACTACAGCCTATCTCTTTTGGGCTTAAATTTTGGGCCATTTTAGGCCCAAATTTAAGTTTTGGTCATTGATGCAGAAGCAGCTATATGGAAGTATGTGGAATGGCTGGCAGTTATACCAAGGGTAGTGAGGGTTAGGAAGCCCCATGCCTTTCCTTAGATGGGCAGAAATCTCCAGTCCATCTGAAGGAGGCCCAGGCTGGAATCTGCTGACTTCTCGACAGCACATGACTCACTCTGGTGTGGCTTCTCCAAAATTGTTGAATAGATTCCCAGCAAGTTCAAGCCCTCTTCCCCAAGGCAACTGGGGCTGTGAGATAAAGGTATAAATACAGACAGGGCCATGACAACAACCATTGTATAAGTAACATCTGATCTGGGCAGAGATGGCCATCTACCCAACATGTCCTCCTTCATCACATGCCCTTCCTCCTGGGTCTGGCTGCACTGGCGGTGGAAGTGAGGTGTGAAGGGTACCCCAGGGGAGAGGTTGATTCACAAAGGGGATGGGGCTGTGCTATTGGGTCGGAGGCTCCCTAGACCTGCTGTGAGTGGATTGGGATGTCACCAAAGGCAGCCTGCAACAATGTTGCTGGGATAGAGTCAAGATTGATTGTTGGCAGGTCACAGGTTGGAAAAGAAGAAAATGTGTTAGAGCCAGAGGATGAGATTAAGCCGGAAAGAGGAGGATAAATGATGAAGACTCTCACCTGGAGAGTCAGAGAGAGGAGGACAAGGTGTAGTGTGAGGCCTGGATGCAGGTGGGTCATTCTAGACTGGGGCTGAGCAGAGATTCTTAGTTTCATTGTTCCACTTGGGGGCTTCTTGGAGATAGGAGCAATGCTTTGTGCAGCAAGTTGGAGGGGCTGACCACAGCCATGAGGTATGTATTGCATAACAGTGCTGTACGCTGGAACCTGGGAGGACTCTGTGAACCTCTGTGAACACCTACATCAGATTCAGCCCACAGCTATTGAATGACTGCTGTAGCACCAGGTGGGAGAAGGCGGTGGTGACTGATCATGTCTTGACCCTCTGCCTGTTTGGGGGAGACTCTCAAGATAGGTGGGAAGCAGTCCGGAATCCAAAGGGAGACAGGTCATTCTTCCAGGTCCCTGACAGCTACAGGCACTGTCATATGACCTAAATGCAGCCAATTAGATGCTCCCACTGATGGCAAGAGATTATTTGTGATGGCTACAGCAGAACCAAGAATCTCCTGCCATGGGGATAAGGGTCCAGACGTGGAAGTGTTACTGACATCGTGTAGCAGTCTGCTACTAGGGGTGGGTCATGGCTGGACCTCACTTCCTTACTGATGAGATTGCAATTCTCTGGCAGATTCTATGAGCTGTATCTTTCCCATATGAACAAGTTACCTAGAACTGTTCCTGGTGTGCATAATCCAGAACTCTGACTGATACGATGCTTAGTCTGCTCAGGATGAGCAAGATCTAGTCCTGGCCCTCATGAAGCTTGCAGTCTGTCTTCTCCTTCGAATACTTGTTGGAACAGAGTATGTGATAAAGAACTAAGTATGGTCTGGATGGGGACGGAGACAAGCAACCATGAAAGGACTTAGGAACAGTTCAAGATCTCAGTACAGAAACACCAGGTGGCTGAATATCTAGTCAATTCTACAAATGCCACCGTCTGTAGCAGGTCAGGACAGAGAGGGCAGGAGACTGGTAAGGTCATGGAGGTGATAGGTGGGATCTCAGCCAGCTCTTGAGAGCTGGGAAGGTATAAGGAAATCAGAAGGGAGGCTGGGAGGCTGCTGGCTGCCCCAATAGCCCAGATCATGTTGGTGGTCAGGAAGCAGTCACTGTCAGAATTGTTCCTTACTGTTCTCTGGTCCTTATCATGGCTTTTGCATATACAGTATCTTTTCTAGGCCTTACGATACTGTTGTAAGAGAGACTGGACAAGACTTTTCATTATTCCCTCTTCCCACATGAGGGACTTAAAACTGAGACTGGTGAAGGGATCTGTTTAAGGTCACAGAGCCATAGAACTACAGTGATGAAAGTAAGCATTACAACACGTTGTTTCAACAACATCCCGGTGGATGGGCTAAGCCTGCAATGTTTACACACTTCTAATATAGGAGCTTGGTAGTTACCTGTTGGGAAGATCAGACTTCCAGAAAGTTCTTCCTCATGTTGAGCTGAACTGTGTATTCTGTTAACCCTTGAATGCCAGGGAAATGATCTACAGCCAAGCCAGGACTAGAACTCTTGTCTCTTAATTCCCTGTTCATGCCTTTTCAATTGTCTGTAATGAAAAACTGCCCATGGCCTTGTCCCCTCCCTTGTTGCCCCTCCTTCTGCCTAGACTATAAAAGTTAGCCCTTGCCAGGGGGAAGTAAATGGAAAAGTCCAGAAGTTGGTAGGACAGGCATGGGGTTGGGACCAAGGCAGCCAGCAGGGCGGCCTGGCCTCTGGTTGGCTCCATTGCCCTGAAAACAATTTGCTTGTCTGGCATGCTAATTTGCTTTACGTCTTCCCTTATTAATCACATTGTTTTGCGCAGGCCTGTGAGCTTCAGATGTGTTTGTTATGACTTCAATTATGTGTGACTGACCATGGATCCAGCAGCCTGGGGGCGGGATTTCCTCCCTCCCTTGCTCTCCCAGATTCCAGGGGCCTCGCTTGCAGTCACAGCCTGTTTCTCTTAGCAAGACTGGGAAGGCAAGCGAGGTTCCCACTTTCTCCACCCGCAGGGTCTGAGCCTTCCATCCCTGCGGGCAAATGGGCATCTCTAGGTAAGGCTCAAAAGGAGGGAGAGAAGGAAGCTCCATTCCTCTTTCAAGATCTATCCCTGCCCCTCCTAGAAGTGCAGGATGATAGCAGTGACAGGCACAGAGGGGATGAAATGACCAACCCTGAAAAACATGAGAGAGCAGCCTCCAGACGCACTTCCACTTGTCAGCGGAATGATGAGGGTTTGAGTGGGAAATGGAGTGCCTTCCAATTGAAAAAAAAAAAAAAAAACCCCAACTTAATAGGAACCAGCTCAAAATCCTGTGAGTCTACTGAGGGCCCTGTTTCTTTGTAAAAAGCCAGACGGGGTCTATTATTTTTAAATGTCAACTAGATGGAGGGTATGACAGGGAGAAAGATGAGGCTCCTCTTCCTGAAAGCCCAGATGAAGTCCCGTGTGCTCAGGGGAAGATGCCTATGTGCCCAGCCCTCTTGTCTCCTTCCTGCCTTTCTGTGAGGTGCCCACCAGGAAAGTCCTGGTGCCAGGAGCCAGGTCGGGTCCCTTGCCTGGGTCCCCTCACTGAGGCAGGTCAGCAGCACATCTGGTTTCCATTAGCTTTTCTCTCCCACCACTACTTCCCCACTTCCCAGTGTCTCATTGGTGACAGGCTGCTGGAGGTGTCTTGACAAGAGCTGGCTGAGGGATTCTCAGTATGTGTTGTCCCTCTGCTTGGTGTTCTGATTTTCTTGAATCCTCTGGGGTCTTTCCTTAGTTAGTCAGTCTGTCATTTCATGTGTCTGTCAGCCAGTCTGTCTATCAACCATCAGTCTCTATTAGCCAGCAAGACAGCCTGTCTGTCAGTCAGAGAGCCAGGTAGTCCATCTCTGTCTGTTAACCAGAACTGGCCAGCTAGGCAATCAGCCAGTCAGTCCATCTGTCCATCTAGCTGTCAGTCAGTCAGTTATTTTAAGATGGGAGATAGGACTCAGACCACAGGAAGGACACATGCCACACCACATGGCAGAGGAAGTGCAGGGCCACACTCTTTAGCTTAGCATGCTATGAAGGAATAAATGCTGAGGAAGTGGCAGTGGAGAGGTAAATGGAACCAGGGTCGGCCCAATTTGGAAAAGCTTTCTAGAGGAAAAGCATTTGAAGGGACCCATAGGTCCTTGACTGGACTGGGATTTTCAGTCCTATCCCTGAGTCCCAACAAAGCAGCTCAGCAATTGGCCCTGAGCTAAGGGGTTAGGGGCTGGGAAATGAGGATTTGGTAGTGCTGTGGAGAGTGCTCTACTCCCAGCTCTGTCTCTGATGAGACTGTGAACCACTGCTCCCATCTGTACCACTGGAGGACCAGACAGACTCTAAGGGCTCTCCCAGCACTGATGTACCTGATCCTTTCTTTGGTTTCTGTCTGGGAGAAGGAAGGACTATAATCCTGAGACCTGGCTTCTGGCTTGGGTTACTTTTCTGGACACAGGCCCTCCAAATGGATAACGAAAATATGGACAGATACACAGACACCCAGATGAGTGGGTGAAGATCCCTGGCTGTGGTACCCATCAGCTACACAACAAGCTACAGTAGTCGATCTGTCCGCAGGTAGGTTTATTAGAGGTGGTTGTTCCTGGGTTGGTGTGTTGTGGAATGGGTGAGCCATTTCTGGAACTGGTAGAGGGGCAGGAAAGACTGTTTTGGAGGAAGTGGATTTTCAGGAGGGTTGTGAGGGAAAACTAAACAGAATTGGCAGGGAAAAAGGGAGCACTGACATTAGGACTCGGGATCTTGCTCCTCCTTCCCAAGTCATCTCTTCTCTTCACCTCTATATACCCTCCTGAGCTGTTGGCTGGGGTCATACCCAGTCTAGAGCTTACTCAAGCACTGATCTCAGGGTCATAGGAAGTCAAGTCAGGGAGGGTCCTTAAAGATACCTACCAGAGATACTGAAGACTAGAGAGGGGATAAGACTTACCCCTTAGGATACAGAAGAGAAAGCACACTAATAGATACACGAACAAAATACCATGGGTGCACAGAGAAGGAATCAGCTGTCTGGAAAGGCCTTACAGGGGTGCTGACAGTTGGCCTTCATCTTGAACAATGAATAGGAGAGCAGCAGGTATACAGGGAAGGGATTCCAGGTGGAGAGAACTGCAATGTGCACAGGCACAGAGCAGTGAAAGAAATGAGAGGAAATGGTCAATGTGGACGAAAAGAGCTAGAGCAAAGGGGGGCAGGGCAAAGGTGAAATATTGGACTGCTGCTAGATTCTCAACGCCACGTAGGGACTTTGAACTTCATCTTGTGAGTATTGGGAACCTATTGACTTTTAAGTGGGGACACATTTGATTATTACTTTAAATAATAATACAGATTAATTAGTTTCCATTAACAGAATCATTCTTGTCTGAAGACTCAGATGTCAGCCAGCCTGTTTCAAATCTTGGCTCTACCTCTTACTAGCTGTGTGACCTTGGGCATATTATGCAAATTTTCTTTTCAGCCCCCCCAAAATTTTCTTCTAGTTTTATTTTTTTCCATTACCATTTATCCCCTTTATACCCCCCTGCCACAATCAGCACACTGTTGTCTGTGTCCATGAGTCCACAAATTTTCATCATCTGTAAAAACAGGCAATAAAAACACCTTCCTCATAGTTCTTTTTTCCCCTCAGATAAGACATGTAAAGTGCTTAAAACAGAGCCTGGCCCACAGTAAGCATCCAATAAATGTCAGCTGAAAGTAATGATTTGGTATCTTGATTTTAGGCAGGAAGATTTTTGAGGCTCAGAAAGGTGAAGTCACTTGCCTAGAACCACACAGCCAGTCTGTGGGAGAGCTAGGTTTCAAAGCCAAAGTCTGCACTTAGATTTGTGCCTTACAAATATCACCAGGGGCCCCGTGAGGGATCATATAAAGAGAGAGACCGGAGCCCACGCCACCACTTGGGAGGCTGTAGCAACTCTAGGGGCATGATGATGCCAGTTGGAACCCATGGGAGCCACTCTGCCCAGCCAGGCTGTCATTTGGGAGCCTCTGAGGAGCTGGCTTGGCCCAGGGAAGAGCTGTTCTTTCCATCAGTGGGGATGGGGAGGTTAATGGCATTCCCAGGAAGGGCCAGGGATTAGGGGAGCCTGCACTGCAGAGTCAAATTCTTTCACCTCTAGTGAGTTTTCCAGAGTTCCCCCTCTGCCCCCAGTGCCTGGCTCCAGGAAAAAAAAAAAAGAGGGGGGATGGGCTGCGACCTCCCGTTACCCAGCCTTAGGACCAGGCTGGAGGAGAGTGTGGCCCCCCACCAGGCTGGCTCTAGTCCTGACTGTGGCTGTTCCGGCACAAGCTGTGGGAAAGGAGGAAGGCCCCAGCATGCTCACTGGGGTACAGCAGGAGCGGACAAAGAGGAGGGGGCCGGGACCCTTCAGGGGCTGGACAATTAGAGAGAAGGCACATTCCAGGAGAATCCACATCTGGGATGAGCCTGAGCCCGGGCCAGCGCTGTAATCCATTGCAGATGTGATGGCCAGCAGCAGATGCGGGCAGGACCTCCCTCATGAGCGGCTGAGGAGGGGGGATCGGTCTGGCAGGGGTAGAGAGATGAGGAACAGCTCCCAGACACCACCAGGCAGGTCCTCTTGGGAGGCTGCTACCTGGCTGTACTTTTGTGCATGGCATCTTGCAGTTGGCATTGCAGCCAGACTGGGAGGCCACAGCTGGCCCAGGGACACTGGCCTCAGCTAAGTGTTTCTGAGAGCAGAGCTTGGGCTAGAAGGCAACCAGCCTCTGGTCTGAGCTTCTTTGCACCCTAAAAAGGCCATGCTTTCTGATGCCACTTGCAGGGCAGCGGCTGTTGAGGAGGCAGGAATTTGGAACTCCTGTTCTGAGTCTGACCAGCTTTAGCTCATTCATCTTCCAGGGACTCTGGGTCTGGCATTGCCAGGAGGAAGTCTAAAGCACTTGTCGGTGCCAGGAACTGCTGATTTTCCCGGACCCAAGTGGGTAGTGCTACATAACATCTAGTCCTCTTTGCCAGCATGTGACCCGACAGTTGGCACCAGAACAGTGCCCTGGTGGGAAGAAGGAAGGGGGAACTCAGTAAAGGCTTCCTTGTTGATTGGTTTTGCAAAGGCCAGCCAGAGGTCTAGGAGGTGGGTGGAAGGAGTCTGAGGGGTATGAGGTAGGATATTCCCTGTCTCTCATTGGAGACCTGTCATTGCTCCATCACCCAGCATGTCTGGCAGGGCACCTGCACTCAGAGAATCATCACTTTAGAATGGCAGAATGGGGGACTTTTGCTGACCTATTCCAAACCCCTTTGTGTCCCAGAGGAGACAGTGGAAGCTCAGAGAGTGGCACAGGCTTGCCCCAGATTAGGGAGCCAGTGGCAGAGGTGAGCCGACAAGGCAGGGCTCCTGCATTCCCCAGCTGAGTGCTATTTCCCACAGCTGCGGGCTGCTTGGTGGAATGAATGGGTGAGGAAGTAAGCGAGTGGATGAGTGAATGCAAAGGCTTGGCTGCTCAGATGGACTTGTAGCCTGGCCAAAGTTTCGTAGACACAGTGGATAAGTCCACGTTCAACTCCTCAGCCTTGTAGTGATTGCCTAAAATAGATAGGACGCCTTCTTGCCCCTTTTCTCTCAACCGTGTCTCCCCACAGGATCCAAAGAAGGTGAAGGATTCACTCCCCAGGTCACCCACCAAGCCAAGGGCAGGGACAGGATACAAAGCCAGGTGTCCCCTGAGCCCCCTCTCCTTACCTCTTTCTGCCAGAGCTGAAGACAACTTCCATCCATTTCATAAGCAAGGAAACCGGAGACAGGCCCAGAGGGGGTGCAAGACAGATTACAGGGTGAGCTTTAAATCAGGCCTGGCAGGACACTGCGTGTAATGGATTCCTGTTGGCGGGAGCAATGTTCCTGCCATCCCCCCCTCCAACCGCCCCCCTGTTGGTCCAAACAGCCCCCAGAGCATGACACTCTGGACTAACGACAGGTGGCAGCAGAGGACCATGGTAGTCAGCCTAGGCCTTCACTAAATTGCTTGCCCAACCCCCCTCCTAAGGCCTGAAGTTGGCTAGATTGGTGAGTGGAGGGTGGGGCGGGGCGCAGGCTGAGGCAGAGCAGCCATGCTGGGTGACCGGTGGCACCCGGAGCTGGAATAAGTGGGTGCTTATTGAAGAGCAGAGTCCCCCACAATGGTAAAAGGCAGGACAGAACATCCGAGAGGGAGGAAGCAAGGGTAGGGGAGCTGGACAGAGCCCAAGAGGGAGAGGGAACTGTAGAGTGGGGAGAGAAGGACAGAGAGACAGAGAAATAGCCTGAGAACTCAGAGAAAAACAAAGATGTACAGAGACTCCGTGGAATACACACACACACACACACACACACACACAGAAACCATAGAATTTTCCAGCTGGAAGGACCTTTAGAGGCCACTTAGTCCAAAACTTCCATCTTACGTCACCCAAGCATATTTCTGATAAGCAGGGGCTAGTCCCAGCCTGGCTCCTCCCCTCATTCCCAGACTCCAGTTCTTTTGTCCAAAGGCCACCTTGGACAGTATACATGGTAACTGCCTGGGGATCTATTTGATATCTGCCATAAAGTGGGGGAGATATAGAAACAAGACAAATACTCAGAGGCAGAGGGAAGCAGTGGGAGAAGAGAAAGGGAGGGGGAGCACAGTCCTCAAAGGCAAGGTTGTCCTGGCATCAGGGGCCTCTCCCCACTGGCCTGCCCTCCAGGGTTACTCCTGAGGCCAGGAAACTAGCTGACTATGAGGGGCATGCAAGCTTCTCACCCCTTCAGCCTGGCCTAAGCCCACTTTAGAGCAGGGACCAGGTACATGAAAAAGGGACCCAGTGGATTCTAGAGCTGGAGAGAAGGCCTTGATTTTTTTTTCTACCTCTGCCACCTGCTTGCTGTGAGCACATCTCCTGATTTCACCACAAACTTGAGCCCGTTGTTTCCTGACTGGGACCTGAGCTCTGCCATCTCAGGCCTGCTGACCCAGCATAGGACATCTGTGCAATGTCATCATCAACTTAAGTGACCATATTTTTCAAACTAAAAAATCAGGCCAGATTGTCTAATGTATCAGCTGATCACAGAACAGAATATTTAAAATTAAGCTTGTCCCCGGAAATCTGGGCCATCTGGTTACTGTCCTGTTACTCCACCCATTAGCTTCCCCTTTGCACACAGGCCCGGAGATGCCCCCAGCTGTTAGCCAGGCCCTGGGGCTGAGAAATGAGGAAGGGGAAAGAGAGCTAACATTTACTGAGCTCTTGCCATGTGTCAGGCATTTTCTGTCCATTATCTCATTTACTTCCCATGGTAACTGTATAAGGTAGGGACTCTTATAATCCTCATTTCACAGATGAGGAAACAAGTTCAGACAGCTGGCCTCATTTCACCCAAGGTCACACAAGTATAGCCAGCCAGGCGCAGAGCAGGCTCCATGCCCCCAGTGTGATAAGCTGACTTCCCCAGCCCTTCTAAGGAGTGAGGGAAAGCACCGAGCAGAAATGCCAAAGGAAGTAGGTCACAGTCTTGCTCTTCTCTGCCCTCTGTAATATACATCCTGTTCTGGGCCACATACATTGAGGCCCTGCTTGTGCAACCTCTCCAGGTTGGGGAGGGCTATGGAACCCATGTCCCTGAGGAGCAGTTGGAGGACCTGGGGCTATTAGGCCTGGAAGCATAATTTCAGAGACTCCAGACCAGAAAATGAGGAGGCATACTCTGTGTGGCCCCAGGGGACTCAGACAGATAAGGAGGCAGATGTGGACTCAGCACAAGGAAGAACTTTCTGAGAGTCCTAGCTATGCTGTCATAAAAGTGGCTGCCTTGAGGGAGAGTGAGTTCCTTTTAACTTGTGGTGTGCAAACCTGGTTGAACTAAACACTTGGTGGAAATGCTGCCGAGAAGCCTCAAGTCGTGTATCAGAGGTTAGACTAGATGCCTCCTAGGTTCATGGAAGCTCTGAGACTCCATGAATCTGTGAGTCTGTGAGGGTCTAAGGCCATCCTCATGCAGATTTCACAACTTTTCACTGCTTTTACCAGTGCCTCACATCTTTAAAAGCCAGAATATCATTCCTTAGGTCTCACCTTGATTCCTCTTACTGGAATCAGTCTTAGTTCCATGCAGGACTGGCTGCTGAAAAGGGAGGGTCAGAGAAAGCACTAAAGTGAGGCCACCAGAGACCTACAAGAGAATCATTCTGAAGGGGCAAAGTTTAGTCAGACAGATGGCCAATGATGAATGGGGGAGGGAGCATTGAGAAGACATTACAGTTGGGATGTAAAGG
The DNA here is from genome assembly GCF_022682495.2 of Desmodus rotundus. NCBI lineage: Eukaryota > Metazoa > Chordata > Mammalia > Chiroptera > Phyllostomidae > Desmodus > Desmodus rotundus. The sequence continues at coordinate 6,860,342 of NC_071400.1, read as the reverse complement.
TACATTTCCTTTAACGGTTATCTTTTCCGATGGATTTTGTGATTCAAGTTCCTAACACTTGAAAAGTGGTGGGGTGGTAAGGTGCTCACGTCATTATTTGGAATATGACATTAATCGACCACTCTAGGTAATGCTGCTAATATTAGGAAATCATTCTTAGGGCTAATCTAGATGTCGGTTACAGTACCTGCAATCCACGGTTAAACATTAAAATGTGTCAAGTGTCTGGGAAGGGCAAGAGACTGGTCATGGTCCAGGTTTGTCCTAAAGAGACCACAAGGATATCCTGGGTTAGGAAAGTTTGGAGGAATGACCATGACCCATCTCTAATGAATCAAATCTTGTTTCTCTACATTCTCTCAGATCTTCACTACTTAGGTGGACATCAATTTACCAGAGATGTGTGCAGCACCCTCATGATGCTGGCCTAAGGAGCTATTATTCTTCTGATGAGCTCTTAACATTTTTCTTCCTCCATCACCTTAGAAACCTGCTTTCTCCATCCACGTGATCAGCTGTCCTCAGAGAGTTCCCTGGCTTTGGCACCTTTGCTTGGAGCAGTTTATTTAACCATGAGAAACCCTGGGCCTGGGGAGTGATGTGAAGAAAGGCTGCCCTTCTTCCTGCACGTTGTGTGCATGCCTGGTTAACTGAGCGATGAAGGCCAGGTTTGATTTTAGATCTGAACCTGTAGATTCCTCTAAGAGATACTCCTCTTTTGGAGGAAGAAAAGGGGGCTTTCTCTAGTGAATATTTATACAAATTCCAGCTGTGGGGGAGTATGGAGCCTGAAGCAGGGATTGGGGCATGTGAATAACTGAGGTCATGCCCTTATGGAAAAACCCGAAAGTCAGGCAGAAAAAACAAGATGGGGAAGAGGTAGCCAGAAAGCATTTGGTCTCTGATAAAGTCTAGCCTCCGCCTGATCTAGAGTCGATGTGGGGGCTTCAGAGCGCAAATCACCACAGAGTTGTACCATCTCGAGGAGAGGGACTAGATTTTTGTATTCTTGTAGCAGTTCACTTATTCTCCTCTTCCAACCCTGTGGGTGGCAGGTATAACCTCCCACACAAAGGTGACTCCAGGGTTGTGTCAGGTCATCGTAGTGCTGTCATCTCAACAGACAGGGTTTGGGGGAGGTCCACCAAGCTGATACACTGGGATTAAAGTAGAATTAATCCGGATGGATTGTTTTTATGCTGCATGTAGTTTTAAAAAAATTACATTATATTTTTTCTTCTCCTTGTTAATCTTCCTTATGAAAATATCAGCCAGTACCAATATGCTCAAGGGAAGCATGGGAATAGCTTGGTACCCATCCTGGGGCTGGTATGTTGCCTAAGAATGACAGCAGCTACCACCTATTGAGCACTTAATATATACCAAGAACCCACTGAGCACTTACTTTCAGGCATCATTAGCTCATTGAGTTCTCTTAATAGGACTTGGACTGTACTGTATATGGGGGAGGGTGGTGAGAAAAGCCAGTGTCAAAGATAACTTGTGGAGGTGCCATTGTCTGAGATGAATACTAGAGGAAGAACTCTTCTCTGGCCTCAGTTCTCTCTTCTTTAGGCTGAAAAATTCCAGTTTCTGTATATGTTTCCTTGTGAGGTCTGTTTTTAAAACTCTAGAACTTCTTAGAGATGCACTGGGTCCTGACTGGGAAGTTTCAAGATCACAGAAGACGAGGAGGGGCGGAGACGGGAACTGGGGTGGAGAGGACTCGCGTGGCTGTGACGGGACCGAGACTGGTGGAGTGTGGGACCAAAAGGGGCAGGCAGTCTGACCACTACCAGACCCTGCGACCCCACATTCGCACACAGATAAACCGAGAGGGCCGGACTCAGAGTGGTGGAGAACGGGGCAGGCAGAGCCTCGGGTAGCACCCCGTGGCCCCACACTCGTGCACAGATACACCGGGATGAACGGCGGGGAGCAAAGCAGACCGCGCAACCCAGGGCTCCAGCTCGGGGAAATAAACCCTCAAACCTCTGATTAAAAACATCTGTGGGGGTTGGGGCCGTAGCAGGACAGACTCCCAGCCTCACAGGAGAGGTCGTTGGAGAAACCCACAGGGGCCTAGAGCATGCACAAGCCCACCCACTCGGGAACCAGCACCAGAGGGGCCCAATTTGATTGTGGGTAGCGGAGGGAGTGACTGAAATCTGGTGGAGAGTGGAGCGGGCGCCCGTTGCTCCCTCTCGGCCCCTCCCACACGTACAGCGTCACAGCACAGTGACCAGCGTTACCCCACCCAGGTGAACACCTAAGGCTCTGCCCCTTTAAGTAACAGACCGCCAAGACCAAAAAAAAAAAAAAAAAAAAAAAAAAAGGCCCAAATGACAGAACACTTCAAAGCTCCAGAAAAAATACAACTAAGCGAGGAAGAGATAGCCAACCTATCGGATGCACAGTTCAAAACACTGGTAATCAGGAAGCTCACAGAAGTGGTTGAATTTGGTCACAATTTAGATGAAAAAATGAAGGCTATGCTAAGAGAAACAAAGGAAAATGTACAGGGAACCAATAGTGATGCAAAGGAAACTGGGACTCAAATCAATGGTGTGGACCAGAAGGAAGAAAGAAACATCCAACCAGAAAAGAATGAAGAAACAAGAATTCGGAAAAATGAGGAGAGGCTTAGGAACCTCCAGGACTTCTTGAAACGTTCCAACATCCGAATTCTAGGGGTGCCAGAAGGAGAAGAGGAAGAACAAAAAATTGAAAACTTATTTGAACAAATAATGAAGGAGAACTTCCCTCATCTGGCAAAGGAAATAGACTTCCAGGAAGTCCAGGAAGCTCAGAGAGTCCCAAAGAAGCTGGACCCAAGGAGGAACACACCAAGGCACATCATAATTACATTAGCCAAGATGAAACAGAAGGAGAGAATCTTAGAATCAGCAAGAGGAAAGAACACAGTTACCTACAAAGGAGTTCCCATAAGACTGTCAGCTGATTTCTCCAAAGAGGCCTTACAGGCAAGAAGGGGCTGGAAAGAAGTATTCCAAGTCATGAAAGGCAAGGACCTACATCCAAGATTGCTCTATCCAGAAAAGCTATCATTTAGAATGAAAGGGAAGATAAAGTGCTTCTCAGATAAGGTCAAGTTAAAGGAGTTCATCATCACCAAGCCATTATTATATGAAATGTTAAAGGGACTTATCTAAGAAAAAGAAGATCAAAAATATGAACAGTAAAAATGACAGCAAACTCACAGTTATTAACAAACACACCTAAAACCAAAACAAAAGAAAACTAAGCAAACAACTAGAACAGAAACAGAACCACAGAAATGGAGATCACATGGAGGGGTGTCAATAGGGGAGTGGGAGGGGGAGAGAGGGGGTAAAGGTACAGAGAATAAGTAGCATAGATGATAGGTGGAAAATAGACAGGGGGAGGGTAAGAATAGTGTAGGAAATGTAGAAGCCAAAGAACTTATAAGTATGACCCATGGACATGAACTATAGGGGGGGAATGTGGGAGGGAGGGGGTGGGCAGGATGGAGTGGAGTGAAGGGGCGGAAATGGGACAACTGTAATAGCATAATCAATAAATATATCAAAAAAATCACAGAAGACTTGCACATTTCTTTATTTTTTTAGTCCCTCTTCATGGACATAGTTGGTGTGTCAAAACAACCATGTTGTATGTAGTCTATCTGATTCTGCAGATGGATATCAACCTTTGATTGTTCTAGGACTGAACCAAGGCTCTGTCCCTCTACTCCAGCCCCAGGAACAGTCCAACAAAGAGCATGTGTAGGAAGATGTACATTTGCTACCTTGTCCCTTCCCTGAGAAAGAATCAGAAGAAAACCCCATGGGGCAGCAAATAAACAAGTAAGCACTTTTTAAAATCCTCACCTGAGGACTTTTTTTTTTTCATTGCTTTTAGAGAGAGAGGAAAGAAGAGGGTAAGGGAGAGAGAGAAACATCGATGCAAGAGAGAAGCACCAATTGGTTGCCTCTTGTATGCGCCTGGACCAGGATCAAACCTGCAACCTACGCACGTTCCCTGACCCAGAATTGAATCCACAATCTTTTAGTTATGGGATGATGTTCCAACCAACTGAGCCACACTGGCCAGGGCCAAGCAAGCACTTTTTAATTTCCAAGTACTTAAAGGCAATATGTATTGAGTACTAAGATAAGCCCTTTATACATGGATTATTTTATTTAATTCTAAGATCTGTGACATAGGTATTTGTGCCCATTGGAATGCTTTTAGCTGCAAGTAAAAGAAACCATGATTCAAACTGGCTTAAACAATTAGGAAATTTATCTTGTCAAATAAAAGCATGTCCAGAGGCAGAACAGGCTTCAGGCATGGCAAAATCAATGGCTCAGCAGTGTTCTCAGGAACTAGAATCTTTTCATCTCTTGGTTCTGCCATCCTCAGAAAATCTGCTTAAGGTAGTTCAAAACATCACTTCCAGGGATAACATCACCTGATGGAAAAGAAAATCTCTCTCTATGTCTCCTTAGAAGGAAGGAAATCTTTCCCAGAGGTCCCCAGGTAGAGTTCCCCTCATATATCATTCATTGGCCAAGATTGGGCCACATGTTCTTTCCTGAACCAATCACTAACAAGGGGAATGGAAAGAACATAATTGGCCAAATATATGGTGAGGGAAGATGATTTGATTTTGGGTGGTGGGCACACAATGTGATATACAGATTCTGTATCATAGAAATGTACACTTGAAACCTATATGATCCTATTAACAAATGTCACCCCAATAAACTTAATTTAATAAAAGGAAGAACATGATTGGATTAGGTTACTTATTTGGGGTAAAAGGAAGGACACTAGAATACTACTATCCTCTCATTCTACAGACTGAGTAACAGAGTAACTTGTCCAAAGTAACAAACACATCCAGTAAATGACAGAGCTGAGATATAAATCCACTACTCTGTATTCACTGAACTTATTGATTACTCAATACTTGTTCATTGCTAAGAGCTTACTGAGGCAGTAGAAGGGGCACTTACTATCCAAGTATTAATTTTCCAAGTCCCTGAAGTCAGAAGGTTGGGTAGCAAAGGAAGAGACCATTAAGATATTCACTAGTGAACTGGCCAATCATAAAATTACTCTGACATAACTCCCAGATTAACGCTAGCATCTAGATCAGTTTTTTCTAATTGTTGCGTGTGTAAATATCAGAGAATAAAGAGCAAATACAATGCCAATCAGTTTGCAAAGTGAAATTGCTTCTGCCTGTAGAACACATCTTATACAAGAAAAAAGAAGGGGGTCTGGATGAGGAAGGTGAAGGAATTAAGCAAAAGAAAAAAAAACAAAAACCATACACATAGACAAGAGTAGGGTGATTACCAGAGGGAAAGGGGGGTTAGAAGAGGGTAAAGGGGGATAAATGGTGATGGAAGGAGACTTGACTTGGGGTGGTGAACATACAATACAATATACAGGTGATGTATTATAGAATTGTATGTCTGAAACCTGTATAATATTATTAACCAACGTCACCCCAATAAACAATAAAAAATTTTAAAAGTGAAATTGCAAATATGAGAAAAGATTCAGGTGTTTGTGAAATCAACAAAAGTGATTTTGGAAAACTGCCAGAACCTCGGAAGCCACGGACACATGAGTGCCTGACAGAATGAGATCAGTTAACATTGAAAGAGAGCAGGTCAACAAGGATGGCAACAAGATACAGGCTTCAGAGAATACTGATTTGTCACTCAAATTATTAAGAGATATTCTCAGGAAAAGTTGAAATCCTCATATTGCTTTTTATCAAGTTATCTTCTTTATGATCATGCTATGAAAAGCAAAGTAGCCCTGGCTGATATGGCTCAGTGGTTTGAGTGCTATGAAAAGGTCCCCAAAAGTTGCTGGTTCACTTCCCAGTTGGGGCCCATACCTGGGTTGCAGGCCAGGTCCCCAGTTGGGGAGGTGTGAGAGGCAACTGATCCATGTTTCTCTCACCCATCGATGTTTCTCTCCCTCTCTGTCTCCCTCCCTTTAAAAGTAAATAAATATAAAATCTTAAAAAAAAAAGCAAAGTAAAAAGGTTCTGCCATGCTATCATTCAGTTTTGTCATAAAAATCATACCATAAAGAAATCCTCAGGTCTGGAAGAAAATTGCAATACCAGCCTAAATCTGTGAGATATAAGATAAAGTACTTGTCATAATTTTTGATTCTGTTTTTTATGATAAATTCAAATAAACTTTGTACTATTTACTACAACAGTTAAAATATTCACTTTAAGCAGAATTTTCCCCCTTAGTATCAATTATCTGCAGATAAAGAGGATCTCCTATAGAATGTTAAGATTACCCTGGAATCAAATCAATCTGGCTCAGCCAGTCTCAAGATTTTTGGCTTTGGGCAAGTTTCTCAGGTTTTCTAAGCCCCAGTTTTCTCTTCTGTAAAATGAGGACGATTCATAGGGTTATTATAAAGATTACATGATGCTATTCATATAAAACACTTACCTTAGTCCTTCACATATAGTGCTCATTCAATAAACATTAGCTGCTGTTGTTAAAGCAGCCATGGGAAATGACGCCAAGAACGTGGACTCCAGAGTCAGTCAGACCCAGAATTCTAATCCTGGTTTGGCCATTTCCTTATTATGTGACCTGGGACAAGTCAGTTCCTCTCTCTGGGCCTCAGTGATCTCATCTAGGAATTGAACCGCATAGGGTTGCTGTGGCAGTTAAGATGATTGACACTCAGTAGTCACTGTCACTTAATAATAGTTTTTATTTATCTGTGTTGAATATTTTGCCTAGCATTGTGTGCAAGTGTATATTGGTGTGCAGGGAGGAGGGGCATGTGTAAGAAATGTAAGGGGAGGCATGGTTCCTATCCTCAAGGGGCTTAGCTTTCATGAAGAAAGCCACTCATGTGCTGTGTGACAGCTACACGCCCTCTCTAGGCTTCGGTTTTCCTTTCTGTAGTATTAAGTCCTTAAACTAATTGATCTCCAAGATTCTCAAATTCTGAGAATCTGTATAGTCAGATGAACTCCTGGAATAAGTGTAGAGCAAGCCAAGGCAAGTTGGTTCTGAGGTTGAGACGCTGGAGTTCATAGATGATGTCTTTCGGGTGCTTAGAAGAGGGGAGTGTAGTCCAGTGGAATTAGTACTGGCCTTGAGGCCAGGCAGATCTGGATTTAAATCCCAGCTCTTCCATTCTCTGGCTTTATCACCTTGAGCCTCTAACTTCTACTCTCTGACCTTCGGTCCTTCCTCTGTAAAAGGGCTAAAGATGCCTGCCTTCTAAGGCTACAGTGAGATATAAGCAAGCCCATGCTTTGGAAAGTGTTTCCTACATAGTAGGTGTTGTGTGTCTTGCTTAAGGAGGCTTCCCAGAGACTTGGGATCTTGATCCAGGAGTTTTTGGTGGGAAGAAAGTTGTTGGAAAACTGGGTATAGTTGGGCAGAATAGCAGAGAATGGCTTTTTGGCATATACCTTTATCAGGAGGGCAAAGTGCCAGGCTCTGGCAGGGCAAGCCCGCTGCCCTGAGGTCCACGAAGACACTATTCCCTTGCCAGCCTCTGCCTGGGATTCTCATCAAGGTCTAGAGGGGGAAAAAATGAAACCAAAATGAAATATATATTTATAACAATAATAATAATTATTCTTTCACCAATTTTCTCTTCCTCGGATGGAGTCTGGCAAGGACTACAGAGCAGGAAAACTGCTAAAGTTGAGAGTAATGGTGCCCCCAGGACAAATAAAGAGGGAACTTCAAACCAGCAGATGCTGCCGAAAACCCCAACACAGGAAATATCTGCAGAATGAATTGAGAATTTATGGGGTTTGGGTTTTCAGGATTTATAAGTAAGTTCCATGAGTAGAGAAGGAAGATGGAGGAGAGAGCAGGACAGGGCGAGAGGAATGGGCTGAGCGCAAAAGCCACCTGCCCCCCCCCCAACCTCCCGCCAGGCATGGAGGCAGATCTGACATCAGTGGGGTGCTGCAGGGACAATGGTGGCCTGGGCAGGCTGAGCTGTGCTGGGGTGATCCCGGTGTGCCCCTTGGCACTGGTGTCATCCTCATGGTGGGTTGGCAGATGGGTGGAGACAGGCACGTGGAGCTACAGACAAACATGCTTAGGCAGGAAAGGTCAACTGATAATGATGGTGATAATCACTTGGCCCACCATCAGCAGGGCCTTCCTGGGCTCTAGGTGTTGAAACTTCCCCAGGCCTTTCCCAACTTCAGTCATGTCAGTCAGGTGAGACAAGGTATGCGCAGGAGGTGCGAGTAGGCGGGGCTCAGGAGAGTTGGGATGAGTGAGGATGGTGTCCCTGCAGGCTTGTGGGGGCCAAGCCTGAGCCCACACATCTACAGCAGCCCAAGCCCTCTGGGGGCCTCAATTTTCCCACTTGTAAGATGGTGGAGGGGGTTAGACTACTATAGACAGTGGTACAGTGGGCCTTATTATTGAAGTGCTGGTAAGGGAGAGATGGGGGAGCAGGGAAAGTGGGATATTAGGCTGTCAGAGATGGGGCAGGGGAAGAGTAGAGAGGGGCCCTTCCCCAAGCAAAGGGGGGCCCTGGAGGTGCTGATGATTTCTAAAAGCTCAGGGGTTCTGAATCACCTTTTGCCACCAGTCCAGTTGGGGCACTATGAGTTCAGACTGTATTTAGGCCACCCTGGCTGCAGACCCTTCAAATATCCCAAAGGACCCTGAAAACTTACCATTTCTGGTCTTGACCCAAAGGGGGATTTGGAAAGAAAGCCATTCGGCTGCATTTAGAAGTTAGTGATGTTCTTAACTTCAATGTCTCTGGTTATATTTTGTTTCCTTTTTTCTTCTATTTATTGTGTTCCAGTTAAAGGTGAGATCATATAGTATTTGTCCCTCACCGTCTGGCTTGTTTCACTTAACATAATGCTCTCCAGTTCCACCCATGCTGTTGCAAAGGGTATAAGCTCCTTCTTTCTCTCTGCTGCATAGAATTCCATTGTGTAAATATACCATAGTTTTTGGATCCACTCGTTTGCTGATGGGCACTTAGGTTGCTTCCAGTACTTGGCTATTGTAAATTGTGCTGCTATGAACATTGGGGTGTACAGGTTCTTTTGGATTGGTGTTTCAGGGTTCTTAGGGTATAATCCCAGCAGCGGGGGAGTGGGGAGGAGACAGTGAGGAGAGGGGATTACAGGAACTACTGTAAAGGACACATGGACAAAATCAAGGGGGAGGGTGGAGGTGGTGGAGGGAGGGAGGTTCAGCCAGGGTGGGGTGGAGGGATGGGGAGAAAAGGCACACAACTGTAATTGAATAGCAATAAAAAATTAAAATTAAAAAAAAAGAAGTTAGTGATGCTCAAAAAGTATGTGTTGAGCCAGCTCCTGTAAATGGAGACCCTTTGCTTCTTTACTAGGCCCAAATTGCAGTCACAGACAAAATGAAGAGATACTCAGAGGAGGGAGAGGAGGAAGTAGGGTGAGGGCTGGTGGGAGGCAAGACTTCCCCAGGTCTCCCTGGAGGGATACCATGACATGGGCCTTACTACAGTCATTTAGGGCTTGTTGAACAGGAGGGAACTTTCTCATTCAGCCCACCTGTCCTCAGGAGGCCAGAAACCCAGGTCAGCCTTGGGAGGGAGTGAGCGCTCAATCTTTGAAGGTGTTTAAGCCACAGCCTGACAATCACCTGCCATTGGGAAGGCTGTTGAGAGCATGTCTTCATTAAATTGGTGGAGGGGGGCAGAGCTGGCCTGGGCTGTTCTTGTATACGTAACAGGATTTCAATGCATGGCTGGCCATCAACTCAACATAACTGCTTGGCTCTGAATGGCCTCTTTCAGATTGTAAATTTCATTGCAAAAATAATAAGTACTGCTCTTTGTCTAAAACCAATAGAAAATACTTCTTTTCCTTGTTCTATTTCTTCTCTTTGAAGTTAATTTGTGAAAAGAAAATTTATTTTTTTAAGATTTTATTTATTTATATTTAAAAAGAGGGGAAGGGAGAGAGAAAGGAGAGAAACATCAATGTGTGGTTGCCTCTCATGCGCCCCCTACTGGGGAGCTGGCCCACAACCCAGACATGTGACTTGATTGGGAATCAAACATGAAACTCTTTGGTTCACAGACCAGTGCTCAATCCACTGAGCTGCACCAGCCAGGGGCAGAAAATTTAAATAAATAAATAAATAAATAAATAAATAAATAAATAAATAAATTGGGGGAGGTTGGTGGGAAATCTTGAGTATACCTAAGATGTCTTTCAGCCCCATAATCCTATTTTTCACTGAGTTCCACTGTTGTGTGACTTTGGGTGACTCCCTTTCCATTCTCAGGGATCAGTCTTCCTATGTATAAAATGGAGGAGGGTGGACTTTGGTCTCCAAAGGCCTTTCTGGTTGTAGCACTCCCCTACTCCATGACTGTCACCTTTGGAGCAGGGGTTCCCAACTTCCGGGCCATGGACCGTTACTTGTCCTGGTCTGTTAGGAAGCCAGCCACACAGCAGGAGGTGAATATGAATGTAATGCGCTTGAATCATACCAAAGCCATCTCCTGGTCCTTGGAAAAATTGTCTTCCATGAAGCCATTCCCTGGTAAAGAGGTTAGGGGCCACTGCTTTGGAGTGCAGGAGAGGAAATGTTCACAGAGCAGAGACCCCTGCCCTTCTCTATCACCTTGCCAAGCCCTACTCCAACCTGCTTTTCTACATTTCTCTGTGGCCATCTCATTCTTTCCCCCATAAAAGTGTAGAGCAGTAAATGTTCCCAGTTGGAGGCCAAGCAGCTGCTGGTGTCAGCCTGAAAAGGTGAGGAAATGAAGAGGAACTGGCAGAACCCTATGAGGAAGGGAATCAACCTATGGGGATTTTCCCAGTCTGAGTTACTGCCTCCCCAGCTCAGAGAGTACTATTGCTTTGCAGTTAAGTTTTGAAATTGAGAAGGGTGAGTCTTCCAACTTTGTTCTTCCTTTTTAAGATTGTTTAGCTATATGGGGTCCCTTGCAATTCCGTGTAATTATTTTGAGGATTGGCTTTTCTATTTTTGCAAAAAAGTCATTAGAATTTGATAGAGAGTGCATTGAATCTATACATTGTTTTGGGTAGTATCAACATCTTAACAATATTAAGTCTTGCATTTCATGAGAACAAGATGGTTTCTCATTTATCTGTGTCTACCTTAATTTCTCTCAGCAATGATTTGTGTGTAATTGTCAGTGTAAAATTCTTTCACTTCCTTGCTTAAATTTATTTCTAGGTATTTTTTTTCTTTTGGGTGCTATTGTAAATGGAATTGTTTTCTTAATTTCCTTTTCAGATGGTTCATTAAGTATGTGCCATGGCATATACATAAGGGATACTGATCTGTAATTTACTTATGATATCTTTTTTAAAAATTTTATTTATTTATTTAAATTAATTAATTTATTTTTATTCAGTTACAATAGTCTGCATTTTCTCCCCTTCCCTCCACCCCACCCCAGCCAGTCCCACCTCCCTCCCCCACCTCTACCCTCCCCCTTGATTTTGTCCTTGTGTCCTTTATAGTAGCTCCTATAGACCCCTCTCCCCACTATCCCCTCCCCACTCCCCTGTGGCTATTGTTACAATGTTCTTAATTTCAATGTCTATGGTTATATTTTGTTTGCTTTTTTCTTTTGTTGATTATGTTCCAGTTAAAGGTGAGATCATATGGTATTTGTCCCTCACCGCCTGGCTTATTTCACTTAGCATAATGCTCTCCAGTTCCATCCATGCCATTGCAAAGGGTATAAGCTCCTTCTTTCTCTCTGCTGTGTAGAATTCCATTGTGTAAATGTACCATAATTTTTTGATCCACTCGTTTGCTGATGGGCACTTAGGTTGCTTCCAGTACTTGGCTATTGTAAACTGTGCTGCTGTGAACATTGGGGTGCATAGGTTCTTTTGAATGGGTGTTTCAGGGTTCCTAGCCAGTGATACCTCAGACAAGGGCCTGATCTCCAAAATAGATAAAGAACTCACAGGACTCCACTCCAGGAAGACAAACAACCCAATTAAAAAATGGGCAAAGGACTTGAACAGACACTTCTCCAAGGAAGACATACAGAGGGCCCAGAGACATATGAAAAGATGCTCAGCATCACTAGCCATCAGAGAGATGCAAATTACAACCACAATGAGGTACCATCTCACACCGGTTAGAGTGGCCAACATAAACAAATCAACAAACAAATGTTGGAGAGGATGTGGAGAAAAGGGAACCCTAGTGCACTGTTGGTGGGAATGCAGACTGGTGCGGCCACTGTGGAAAACAGTATGGAATTTCCTCAGAAAACTAAAAATGGAACTGTACTTATGATATCTTTATCTGGTTTTTGGTATCAGAGTAATGCTGGCCTCATACAATGAGTTTCTTTCTCTTTTTGGGGGGGAAGAATTTTAGAAGTATTGGCGTTAAATATTCTTAAAACATTTGGTAGAATTTACCAGTGAAGCTACATGATCTTGCGCTTTTGTGTGTGTGTGTGTGTGTGTGTGTGTGTGTGTGTGTGTGGAGAGGGTTTTTTAAAAAACAAATTACTGATTCTATCTTTTGTTATAGGTCTATTGGGATATTTTTTACTTCTTAAGTCAGTTTTGGTAATTTATGTGTTTCCAGAAAGTTGTCCATTTCCTCTAGATTATCTAATTTGTTGACATACAACTGTTCATAGCATTCTCTTTAAATATATCATCCCACTGCCTCTAGTCTCCATGGTTTCTGATGAGAAATTAGCTGATAATCTTACTGAGGATCTCTTGTACATTATGATTCAATTCTCTCTTGCTGCTTTCAAGATGTTTGTCTTAGGTTTTCAACAGTTTGGACTTCACTGAGCTTCTTGGATGTGTAGACATGAATCTTTCATCAAGTTTTGGATGGTTTCCAGCCATAATTTCTTCAAATATTCTGCCTGTCCCCTTTTCTCTCTCTTTGCCTTCTGGGCCTCCCCTAGTGTGCACGGTGCTCTGTTCAATTGTGTCCCACAGGTCTTTTAAACTCTGTTCATTTTTTTCATTTTTTCTCTTTTTGTTCCACAGACTGGATAATTTCAATTGTCCTGTCTTCAAATTCACTAATTCTTTCTTCTGCATGCTTAAATCTGTTATTGACACACTCCACAGTGAATTTTTAATTTCAGTGATTATACTTTTTGGGTGCTGAATTTCTTCTATTGGTTTCTTTTTTTTTTATAATTCTGGGCTTCCTTTAGTTATTGGTTCATGGTTTTCATTAGCTCTTTGAGCATATTTAAGAAAGTTGCTTTAAAGTCTTTATCTAGTAAGTCCAAAGTGAGCTTCCTTATTTTTTTGAATGGGCCATATTTTCCTTTTCTTTGTATGTATTTGTGGTTTTTATTGAAAAGTGGACATTTGAATATTATAATGTTGAAAGCCTGGGAATCACATTCTCCCCTTCCCCTGGGTTTTCTGGTTTTGCCTGTTGAAGGTTGCAGTTATTCGTTTGTTTGGTAGTTTTTCAAACTATTTTTCAAAGATCAGATTTCTTCTCATGTGTGGTCACTGAAGTCTCTGTCCCTTTACCTTGTGTTCAACTCATGTTTTGACAGACAATTCTTTAAAAGGCAGGATCATTTTAAAGTGGCTTTTTTCTTGATTCAATGTTTATTTGGTTGCTATATATCTTTGACTCTTTTTCAGAGTTCTGAAAAAGTTGATACTAAAAGTTTCTACGTGCTGTTTCAATGTTTCTGTAGAGGAATGGGCATTTGGATCTGCCTACTCTGCCATTTTGCTGATTTCACTTTGTTCTTTACTACTCACCCATAGGTACCATACAGTGGGGGTGTTATCTCCAGCTTGGATGTCCTTGGCCATACAGAAAGCTGGTGACCTTTTGCCCTGTAAGGGCAAAACATCCATGTGCTGGAGTTAGTCTCAAGCTGGGATGGATTCCCTAGCAGGGAGGATTTAAAGGATTTGAGCCAGACCTATAGAGAATTGTTGGAAAGCAGAGCTGCCTAGAGACAGGGATGGATGAGATCATGATAACACTTGTAATAATAGCTACCATTTAGGGAGTGCTGACCACATGCCAGGCACTGGTTTAAGTACTTTGCATGCACTATCTCATTTCTTCCTTCTGACAGACTATTAGGATCACTATCACTGAGTCCAGGGAGGGTTAGCCACTGCCCAAAGTTACGCAGTAGACCTGGGATTGCATTCTACGTCTGTCTGACTCCAAAGCCTGTTAATGGCAATGAAATGCCTCCTCCATAACCTCATGGAATTTGGACCTCGAGCTCAGAGACCCTGATCACCTGTCCAATGACCCCTCAGTACAGGAAATGGGACATCGATGGCTTACAGTCACTTCAGTTATTGTAATTTTCAGTTCTGGAATTTCTACTTTTATAATTCCTATCTCTTTATTGATATTCTCATTCATACATCATTTCCTTGGTTTACTTTAATTCTTTGTCCATAATTTTCTTTAGGTCTTTTAGAATATCTAAGAGTTGATTTAAACTCTCTGTAGCTCCTTCCTGCTCTGGGTGGATTTCAAGAAGCTAGCAGCTTAGTGCCATATTCCTTTACCATCACTGTCTTTCATCCCCTGCCTCTAGTACCACCATGTTTAACATCACAAAAATGAAGAGGATTGGGGTTATTCAACCTGGAGAGGGTGTGTAGCTGCCCTCTGCTTCTATTGAGGACAAAACTAGAAAAACCAGGTAAAAAGTATCCTATTTTAATAATCACTAATTTCTATTGCCAGGCACTGTGATCATTACATCTGTTATCTCACTTACTCCTCACAACAGCTGACAAGGTAGATTTAATTCTTACCATCTTAGAGATGAGGAAATTAAAACTCAGGAGAGTTAGTTAAATTGCTGAAAGTCACACAGCCTAAAAGCAACAGGATTCCATTCATCCATTCAGCTACCATTGGGTCCATACCATGTGTTGAACACTGTTCTAGGAACTGGGAAAACAGTGATGGAGGCAACCAATAATCAAATAAATATAAAATATAATGTCAAGCATTGATAGGTGCTTTTTACCTTTATGAATTATATAAATGTCTAACCACTATGCTGTATACCTGAAACTAATATAAAATAATATTGACTGTCAACTGTAATTGGAGAATTTATAAATTTAAAAAATAGCCTTGGCTGGTGTGGCTCAGTGGATTGAGTGTGGGCCTGCGAACCAAAGGGTCGATGGTTCAATCCCCAGTCAGGGCACATGCCTCGGTTGTGGGTCAGGTCCTCAATAGGGGGCATGTGAGAGGCAACCACATTGATGTTTTTCTCCCTCTCTTCCTCCCTCCCTTCCTCTCTCTCTAAAAATAAATACATAAAATCTTTTAAAATAAATAAATAAAATTTAAAAATAAATGAGAGTTGTAGGCTACAGAGCGCTGTGGGGTAGTGCTGAAGCAGGGGTTATTTTGGCTAGTATGGCCACAGGAGGCCTCTTAGAGGAAGTGACCTTTGAGTAAAGATTGGAATGAAAGGAGGGAGGGAACCATGTGCAGATCTCAGGAAAGAACATCCTAAGCATAGGGGATTGCAAGGGCAAAGTCCCTGAGGAGAAAATAAGCTCAATATGTTCAAGGAATAGCAAGGGGGCAGTGTGGCTAGAGTGCAGTGGGTGATGGGAGCCAGGCAGTTAGATGATGTAGGTCACAGTGAATACTTGGGGTTTGGTGTGATGAGACGCCAAAGGAGGGTTCTGAGCAGAGGCATGAATGACATGGCCTTTTAAAGTGTCTTGCCGGCCTCTCTGGAGAATGGAGTGCAAGGACAAGAATGGAGACATGGAGATCAGCGAGGAGTGCAGTCATCCAGATAGATATGACGGGGGCTTTTGGCCTATGGTGGTAACTGTGGCTGTTGTACAAGGAGTCAGATTGGGAATGAAGATGAAAGTTGGAAATGTCAGGATTATTGATGGATTGGAAGGGGGTAAGAGAAAAAACGGAGAATGCCCAGTCTTTGGCCTGTGCATCTGGGTGAATGATGGTACCAGGCACTGAGATGTGGAAGACTGACAGAGGGTGTGATTTGGGGTTAGGGTGCAAATTTGGGTCCTAGTATAAGTAACTTTGGTGGTCTGGGTTTTCCCTTAAACTTTTTCACAGTGTGAGGATTCATTCCCAGAACAAGGTACTGGGGAAAGATGCTGACAAATCTCTGGCCTGTGTTCTTGAAACATGGAAAGACAGAAATTGCCTTGGCTGCTTGGGGCCTGACCTGTTCTGAGGTGCAGCCAAGCCAGATGGCCCCTTGAAGTCCCTCGTGGCTTGAGGATTCTCTTCTGTGATCTGTGACCTGGAGGTGGGAGTGGGAATTTTCTCTTTTAACTAACATTTTTCCTTTTTCACAGCCTGATCTCTTTTAGATCCAGTCTAATTTCTTACAGGCCTTGGGCTAATTTGCACAGCTGGGTTTTACATCTGGTAGATTGCCATCTGCACCAATTGCCTTGCTGGCTGCAGGCAGGATGAGACTGCAGCCCCTGGGGCAGGCCATGGGCTCCTGGAACTGCTTTTGTGAGGGTGCACTGGGCTCCAGGATGGACCTGGCTCTCTGAGCCAGATGCCGGTTCCAGTCTGTTCTGTCCTCCCAGCTCCTGATAAGGACACCCTGGGCCTGAGCCCCAGATTGGTGTAATGGATACCAGCATCCTGGGAGGTCAGGAAAAACATCTGCAGACACACACATACACACTCATGAAGAAAGGGAGAGAGGCAAACAAACAGATCCAGGCAGAGGAAAGGAAAAATACAGATACAGAGAAGGTGAGAATAACAGTGGAAAGAAATAATGGACAGACATATAAGAAAGATAGCTAGAAAGAAAGAGAACTTTGGGAGGAAGATGGACAGAGATTATGTGGGAAATAGAGAGGCAGCAACAGAGGGAGTGAAACCAAGGTCCAGAGGGAAACTTGTGGAAGCAGACACAGTAAGACAGAAAAAAGCTCAAAGAGTCAGGCAGACATCAAGGAAGAGACTGGGGAAACTTGTGGGAATGATGTGTTTGGAGGCATGTGTCTAGCCTTAACACAATACAAGGGCTTAAACTATGGCTATCAGTGTTATCAGTTTTAGAAGAACGAGAGGAATTCACCATGCTGATTGGTCAAAATAGTTGACTGTCACTAAGTTCATATGGTTGTATCTGAATGTTATTATTTTATCCCATGGGACCATAATAGGTGGTGGGGGCATGGTGGGATCTTGAGTGACATTATGTCATAATCAGAGATGAGTTTGGAAAAGATAGCTCTTGAAGTTTGTATGTATTTGCATAGGTAAGGCTGGAGGCCAGGAGGCCAGGGAGAAAGAGGATGGGCAAAGGGCCCAGGCCAGAGACGGGGAAATCTGAAGTCTGTCAGGGATGGGAGGTTTGGAATGGGAGGGGGGGGTGATTCAAGACATTGCCAATGAAGAATCCATAGAGATCGATGATAGATGAGATAGAGAAGGTGAAAGGGAATTGCCTCAATCCTCTTTAGTTTTCAAGGCCAAGTTCAGGGCCCATGATCCCACTAGGAAGCTTCCTGTGGCTTTTGCTCCCTGCCTAGGACTCTTCCCAATTAGTTTCTGTGCTCTCACACTTGGCAGGGTTGGGGAACAGTTTGTTTACAACTCTTAAGGGATACCCTCACTAGGGAACCCCTGCCTGGCACATATACAGCCCCACATGGGCTCTGGAGCTTGAGCCCTTCTGCTGAAATCCCATCTCTGTCTTCTGTGTGAACTTGGGCAAGCTACTTATTCTCTCTGAGGTTCACATTTCCTACCTGCTTCAGATGGTAGTGTGAACATTAAATGGGGTAACACATGCAATGTGCTCAATAAATGCTAGCTGTTCTTACTATGATTGGTCATTAAGTCATTGTTGCTTGTTAATGTTCTAGATCCACTTGGGCTGGAGCACATTACCTGCATCCAATTACATTTGCTTATCCATCCTGCCCTCTCTAGGACTTAGTTCACAATGGGTCATAGCAAGTACCAGCCAATTGTCCAAAGACTTGCTCAATTCCCTTCCATTCAGGAAACACCACAGAAGCAACTCACAGCTTCTCTGTTGAACCCACAGCTGTTGAACTCACAGCTTCTCTGTATGTAGTACATACACAAATAACAAATACTTGGTCCTGTCCTGTGAAATTCCCAATCTAATAATACTAATAAAATAACATTTATTGAGTACTGTGTCTGTTGAGGTTTGATCAGGGAAACAGAACCACAGTGAGTGATATGGAATAAGGCATTTATATGAGGATCAGAATTTCTACCACCTTGGGAGTGGATGAAGAAGCCTATGGAAGGCTGTAGCCCCTGCATTTGGCAGTAGGACTAATGTCACTATAGGTGAGCAGGGCCAACACCACCTGAGACACACCACCTGCAGCCTTGACTCTGTGGGTGACTTGCAGAAGCCAGTGTCCTTCAGCACAGAGCTACAGGCACTCCTGGCCCAGGACTCACTGAGGCTCAAGAAGATCTGGGGAGCTGGAAGGGCTGCAGGACTGACTGCTGCCCCGCACCAGCGAGGTGAGCTAGCAGAGCAGTAACGACAAAGGCCAACTTCAGTGGTCATTCTACATGAACCCGCAGAGAGTAATGGCTGCTGCTGCATTTCTGCCTTCCAAATCTTGTGTGGAGTCATCTTTTTTAAAAAAAAATTTTTATTGTTATTCAATTACAGTTGTATGCCTTTTCTCCCCTTCCCTCCCCCCACCCCAGCTGAACCCACCTCCCTCCCCCACCCCCACCATCCCCCCCGATTTTGTCCATGTGTCCTTTATAATAGTTCCTGCAATCCCCTCTTCCCACTGTCCCCACCCCACTCCCCACCTGGCCACTGCTAGACTGTTCCCAACCTCAATGTCTCTGGTTGTATTTTGTTTGCTTTTTTCTTTTGTTGATTATGTTCCAGTTAAAGGTGAGATCATACGGTATTTGTCCCTCACTGCCTGGCTTATTTCACTTAGCATAATGCTCTCCAGTTTCATCCATGCTGTTGCCAAGGGTATAAGCTCCTTCTTTCTCTCTGCTGCATAGAATTCCATTGTGTAAATATACCATAGTTTTTGGATCCACTCGTTTGCTGATGGGCACTTAGGTTGCTTCCAGTACTTGGCTATTGTAAATTGTGCTGCTATGAACATTGGGGTGCACAGGTTCTTTTGGATTGGTGTTTCAAGGTTCTTAGGGTATAACCCCAGCAGTGGAATTGCTGGGTCAAAGGGCAGTTCCATTTTTAGTTTTCTGAGGAAATTCCATATTGTTTTCCGCAGTGGCCCCACCAGTCTGCATTCCCACCAACAATGCACTAGGGTTCCCTTTTCTCCGCATCCTCTCCAACAGTGGAGTCACCTTGTACCCACCTCTACTTTGGTACCATGTAGATAAGGGAATTCTGAGGAGGGGGGCACTGCTGAGCTAAAGGAAACGGGATTTTGGGTCTCCCTTACCTTTTCCTGACCCACATAGACAAGAGAGCTTTGCCCCCTGATGGCATCTGTGAAAATGACCTTGTCAGTACTGGGTAGGTGGTGGGGTTGGAGGCGTGGTCATGGAGAGCAGAAGCTGAGGAAGTATGCCTTGGTGACTGGTGCCCCACCCAGCTGAGACTGAGCTGCTTTGGGAGTTCATAATTCATATAATCACCTCAATTCTCCATGTTACCTGTGTGTAGTTTCACCATTCCTGGTTTTTTGGGCACTTATTGGGTACCCCTCCTCCAAACCCCTCAGTAAAGGATGATATAGTTTCCAGTAATTTTTCAGCGAAAATCCGATTCAAATTCATTTTGTTTGGAGAGTTAGAGTTGCATAGCACCCCTTAATGCTCCCACTGGGGTACCACTGGGCTGTCACCAATCCAAGGTCAGAACAGCAGAAAGGAAGACAGATCAGCGGCAAATGGGAGGGTGCGGGTGGCAGGCCCCAGTTTTGAATTAGCTCTTGTTTGCTTTTATTTAGACCTCATTGAGACAAAACTATAACCATGCCCTCCCTGGAGCCAAGCAAAAGAAAGAGGAAAATAATATCCCTTGGGCCAGCTGGCCGAGGGCTTCGTTTAGAGAAAGGGAAGCATCTATATCTACCTTGCCCCTCTGATTACACATGATTTGCATCTCCAAACAAACCATCTGTAATTCAGAACAAATGCAGTCCCTGCTGGAGGTGCTGGGCTCCGGGAAGGTCTGGAGCTGACATTGCAGCTTCTTGGACTGGGGCCCTCAGTCCTGAGGAAGCCCTGGAGGGAGGGCAGGAGTAGACAGAAACCCTGTGGCCAGGCCTGGGGCAGACTGCTGGCTTCTCAATGTTGGCTTCACCACTTGCTTGCTATATACCCTTGAGCAGGTAGGTTCCTAAACCTCTGGGTCTGTCTCTCCATCTGGAAAGTGGGGACAACAGTAATAGCATCTGCCTTACGAGGTGAATTGTTCAGATACATAGAATGCCTTCTGACACTTTTTGCTAGTACAATTGTTGTTGTTAATAATAACTGTCATTATGAAATACACTTAGCACTAACCTAATTCATTTCATGGATGATATAGCTTTACCAGGTGGGTGTAATTTACAGGTGAAGTCACTGAGTCTCAAAGAGGTGAGTGACTAGTCAAGATCACAGTTAGTAAGTGGCAGAAAGATAATTCCTGAGTCTATTGACTCCTCCTGTAACATCACAAAAAGTTAGAGATGCCTTAAGGGATCCCTCAATAACTACAGAAGGTCCAGAAGGTGAGGTCACTGCCAGCTGAGGTGTGTAGGGAAGACTTCATGGAGGAAACAGCATTTTGAGCTGGGTCTTTGAAAATGGCTTGAATTTGAAGATCGATTATCAGAAAAGGGGCACCTAGGCTTTGGGGACAGGCTGTGGAGATAGCATGGCATGTACATAGAGAGCAAGCCCATGTTCCGGGCTGAAGCATGTAGGTGGAAGGCCTGGAGTGTGTTGAAGCCAGATTGTGGAGAACCTTGAATCCATTTATTTAATCATTCATTCAGTCATTCCTTGTTAAGTACCTACTATGCACTGAGCCCTTTCCTTGGTGCTGTGAACATAGCAGTGCACAGAACAGACCAAACACCTGCCCTTGGGGAGCTGGAGAGCTAGTGGAAAGAAAGAATACCTAACCAGAGCCTGGACACTTTCCCTGGCCTATAGGCACTGAAGGCTGGAAGCACACTGAGGCACAGAGGGAGGACCCTGGTAGGCCCTGGAGGCCTGTGGGCACATGGGAGGCTGGAAGGAGAGGGTCTATATGAAGGAGTCCCAAGAAAACAGACCAAGTGGGGGCTTTGAGGCTCTGAAAGCTGAGCTGTTTGGAGTGAAACAATAAGCCATAGACAAACAAGGAGGTTGTTGAGCAGAGGAATGGCAGTGCCAGAACTGTGCTTTAGGGGGGCTACTCAGGAACCATGTACAGGACAGACTTTGGGGGAAGGAGTAGACACCAGGAGGCATGGAGGGGAACATTGTTCCAAGACTTAGGATTCCCAGTCTTAGGACACCAGCACCAAATTATGATGCAGGGCTCCTGTTCAAAAGGGTTGCCCTGACTGGTGTGGCTCAGTGTGTCACCCTGCAGACTGAAAGGTCACCCATTCAATTCCTGGTCAGGGCACATGCCTGGGTTGTGGGCCAGGTCCTTGGTTGAGGGCTCTTACAAGAGGCAACCAATAAGGGTGCACATGAGAGACAATTGATGTTTCTCACATCGATGTTTGTCTCCTTCTCTGTCTGCCTCCTTTCCCTTCTCTTTAAAAATAAATAAATAAAATATTTTTTAAAAGACAGAGAGAGATAGGAATGGAGGCACCAGGCTTCCACAGAGAGATCCTTTCTGCCCAGGCCTCCAGCCACACCTTCCCTAACACACTGCTTTGTGCTTGGCAGTATTATTAAGCAGTCAGTGAAGCAGCACCCTACATGGGCACAGAGTCTCAAGTCAGCCTGTAAGGCACACGGGCAGATAGTCAAAATTATTCTTGACAGTCCCTTCAATTGCCCATGAAGTTTGAACCAACCATTGCCTCATGAATTGAGTCCCCTATGAAGCCATGTGGTATGAAAAAAACATATCATTAAACACTCCCACTATACTCAGTGTTGTGAGAGGTCGATTTCTGGAGAGGCTGCAGAGCTGTGGGGCAGATCATGAAGGAACCACATGATAAATGGCCATATGCTGCTACTCCACCAAGCTAGGCATCTGGGAGGTACAGACTCAAGTCACAGTCCCTTGG
The DNA here is from genome assembly GCF_022682495.2 of Desmodus rotundus. Lineage (NCBI taxonomy): Eukaryota > Metazoa > Chordata > Mammalia > Chiroptera > Phyllostomidae > Desmodus > Desmodus rotundus. The sequence continues at coordinate 6,838,096 of NC_071400.1, read as the reverse complement.
AAAACTGAAGGAGTGAGTGCTGGAATCTTGGTTGACTTCAGTCTCACAGAGATAACTCATTTAGTTCATGGAGCCAGAGATTCTCATGACAGGATGACCAGAAGATGCCAAGGGACCACCCCATCTACTCTTTGACCCTCCACAAAGTAGTCATCCAGCCCCTGTTCACATGCCTCCATTGATGGGGCACTCACTACCTACCCCCTTCCCAGTTATGAGCATGGACAGCTGTTGAGAAAATTCTTTCTTGGACTAAACTGAAAAACTCTGTCTTCGTGCAGCTTTCCCCCAGGAGTCTCTGCCCCCTGAGGCCACACAGACACTGTTCGTTCCCTTTGCTCCCTTTGCCCATGACAGCCCTTCAGAGCTCTGAGAACAGAGATCACATTCCTGTGTCTTTTTTTTTGCTCCAGGCCATGAAGCTCCAGCCCCTTCAGCTCCTAAGGGGCCTGGGCTTCAGCCCCTCGCCATTGCTCCACCACTGTGTCATGTGCTCTACCTCTCCTGCTCTTCCCCAGACCTCAGAAGATCATCCCTAAGAACTGGCTCTTCCCACATTGGATCTTGCCAGCTTTCAGGCCTACCAACCTTTCCATATAAGCAGGGACTAGAACCATCTAAAACCTGCCCTGCCACCTGCTGCCACTCCTGCCTTTCCAAGCAAGTGCTGCACTTGGAACCCGTGGATTTGGGGGCTGGGAGCTTTTCCCCACCACCTGCTTCTCAGACTGGTTCTCCGAAAGCTTTGAGCCTAAGTCAATCAAAGATGGCTGCTTTCCTGAAACTGCTCTTCTAACTTCTCCCTTCTCTTGTGACTCATCCATCTTCGTACTTTTCACTCACCCTACTAAATGCTCCATGTCTCATCCACACATAGCTCCTTTCCTCCCCCACTGGTGAGAGTGAGGCCCAAAGCCCTCCCTTCTGGGGGCTCCCCCTTCTCCCCATGAGGTCATAGCAAGCCTGATTGCATCCAGACAGTCTGCCACTGCTGCTTCCCAGCCCACGGCCCCTGGAGGAGCCCCGGCACCCTCTTGGCTTGGCTTCTGTGCTCGTCCAGGCCCCAATTTCCTGCCCTGCCAATCAGGAGGGGGTGAACCCCCCCAACCTGAAAAGTATGTCTGATTTTTCTACATCCCGACACCTCAGAGCTGTGATGGATTCTTTTCCATCAGCTGTGATCCCCTTAGCAGTAGATCTCCTTTTACTGAAACCCCCTGACAGGGCAACAGGACTAGAGTAGGGGCAGGAGTGGAACATTGGCACAGGGGGACCTGTGTGGGTTGCAGTTTCCTTGGGATTCTGCAGATCCAGGGGTAGGAGAAGCTAGGGACAGTCAGCACTAGGCCTGATACCAGGACTGGCTTCTACATCTGAACCATGAGGTTAGGGTGTCAGGGGTCAGGCCTGGTGAGGTCCTGGCCTGAGGACCTGGAGAGGTCCTCTGGCCTCTCCTATGGCATCAGAAGCTCCCCCTACCCCAAACCCCAGGTAGCATGTGGCAAGCAGCTGGCCAGAGGTGTCTGTGCAAAACTATGGTTATGGCTCACCAGAGTCAGGCCTGAAAATGGATGAGCCTTGGCATGCAGCTGAGGGAGGTGGCCCTAGTGTGTAGAGTTCTAGCCCCAGAGGCTGGACTGCCTTCCTTCTGTAGACTGTCTCTGGGCCAAAGCTGAACCATCCTTTGGTTCTTATTCAGCACATCTCTGCTGCTTCTTACTACCAGTGTTAGACTCCTCTGAAACCTCCATGGAAAGCCAGCGGATGGTACAGGGCCCTGGGTGGTTGCTTCCATAGCCCAGGCAAGGTCTCCAGAAAGCTTTCTGGCTTTCTCCCAATACCACTCTGTCCTGAAATAAGAATAAGAATGAGCCCTGGTTGGTGTGGCTCAGTGTATTGAACACCAGCCTGAAAACCAAAGGGTCACTGGTTTGATTCCCAGTCAGGGCGCATGCCTGGGTTGCAGGCCAGGTCCCCAGTTGGGGGCACATGAGAGGTAACTGTACATTGATGTTTCTCTCCCTTCCCCTCTCTCTAAAAATAAATAAAAAAATATTTTTAAAAAGAATGATAATAATAAGAAGATATGCTGCCTAATGAAGAGTACATAGAAGGTAGGTATTATTATTAAATCCATTCTACAGATAAGCAAACTGAGGCCCAGAGAGGAACATTACTTGCCACAGGGCTAGGAACTAGTGAACATAACATTAAAACACACGTCTGTAACTCCAGAAAGTGGGTCCAGTTACAGCACTTTCAGCTTCTCTGCATTCACAATTCTGCTTTCCCCCTTCTCACTTTCCCATCTCCTTTCCTCTTTCCCCTCCCTTTCCCTGCCCCTCACACCCATCCCAGTCTCTGCTTTGTGTCTTTCCTCCATCTTGCACCCCTGCCCCCACCCCAGGCTGCATGCAGGCCAGCCATCGGCCAGCTCACCCCCTTGGCTGAAACGTGGAGCTCAGCTGCTCCAGACACACGTTTTTACCAGACCAGATAAGGTTTCACCATTGGGGCAGTGAGCAATTTATTTCTGAGTCTGAAGTGGGGAAGGGGGGGAAGCAAAAAAGAAGTGAGGAAGCGTGTGTCAGTCGTGTGTGTGTGTGTGTGTGTGTGTGTGTAGAGGAGTGGGGGTAGGGAAAACCAGACTTTGGTATAGTGGAAAGCAATAGAAGCTTGCCGGCTCCTCTTCACTCCTAAATAGAGGAACGCAATTAAAGGGAGTAGAATGTGGCAGAATTTAGGGCAGAAACACCCTACCCTTTTAATACTGCAGTCCAGCTACCATGCCCATCCCTGCAGAAAAATGCTCTTACAAAAGTCACGAGGGACCTTCTAATCACCGATCTATTGGATGCTTTTCCTACCTCATATTTGACTTCACATTTCACACTGTTGATCATCCTGTCCGTTTGACAATACTCTCTGTTCTTGGCTTCTCTGCTCCTCTAATTTCTAGATGTCTTTCTTACTTCTCTGATGTAATCATGCTTAGTCTCCTTGTCTTGTTCTACTCATTCTTCAGTGTCTCCCCAGACCCTAAGTGTAGCACTCTCCTCTTATGCTCTGCTCTTGCTGTGGACCAGCTTACCTACTCACATGGCTTCAGTGACTGTCTCTTTGCTGGTATCTCTCATCTCTAGCTCCATTTCACAGCTGTCTTCTGAGTTCCAGGATCTGCCACTGCCTGACCACTGTCTCAGTCTGGATGGCCCGTGGACACATCAGATTCTACAGGGCCAATCCAGAACTCAACTAGTCTCCAAGCTGGTCCGTCTCTTGTGACTTCTATGCTGGTAACAGGTATCACTGACTATCCAATTGTGCAAGCCAGAATCTGCTTTCACCCCTCCCTCACCACCATGCCTACAACTAATTAACCACCGAGCTTCATTGCTCCTACATCCAAAATAGACCAGAAAATGTCCATGTTTCTCCACAGCCACTGCCACCACCTTGGTTCAAGCCTCCATCATCTCTCACCTGGACTACATCAACTGCCTTCTCAATGGTTTCCCGGCTTCCATTCTTGTTTCTCTATTATCCAGTGTCTACTCAGCAGCCAGAGTAGTGTTGTAAATTACAGATATATCATCCCCCTTCCTCTGATTGGCAACCTTCACTCTCTCACTGTCAGCCTTAAGATAAAGTCCAAACATCCCACCTGGTCTAGCTCCAACCTGCCTCTGCAGTCTCATCTGCTGACATCTCTTCCACCATCCCCCACCTAAGTAGCCATCCCACACTCTCAACTCCAGCAACCCTAAGCATCTTTCTGCTCCTTCAGGAGCAGGCATAAAGCTCTTCCACAGTGAGAATGAGTCCAGTCCTGAAGTGAGGGCCAGAGGGGAGGGATGACTTGCACGCATGGACACAGAGCGGCCATGTTGGAGCTAGACTCAAAGACAAGGCTTTTTAAGTGTTATTGACTCATTCTTGAGGTCTTTGTGTTCTGAGTGGCCCAAGAGCTCCAGCTGAGGCCTAAAGGAAGCTGAGGATGTCACTTCCTCCTTTTGGGAGAGAAGTTACAAGACACAGAGTTTCCTCTAGTTTCCCAGGAGCCAAGATGATCTTGCTCAAATCCAGACCCCAGTATCAGCTGCCACAGAGACCAAAGCCTTAGACTGGAGAAACACAAAACACAGGTGGTTCCTGTGTAGAGAACTGAGGAAGGCAGGCTCTGAAGTGGGGGGTGGTTGAGGCATGAGACTCAGAGAGTCAGAGACAGAGAAATGGGGAAAGATGGAAGAGAGAGAGAGACAGAGAGGGAGGGAGAGGGACAAATAAAGTGGGTCTCAGTAAAAGTAGAACAGAGGGAGGACCAAGCAAAAGAGACAGAGGGAGAAGAATGAGAGAGGCAAGTGGGGTGGGGAGAGATTGGAATCGCGGGGAGGAAGACAGAAACAGAAAAGCAGAAACTGAGGAGGAGAGAAGGAGGAGGAGGTAAAAATACACAGAGAAATATAAACAGAGAATGAAAGATGAAAAAAGAAAAAGACAGACTGAGGGGGAGAGAGACAAAGAATGGGAAATAAGAGACAGAGTACAAAACCTGTGAACAATAATAGAAGGGATCTCATAGGAAAATGAATACCTAAGTCAATGGAAATAACTGAAAAGATTCCCAGCTTGGACAGCCCCTGCATCCCCAATGCCTGGGACCAAGCAGTCAGTGTTGCCCATTCATCCCTAGACAGCTGTATTAGAAAGTTCTTTCTTCTTGTCAAATCAGGAAGGCAGAGATGGACAGGATGGGAACACAGGGAATTGAGAGATCCAAAAGGAGGACAGTCTAGGGACAAGTCCAATTGAGAGAATGAGTGTCACTCCCAGGCTAAGAGGAAGCCTAGAGGTGGCAGAGATACAGCTGAGGTACAAGCCAGAGGTCAAGAGTAGGGTCAGGAATGGAGTTAAACAGGGATGGGGCTCTTGGCTAAGAACAGCCTGGGGGTGTGCAGAGCTCAGCCTCTACCATAGTACATAAGTGGGTCTGGGATGCTGGTTGGGGTGGTTTTGAAGCTCTGCCTATACTGAACCCAACACTACCTACTTGTTGCCTCTGTCCATTGGTCGGTCCTGAGCAGCAGGATATGGAGGATGTTAGATTTGATGCCTGATGACCTGACTTTGTTGTTGTTTTTTTTAAGATTTATTTATTTATTTTTAGACAGAGGAAGGGAGGGAGAAAAAGAGGGAGACAAACGTCAATGTGTGATGGCCTCTCGCACACCCCCATCTGTGGACTTGGTCTGCATCCCAGGCATGTGCCCTAGACTGGGAATTGAACCAGTGACCTTGCAGTTTGCAGGCCAGCACTCAATCCACTGAGCCACACCAGTCAGGGCTGGATGACTTGACTTTGAAAAATAGTCCCTTCAGTTCCAAGATGTGTGGACCCAGGCCTTAGTTTCCTCATCTGTAAAACAGGGATAATATTCCTCATCTCAAATTGTTGTCGTGATGATTTTTTATGATAACAGAGTGAAAATACCAGCAGGGACCTGGTTTAGCTTTACTGCTGGGACCATGCAGCACACATCGTCTTCCTTTGCCCCATGATGGCCCTTCAAAGGGCTGAACACAAAGACTCTGGCTCCTTCACTCTTCTCTTTTCTAGTTCCTTCTGCCATTCTTCAGGGGACATGTCATCTCTCGAACTAGAAGAAGGTATTAGAAGAGGATGTTGGGAGGTAGGCAGTGGGGGAACGTAGGTAAGCAAAAGCACTAAATTTCAGGAGGCTTTTTAAAGACTCAAGCCCTAAAAGAGACCATTGGGTCCAAACCACTTTCCTTTCACTAAATTAAAACCTCCCAGAAAGCCACAAGGAAAACCTCCTAGAGCAGACCCTCCCCAAGCAGGCAGTTTATGAGGTAGAGTATGAGGGCACAACCATCATTGTTCCTCCGTACCTGCCCCCCACCCCCCCGCCACAGAGCCACAGGGCAGGATACTCCCAAACAAGTCCCGATAGAGTTGGAGCAACACCACTTTGGGAGTAAGCCTCCAGCACCAGCCCTATGGGATGTCAGGCAGGAAGGCTCTCCAGACAGATGGGCAGGCCTGGGTTGGTGGGAGGTGTGGAGAGGGGCTCAACTGCATGCTAAGGACCAGAATCTGGGACCTACCAACAGTGTGAACCAGAGCCAGAGAAAGATTGACCCAGACATGGCAAAACTGGGGCTTCTCAGTGGGGGTGATGGTGGGGGACCTGGAATGAGCCACTCACTGTGCAACATGAGTTTTGCAGTCCCATGAACACCTGCAATGTGCCCTCTCAGTACCCCTCTACCTGCCAAGACCCGCTCCACATTTAGGCATGAGGAGCTCAAATTTTCCTAGGAGCTGGGGGCCTATGGGAAGTGGGGGAAAGGAGCTGAGTGGGGGAGCTGTTCTGAGGGGAGGAGGGAGGCAGTGGGGAGCAAGGCAGGCTGGTGAGGCCCTCCCCGCAGCAGGCACTTCAATAATCTGATTTCCATAAAGAGAACTTTCCCGGCCATAAAGATTTTATTGAAACTCCCAGCAGCCTGATAAAAGCATAATTCCACTGACCACAATCTACCTAGGAATAGCTCCAGGATATTAAGCTGAAACTCAGCAAAGCTATCCTTTCTGGAAGGCTGCTCTGTTTCCCTTCCCCCTTTTCCCTTCCCTCCCATGGGCAGGAGGGAGGGGCCTCCATTTGGCTCAACTGTGGACTATCTGCACTCCATGGGGGAAATGTTTGTCCAGCCTTGAATATAAGCCCAGCTCTGCAGGCCTGGGACAGAAAGAAAGGAAGGCGGGAGCCAGGCAGAACAGGAGTGCACTGACAGTCCTCCCAGAGCTCCAGGCCTGCCATGGCCTGTTCCAGACCTGCTGCTCCTGCAGGCTATGAAAATCCCTGTTAGAGATATCTTCAGCTCCAAGTCACTGACTGGGACCCAGGTTAGAGTTGGTTTGAGTCCTCAAAGTGCTAGCTGGAGGCAGAACATCAGGGAAAGACTCCAGACTATTGGCCCACACACCTGGATCTGAATCTCTGTTCCTTCACTTACTTGGCTATATGATCTTAGGCAAGTCATTTCTCTTCTCTGAGCTTCAGCTTCCTTACCAGTAAAATGGGGAAAATAACATTTATTCAAAGTGTTAAGGATGAATAGAGAATATGAAACATCTTATATAAAGTGCCTAGCGTGAAGCCTGGCATAAATGAGGCAGTCAATACATGCTATTCCTCACCACTTTTTACCACCTCCCCCAGCTGCCCCTTCTCTTCTCCACATGACCAGAGTTGCTCAGAGTTTCCCTCAACCGTAGGTGTTCCCTAATCCCCAAGAAAGAACTGCAAGGCAGGCCACTCCCAACAAACAAACCCCCATAGATCTGGAGTAACTGCCTCAGGGTTAGACCCCTCCCCCAGCCCCAGAGATGTGGGGTAGGAAGGATCTCCAGATACAAGGGTGGTGGCAGGGTGTGGGGTGTCAGCTGTGTACTTCCTTGTAGGAAGGAAGGGCTTCATTGTAGGAGATGATGGGACTGAAGAAAAGAGCCTATGGAACGATCCCTCATTCTATAGGTTAAATTGCTGATTTCTGACTAAACTTACTCCTTCTGTGACTTTGGCAAGTCATTTTCCTTTCCCTGAGCCTCAGTCTTCTCACCTGTCAAATGAGAGTGGGCAGTTTGATGAAATGGTCTAAGTGAATTCCTGGCTCTAATTGTTCATGACTGAAAGACTGTCCAGAATTCTGATTATTCTGGAGTATTTATTCATTCAACAAATATTTATTGAGCACCTACTACTTACCAGGCATTGTTCTAAGTACTGAAAATAAAGCATTTGGAAAAACAAACAAAAACTGCTACTTCATAGAGCTCAATGAAATCAATAAATACAATGTGTTTTATGCCATAAGACGGTAGGTCCAAGGCGAAAAACAAAAGTAGGGAAGAGGGATTGGGAATGTTTGGGAAGGGCAAGAGTTAACAGTTTTTTAAAAAATAGTCAAGGAAGACCTCCCCAGGAAGGTAACATTGGATTACAGATCTGAAATGAATACTGGGAGCACACCATGCAGGTGTCTGGGAGACAAATATTACAGGCAGAGTAAACAGCCTGGTAAGAGCCCGATTGGCTCTTTGATGAACAGCCTCCAGATTAGTGTACTGGAGAAGAATAGGGAGGGAGAGAATGGTAGATGAGGTTGAAGATTTGACATGGGCTAGCTTGTGAAGGGTTTTGTAGGCCATTATAAAGATTTCAGATTTTATTCTGAATCAAATGGGAGCTTGTGGGAGGGGCTTTTTAGCAGAGGAGAGATATGGTTCAAATTCTGTTTTAACCAGATCCCCCTGGCTTCAGTTTACAGAATAGACTAGTGGTAGGAGGACAGCCTTGGTAGAATGAGTAGAAGCAGAGAGGTCAGTCAACAGGCAAATGCAACAGTCCAGGCAAGAAGGGATGGTGGAGTAGAGAGGCTGCAGTGAGACCTAGAGAGAGGGATTAGTAGGGAAGCCAGTGGAGTAATTTCCAGGAAAGGGAAGTTATCATGGGGCTATGGGTCAAGGAAGAGGGCTAAGAAAGGGCCAGGGCTCTCCTGCTCTGCCTCAGAACATACGCAAATGACCTCACTGATGGATGGGCCTGGAGACATCCAGATTCTGAGGAAGATAGAGCGAGTTTAGTCAGGTGATTCCCAGGATGTTTCTGTGACATACTCTGTGCTTCTCTCTTCCTTGGTTAAGGCAGGAGTGTGAAGAATGGCTGCTCTGCCCATCCTGTAGCCCCTATGGGGATAGGGATCACAAGGACTTCCATGCTCCCCACAGTGAAGTGTGACCAACACCCCTTGGCTCACATTACCTGTATCTGAGTGCTGCCTCTATGAGCTGTCCACAGAAGGTCCTATGTAAAAGTGACTACTTGCAAATGTGTCTTAATGGTTAGCAAGAGAAGGTGGGACAGGACACCTGAAAGTGTAGGGACAGGAGGCAGGAAATAGGGGAATAAATTCAACATGGAACTCAAAGAAAGGGTTAATTACAGTTAACCCAGGGGCAATTAGCATTCTATTGGGAGGTAACAGCAAGGATAGGGGGACTCTGGGAAGGCTTCCCATAGGTCCACTGGAAAGACAACTTGAAGAATGGATGTGGTCTATGTATGTAGCATAGAGAGGCCAACTTGGTCCTTGTCCCAGCTCTGCCACTGATTTGCTGTGTGACAGTAGTGAAGTTCCTAAGCCTCTCTGAGCACCAATTTTCTAGTCTGGGCAATTAAAGATTTGGATGAAATGAGCTGTTTGGAAAATCTCAGCAAGGAAGTTCTAGGTTGAGAGTGTCTAAAACTGGACTGGAGCTTTCTTGAGGGTTGGTATCCCAGTACTCAGCACAGACCCTAGCAGAGAGCAAGTTCTCAACCAGTGTTTGCTGAGTGGTTTTTCAGGGCTATGGAGTGATGCCTGATATGGCAAGATCTCTCTAGAGCTGGCACTTTCTAGTCTCAGCTTCTACCACTCTTCCTAGGGGCATATTTATTGTTTTTTGCTTGATTAGCACTTATTATTTAACTTCTGGTAACATAATCTATATATTCCTTAAGGAACTAACTTTCTCCCCATGCTCAGTCTCTGTGGTTCAGTTAGGAGCTGACTCTACTCTTGGCTCAAGGGAAGAGCACGTGATTCTTGCCTGGCTTCATCTCCCCTGGTCACAGTGATTAATTTAAAGATGAGCACAATGAGACATAGTTCTGGGAATTTTGACAGGATTGTTGGGAAGAAATCATTTCTCTTTACATTGAATCTGGAGCTTTGAGGATATTAATTGGGACCTGCTGTCTGCCATATTGTAACCATAAGGGAAGAATCTACCAAAGAATGGCATCAATGTATAAAAGGGCAGAACTGAGAAAGAGCACAAGACTGAGTCCTAATGATTGCATGAGGCTCTAGATCCATCTGTGATGAAAGCTAGGCCTACCCATGACCTTACCAACTTTGTGAACCAGTTAATATTTTTAAAAAACCCTGAAGCCTGATTGACTTGAGTTTTAGGTACTTGCAACAGGAAAAATCCTGACTAATATAGACTCTTCTCACCTTCTGATCCAGTCACTCAAAGCTACTTACCAGTCTTCAATAAACCAAACACTTATTTATTTATTTGTTCATTTATTTAGTTTTAGAGAGAGGGGAAAGGAGGGAGAAAGAGGAGAGAAACATCAATGTGTGGTTACCCCTGGGGACCTGGCCTGGCCTGCAACCCAGGCATGTACCCTGACTGGGAATCGAACCAGCGACTCTTTGGTTCACAGGCTGGCACTCAGTTCACTGAGCCACACCAGCCAGGGAAAACCAAAGACTTTTATATCTCCATCTTTTGTACATGCTGTTGTTTCTGTATGGAATCCTCTCCACTTTGTTCATAGATGTCTGTCAAGCCTATGAACATCAGTCAGAGCAGGATGTCTGGAATGGTAGGACAAGGATCTCCAAAAATCTGCTTCTCCTTTAAAGTAATAAGAACTTCAGCACAAATGATCAAAATCAGCTTTTCCAGAACTCTGGAAACTAACTAAAAGTTTGCAACAATCCAAGGAGCACTGAAAAAACCCTACTGAATCTTGGTAAGAACAGCGACTTTATGAGGTTTGGACTCTCTCTATTCCCAGTTCTTTTCCTCATCTCCATAGTAGCCTTAAAAACCAGCAACCTAGCAGCAATCAGAGGGTATACAAGGTTTGGAAATCCTTAAAAAGCCCAATTCCCAGAGAACTGTCACTATTGGACCTGCCTAGCGGCTCCTTAGAAGAATACCATTTATAGAGCTTTTATTGGACCCGTCTCAGCATTCACTCAATGAGAAAAGCCCCATCCCTAGAGCATTTGCTGAGAACAATCAGTACAATTGTTTAATATCACAGCAGCAGTACCAGCTGAGGTAAATGAAAGGCTATCTGGTCAAGAATCTTGAAAGGAAGATCTAAGGAATGAGCAGTTCATAGGGGGCTTTGAAATGCTCTGACATCATATTCCTGATGATCTAGGAGGTCACTTGCATATGTAGGGCTGTGCGCATGCACCAAATACAACTGAGAAGGTCTTAGGCTTTCACTTCTGGTTGACATTGGGCTTGGTGGAAGTAGAAAGTGATGTCTAAGGCAGAGTTTTAAACTGCTAGAGAATTGAAGGGTTGCCTAAACACACACACACACATACAAAGCCTCTCAGCAAAGGGTGGATAATTATTGGCTCAATGCATTTAAAGAAATCTCTGTCCAATTGTTAGTTGATCACTAATCTAAAGAAGTATACACTTCAGTAGCCACATATGACAGGGAATATACTTTGCACAATTAGTTACAAAAAGTCATTAAACAGACAAACAACAACTAAAACAAGCAGTAATAAAAACAAATGCTGATGAGGGGAAGAGAAACTGCTTTCTAGAGTTGCCACATTATGTTATTTGAAATGTTCAGTTTGTGACAAAAAATTTGGGGACATGCAAAGACACAAAGTATGGCCCATATGCAGGGAAAACAGTATCAATATAAAGCATACCAAAGGAAGCAAAGAAGTTGAACTTACTAGACAAAGACTTTAAATCAGCTATTATAAATATGTTCATCAAAAATCAATTCATGTACTCCATCATATCAACAGGCTAAAGAAGACAAATTATATAATCATATTCATATATGTAGAAAAAGCACTTGACCAGTTCATGATAAAAACTCCCTTGATTAAAAAAACACAAAAAACTTATAGTTAATATCATAATTAATGGTGAGAACTAGATGTTTTCCTGCTAACATTAGGAGCAGGAAAGATTTGTGCTCTCATCACTTGTATTCAAATTGTATGGGAAGGCCTGGCTAATGCAAGACAAAAAAGGAAACAAAAGGTATAAATATTGGGAAAGAAGAACTAAAAATATATTTGTTTACAAATGTTATTACCTATGTAGAAAATTCTAAAGAATCAACAAAACCTTCTGGAACTAAGAACCAATAACAAAAAGGTTGCAGAATACAAGGTTAACATATGAATATTTTTTAAATGTAGGAAACCATGTCTAGAGAATTAAAGGGCATCTGACCCTGGCCAGTGTGGCTCAGTTGGTAGGAGCATCATCTTGTAAATGAAGTGTCACTGGTTCAATTCCCGGTCAGGGCAAATACCTGGGTTGCAGGTTTAATCCCTGGTCAGGGTGTGTATGGGAGGCAATTGATTGATGTTTCTCTCTCTCTTTTCCTTCCCCTCTCTAAAATCAATAAACATATTAAAAAGGGCATCCAAATTGAAATGGAAGAAGTCAATTATCTCAAATCAGAGATGAGATTATCTTGTATATAGAAAATCCTAAGGATCCACAAAAAGCTGTTAAAACTAATAAATAAATTTAGCAAAGTTGCAGGATACAAAATCAACAAACAAAAATCAACTGTGTATCTATACACTAATGATAAACAATCTGAAAATGAAATTAAGAGGAGTATCCCATTTATACTAGTATCAAAAAGGATAAAATACTTAGAAATAACCTTAATGAGGCAAAAGACACTGAAAATTACCAAATGTTGCTGAAAGAAATAAAAGAAGGCACATGAAGTAGAAAGACTTGAAAGATTAAATTTTTATGACTTGAAAGACTACATTTTTAAAAGATGATAATATTACCTCAAGAGATGTACATATTCAATACAATTCTTATCAAAATCACAACAGTGTTTTTTACAGGAATAGGAAAACCATCTTAAAATTCATACAAATCCCAAGGAGACCAAAACACACTTGAAAAAAAATTGGAGTACTTACCTGATTTCATAATTTATTATAAATCTTCAGTAAGCAAAATGGTGGGATTAAGGACAGACATATTGACCAATAATGTAGAATAGATATAAACACTCATGTATAAGGCCAAATGATTTTTTTAAAAAGATTTTATTTATTTATTTTTAGAGTGGGGAAGGGAGGGAGAAAGAGAAGAAGAGAAATATCAATGTATAGTTGCCTCTTATGTGGCTCCCGCTGGGGGCCTGGCCCGCAACCCAGGCATGTGCCTGACTGGGAATCGAACTGGTGACCCTTTGGTTCTCAGTGCATGCTCAATCCACTGAGCTGATCCAGCCAGGTCAGGCCAAATGATTTTTGACAAGGGTGTCAAAACCATTCATGGAGGAAAGGACAGTCTTTTCAACAAACAGTGCTGGGAAAATTTGGTATCTACATGCAAAGGAATGAAGGTGGACCCTTATCTAACATCATATATAAAAATTAACTCAAAATTGACCCAAGGCCTAAAAATAAGAGCTAAAGCTTACAAGATTCTTAGAAGAAAAAATAGGAGGAAATCTTCATGAGATTGTATTTGGCAATGACTTCCTGCATATGACACCAAAAGCACAGTCAACAAAAGGAAAAAAATAGACAAGTTGGACTTTATCAAAATTTAAAAATTTTGTGCACCAAAGGACACTATCAACAGGATAAAAAGGCAACCCAGGGAATGAGAAAATATTTGCAAATCACATATCTGAAAAGGGACTAATGTTCAGAGTATAAAATGAATTCCTAAGATTCAAAAAAATAACCCAACTCAAAAATGGGCAAAGGAAAAACATTGAAATTGAGAACAGGCTGACAGTGAGCAGAGGGGAGAGGGGAGGGGGTAATGGGGCAAAAGGGTGAAGGGTTTACAGGAACAACTATAAAGGACATATGGACAATAACAAGGAGGGGGAGTGGAAACAGAGGAGGGAGGTGGGGAGGGCTGGGGTGGTAGGGAGGGGGGGAGGAAAGGCAGAAAACTGTACTAAAACAACAATTAAAAAAAACCCTAAAAATAAAAAAAAAGTTATTTCTAGTACCTCAAAAAAAAGAAATGATATTTTTGCACATTACAAAAGGGCAAAACAGGCTAAGGCTCAGAGATGGAAAAGCACATAGTCACCTCAGGGAAGAATGAGTCGTTCTCAGCAGTCAGATGACCTTAGATTATAGGCGCTCTTATTAACCTTGGAGAGGTAAGCATGATGAAAGGTCATCTTTATTAAATGAGTTAATGTATATAAAAATCCTAGGATTGGGAGTTCCGGGAAGATGGCGGCGAGATAGGTGGGAGCGAAGTCCACCTCTCCTCAACACCAGTGAAATACCTAGCTGATCTGAGGAGCAGAGCGAACAGCCAATGGTATTCCAGCATATATGAAGATCGGAGACCAAAGATAGAGGACATTGAAAGATCTGACGGTAAGAAGAGTGCTTAAGGACAATAAGGTCCCCGGGACCTGCACGGGCACCAGGACGGCTGAAGTCCCCACCTGGGCGCAGGGTCTGCTGCAGGATTCTTGGGAGAGAGCCAGGCTGAGTTGTGTGAGCAGCCAGGTACTTGTTTGGACCAGGGGGGCTTGAATAGGAAGAATTTCTCAAAAAGAAAAAGAAAACAGAGGCACTCAGCGGCTAATTAGAGAACTCTCAGCAGGAGCCGCAGCCTCTGGCGCCCCTCCCCCCTCAGCCCCTGGACTGTGAACGCGGGATAAGCAGCCCAGGCGCTCACCTGAAGCCCAGTTGCCCGCACACAGATTAGCGGACTGGGGGCCCACACCTGAAACCCCGGCGGGGTGCCCACACCTGAAACCTCTGGTGGGTGCGCATGGGGAGCAGAGGCTAGCTGCCCCACCCACAGGCCCAAAGCAGCGGACCCGAGGGCCGCGCGACTCAGGCCCAAAGCAGCAGATTGACTGATCAACGGCCTGGCTGCCTGCGAGGGACCACACCTACAACTCCTACCTAACGCCTGCGCACAGAGCCCTGCAGGGCCTAATGGCTCTCTAGGATGAAGGTAGAACACCCAGCAGAGGGGAGCTGCAGTGCTAGGGGAGACTGCATTCCCCGGAAAGACTCGACCCAGTAGGGGGCTGAACTACCCCATAGCAGCGCCGAGAGCCCCTAGCATCTAAGACAGCAAAGAGCAAGAAGGGGGAGTGTGAGTTGCCCCTAATTGGTGCAACTCAAGGAGAGCACAACTGGTGAACTAAAGGCCAAGTGGGGAGCAGAAGGACACTGAGGAACTGGACTGAAGGCTGAACAACAGCGAAGAGTGTGGCTCAGGAAGGGAGAAAAGTGAAACCAATCCTTCCAACCACCCTCTCCCGTTCCACAGACAAGAAGACCAGCAGAACTAACCTGACCGGTTTAAAGCCAGCAGAAGACTTTTTCTTTCCTTTTCTTTCCTCCTTTCCACCTGAATTCCTTCTTCCTTTCTGTCCTTCTGTCTTTCTTTTATTCCTTCTTCCTTCCATCCTTTACCTTTCTTATTCCTTCTTCCTGCCTTCTTTTATTTATTCTTTTGTTTTAATCTTTGTTAAAATTCCTTATCTTGCCTCCGATCTTTCTTTATTCCTTCTTCCTTCCTTCTTTTCATTTTCTATTCCCTTTTTCCCTCCTTCCCTTCTTCTTTTCTTTTTTCTTCCCCCCCCTTTCTCTTTTTATCACAGGTGAAACAACAAAACCTGGAGTGCTGAAAAGACCAGAGTTAGACCATGTTACACCCATAAATGTCAGCTCAAGACCAGTGAGCACAGGAGATTAAGGAGACAGCGCCACCGAATCCCATTGGCATTCTACCATAGAAGTTCATACCATAAACCCAGGGAGTCAGAAGAGATCAATTTGAGAAGCAGAGGCTAACAAGAAGAGTCTCACAAACAATGGGAAAACAAAGAAACAATCCCCAAATGAAAGGAAAGGAGGAAGCCTCAGAAAGAATGCTAACTGAAAAAGAGGCAACTCAACTATCAGATACTGAGTCCAAAGCAATGGTTATCAGGAAGCTCGCTGAGCTCTCTGAGCTCAAAGAGAACTACCAGAAACTACAGGGAAACTACAATGAACTCACTACAAACTATATCAACATGAAAAAGGAAATAGAAACTATCAACAAGGGCCAAGAGGAAATGAAGAATACAATTTCTGAATTGAAGAACACAGTAGAAGGAATGAAAAGCAGACTTGATGAAGCAGAGGATCGGATCAGCGAGCTGGAGGACAAAGTAGAACAAAACACCCAGGAAGAGCAAGAAAAGGAAAAGAGGCTCAGAAAGAATGAAGAGGGATTAAGGGAAATGCAGGACAACATGAAACGTAACAATATCCGTATAATAGGAATACCAGAAGGAGAAGAAGAAGAGTAAGGGATAGAAAACCTGTTTGAAAAAGTAATGATGGAAAATTTCCCTAATCTGATGAGAGGAAGAGTCACCCAAATGCAGGAGACACAGAGAATCCTAAGCAAGAGGAACCCAAAGAGGCCCACTGCAAGACACATCATAATTAAAATGGTGAAATTCCAAGACAAAGAGAGGATCTTAAAGGCAGCAAGGGAGAAACAGGAAGTAACATACAAGGGAGCCCCAATAAGGTTAGCAAGTGACTTCTCAATGGAAACGCTCCAAGCCAGAAGAGAATGGCAAAAAATATTCCAAGTAATGAGAACCAGGGGCCTGCAACCAAGACTACTTTACCCAGCAAGGCTCTCAATCAAGAGAGAAGGCCAAATAAAGAGTTTCCCAGACAAAAGAAGTCTAAAAGAATACGCTTCCACCAAACCAGCTCTGCAAGAGATGCTAAAGGGACTGCTTTAAGGAAAGGAAGGAAAAGAGAAAGACAGAGGAACACAGGTAGGAAAAAGTGGGAATGAATAACTACCTATCGATAATAACCTTAAACGTAAATGGATTAAATGCTCCAATCAAAAGACATAGAATAGCTGAATGGATAAGAAAACATGACCCAGACATATGCTGCCTACAAGAGACCCATCTCAGGACAAAAGACTTACACAGACTGAAAGTGAAGGGCTAGAAACAAATTTTCCAAGCAAACGGACAGGAAAAAAAAAGCAGGGGTAGCAATACTCATATCAGACAAAATAGACTTCCAAAGAAGGGCCATAAAGAGAGACCCAGAAGGTCACTTCATAATCCTCAAAGGAAGAATCCACCAAGACGACATAAACATTGTAAATATATATGCACCCAACATAGGAGCACCCAAACACATAAAGAAAATCTTGGAGGACTTCAAGAAAGATATTGACAGCAACACAATTATAGTAGGGGACTTTAACACCCCACTGTCAAAAATGGACAAGTCTTCCAAACAAAATATCAAGATGGATATTGTGTCACTTAACAATACCCTAGATGAAATGGACTTAACTGATATATATAGAGCTTTACATCCCAAAGAAGCAAAATACACATTCTTTTCAAGTGTACATGGAATATTTTCAAAGATAGACCACATGATAGGACATAAAGCAAGCCTCAACAAATTCAAGAAAATTGAAATCATACCAAGCATTTTCTCTGACCACAAGGGACTGAAACTAGAAACCAACCCCAAAGGAAAAAACCCAAAACACTCAAAATCATGGAGACTGAATAGCATGCTATTAAACAATGAATGGGTCAAGAACGAGATTAGGGAAGAAATCAAAAACTTCCTGGAAACAAATGAAAATGAACTCACAACAACCCAAAACCTATGGGATACAGCAAAGGCAGTCCTGAGAGGGAAGTTTATAGCAATACAGGCCTACCTTAAAAAGATAGAAACATTTCAAACAAACAACCTAACACTACGCCTACAAGAACTCGAGGAACAACAACAAAGACAGCCCAGAGCAAGCAGAAGGAAGGAAATAACCAAGATCAGAGCAGAGTTAAATGACATAGAGACTAAAGGCACAATTCAAAGGATCAATGAATCCAGGAGCTGGTTCTTTGAAAAGATAAACAAAATCGACAAGCCTTTAAGTAGGCTCATCAAGAAAAAAAGAGAGAGAATCCAAATAAACACAATTAGAAATGAAAGAGGAGAGATTACAACTGATACCACAGAAATACAAAGGATTGTAAGAAATTACTACGAAGAACTGTATGCCAAGAAATTTGAAAACCTAGGTGAAATGGACACATTTCTAGAAAAATATCTTCCAAAACTGAATGAGTAAGAAGCAGAAAATCTGAACAGACCAATAACAGCAGACGAAATTGAAGCAGTCATCAAAAAACTCCCAACACACAAAAGCCCTGGACCAGATGCTTTCACAGGAGAATTCTACAAAGCATTTAAGGAAGAGCTAACCCCTTATCCTTCACAGACTATTCAAAAAAATCCAAACTGATGGAAGACTCCCAAACTCTTTTTATGAAGCCAGCATCATCCTAATCCCAAAACCAGATAAAGACACAACAAAGAAATAAAACTTCAGGACGATATCGCTGATGAACATAGACGCTAAAATTCTCAACAAAATATTGGCAAACCGCATCCAGCAATACATTAAAAAGATCATACACCGTGACCAAGGGGGATTCATCCCAGGGATGCAAGGATGGTACAATATTCACAAATCAATAAACATAATACATCACATCAACAACAGCAAAGACAAAAATCACATGATCATATCAATAAATTTGGAAAAAGCATTTGATAAGATACAGCACCCATTTCTGATAAAAACACTCAGCAAAGTGGGAATAGAGGGAGCATTCCTCAACATAATAAAGGCCATATATGAAAGACCTACAGCCAGCATCACACTCAATGGACAAAAACTTAGAGCTTTCCCACTAAGATCAGGAACAAGACAAGGATGCCCTCTCTCACCACTCCTATTCAACATAGTATTGGAAGTCCTAGCCACAGCAATCAGACAAGAAAAAGCAATAAAAGGCATCCAAATTGGAAAGGAGGAAATGAAACTGTCACTGTTTGCAGATGACATGGTAGTGTACATGGAAAATCCTATAGACTCCACCAAAAAACTACTCGACCTAATAAATGAATTTGGCAAAACAGATGGATACAAAGTCAATACTCAGAAATCAAAGGCATTCCTGTACACCAACAACGAAACTGCAGAAACAGAAATCAGGAAAAAAATCCCATTTGATATAGCAACAAGAAAAATAAAGTACCTAGGAATCAACCTAACCAAGGAGGTAAAAGACCTGTACTCAGAAAACTACACAACACTGAAGAAAGAAATTAAGGAAGACACAAACAAATGGAAGCATGTACCATGCTCATGGATTGGAAGAATTAACATCATCAAAATGGCCATACTACCCAAAGCAATTTATAGATTCAATGCAATCCCTATTAGAGTACCCATGACATATTTCACAGATATAGAACAAACATTTCAGAAATTTATATGGAACCATAAATGACCCCGAATAGCTGCAGCAATTTTGAGAAAGAAGAACAAAGCAGGAGGGATCACAATACCTGATATCAAACTGTATTACAAGGCCACTGTAATCAAAACAGCCTGGTACTGGCATAAAAACAGGCACATAGACCAATGGAACAGAACAGAGAGCCCAGAAATAAACCCAAGTCTTTACGGTCAATTAATATTTGACAAAGGAGGCAGGAGCATAAAATGGAGCAAAAACAGCCTCTTCAACAGATGGTGTTGGGAGATCTGGACAGCTACGTGCAAAAAAATGAAACTCGATCACCAACTTACACCATACACAAAAATGAACTCAAGATGGATAAAAGACTTAAATATAAGTCGTAACACCATAAAAATCCTAGAGGAAAACATTGGCAGGAAGATCTCAGACATTCCATGCAGCAACATCCTCACAGACATGTCCCCTAAAGCAAGGGACATAAAGGAAAGAATAAACAAATGGGACCTCATCAAAATAAAAAGCTTCTGCATGGCTAAAGAAAACAGCACCAAATTACAAAGAGAACCAACAGTATGGGAAAACATATTTGCTAATGATCCCTCAGACAAGGGCCTGATCTCCAAAATAGATAAAGAACTCACAGGACTCCAGTCCAGGAAGACAAACAACCCAATTAAAAAATGGGCAAAGGACTTGAACAGACACTTCTCCAAGGAAGACATACAGAGGGCCCAGAGACATATGAAAAGATGCTCAGCATCACTAGCCATCAGAGAAATACAAATTAAAACCACATTGAGGTACCATCTCACACCAGTCAGAGTGGCCAATATAAACAAATCCACAAACAAATGTTGGAGAGGATGCGGAGAAAAGGGAACCCTAGTGCACTGTTGGTGGGAATGCAGACTGGTGCGGCCACTGTGGAAAACAGTATGGAATTTCCTCAGAACACTAAAAATGGAACTGCCCTTTGACCCAGCAATTCCGCTGCTGGGATTATATCCTAAGAACCCTGAAACACCAATCCAAAAGAACCTGTGTACCCCAATGTTCATAGCAGCACAATTTACAATAGCCAAGTACTGGAAGCAACCTAAGTGCCCATCAGCAAACGAGTGGATCCAAAAACTATGGTATATTTACACAATGGAATTCTATGCAGCAGAGAGAAAGAAGGAGCTTATACCCTTTGCAACAGCATGGATGGAACTGGAGAGCATTATGTTAAGTGAAACAAGCCAGATGGTGAGGGACAAATACCATATGATGTCACCTTTAACTGGAACATAATAAATAGAAAAAAAATAAAAAGAAAGGAAACAAAATATAACCAGAGACATTGAAGTTAAGAACAATCTAACAATGTACAGGGGGGAGTGGGGAGGGGACAGTGAGGACAGGGGATTACAGAAACTACTATAAAGGACACAGGGACAAAATCAAGGGGGAGGGTGGCGGTGGGGGAGTGAGGGAGGTTTGGCTGGGGTGGGGTGGAGGGATGGGGAGAAAAGGCATACAACTGTAATTGAATAACAATAAAAAATTTTTAAAAAAATCCTAGGATTATACCCGATATAAGAAATCATTGAATAGATGTTAGGTATAATTATGCATACAACTATTGTTTTGTTATATTACTATTATTATTATTATTATTATCCTGATCACTTAGTGTCACAAACTGAATGGCTATGTCCAATCACCCTGCTTTGCCCCAAAGTATTGGGAGGTGGGACCTTTGGGAGATAATTAGGTTGTGAGAGTGGAACCTTTATGGATGGGATTAGTGTCCTTATTGAAGAGGCCACAAAGAGTTCCTCAGCTCCTTTCACTGTGTGAGGACACAGAGAGAAGGTCACTAGCTATGAACCAGGAAGTGGGCTCTCACCATGCAAGAAGAATGGCCCTACTGACCACACCCTCACTAAACTTACCAGCCTCAAGAACTATAATAAATGTTTGCTGTTTCTAAGAAAAAAAAATGGGCAAAGGATTCAAATTGACATTTCTCTAAAGAAGATATATAAATTGCCAATTAGTACATGAAAAGATACTCATCATTAATAATTATGGAACTGCAAATCAAAACCACAATGAGATAACACTTCACATTCATTAGGATGGCTATTATTAAAAAAAGAAAGAAAGAAAAGAATGTGTTGACCAGGATGAGGAGAAAATTAGAACTCTTGTGCACTGCTGGTGGGAATGTAAAATGACACAACCACTGTGGAAAATAGTATGGTAAAAAGTTGAAAATAGAATTACTATATGATGTAGTAATTCCATTTCTGGGTATATATCCCAAAGAATTGAAAGCAGAGACTCAAACAGATACTTATACAACAATGTTTATAGCAGCTTTATTCCCAAGAGCCAAAGGTAGAAACAAATCAAATGTCCAAAGATGAATAAATACATAAACAGAATGTACATACAATGAAATTTATTCAGCCTTAAAAAGGAAGGAAATTTTGGCACATGCTATAACATGGATGAACCTTAAAGAAATTAGTAAATGAAGTATGCCAGACACAAAAGGACAAATGATTCCACTTGTATGAGATACCTAGAATAGTCAAATCCATAGATACAGAAAGTAGAATGGTGGTTTCCAGGGACTGAAGAGAGAGAGTAAGGGAGAGTTATTGTTTAATGGACAGAATCTTAGTTCAAAAGACAAAAAAAGATAAATAGTAATCATTGCACAACAATGTGAGTGCAATTAATGCCAATAATATTTACACTTAAATGGTTAAAAAGTAAATTTTGTTATATATATATTTTACCACAATAAAAACAAAAATCTTAACGTGTGGATTAAATATATTCATTTGAAACTTTTCCAGTTTTATTGAGAAATAATTGACATATATCATGGTATAAATTTAATGTGTACAACATAATGGTTTGATTTACATATATGGTGAAATGATTAATTAACATCTATCATCTCATATAGAAACAATAAAAAGAGAAAAATGTTCTCCTTGTGATGAGAACTCTTAGGATCTACTCTCTTAACACCTTTCATACATAACATACAACAGTGTTAACTATAGTCATTATGTTGTACATTATATCCAGAGTACTTATATATTTTATAACTAGAAGTTTGTACCTTTGACCACCTTCCTACAAGTGCCCGTACCCCCAGCCCCTGCCTCTGGTAACTCCAAATCTGATATCTTTTTCTATGAGTTTGGTGTTTTTTTGGTTTTGGGTTTTGTTTTAGATTCCACACATCAGTGAGATCAAAATCAAATTTTAATTTAAAATATGTATAATAAATTTACACTTGCTACCACAAAAATGATTAAAATGATACATTTTATGTTATATATACTTTAACACACACACATACACACATCAAAATCAAAATTCTGGAGTTGAAAAGTATAACTCAAATGAAAAATTCACTAAAGAGACTCAACAGTAAATTTGAGCTTGCAGAAGAAAATATCAACAGATCTGAAATTGAACTGAGATTTTCTAGTCAGAAGAATAAAAAGAAAAAACAATGAAGAAAAATGAACAGAGCCTTGGAGACACATGGGACACCATCAAGTGTACCATCATTTGCATAATGGTAGTTCCAGAAGGAGAGAAAGAAAGGCAGAAAGAACACTTGCACCAAAAAATGACCAAAAAGCCCCAAATTTGATTTTTAAAAAACAGTAATACCTACCCATATTTTCAAGAAGCTCAACAAACTCCAAATAGGATAAATGCAATGCAATGCATACACAGACATGTCATAGTCAGTTGATAGAAATCAAAGACAGAGAAACTTGAAAACAGTAAGAGAAAAATCACATACAAGTGATCACTAACAATTTTAATGAGATATTGAAAAGTTAGCTTCTTATCAGAAACCATGAAGGCCAACAGTGAGAAGACATAATCAAAGTGCTGAAAGAAAACAATGGTCAAGCTTCTGGCCAAGATGGAGGTGTAGGTAGACGCACTGTACCTCCTCGCACAACCAAAAGAAGGACAACAACAATTTAAAAACAAAAACCAACCAGAACTGACAGAAAATCGAACTGTATGGAAGTCCAACAACCAAGGAGATAAAGAAGAAACATTCATCCAGACTGGTAGGAGGGGGGGAGACGGGCAGCGGGGTGAAGAGGACTCTCGGCAAAGTGGCGGGCTGGCGGACCCAGTGAGGTGGCAGATTGTGGAACAGGGAAGGCCAGGCTGCAGCTAGCAGACCCCACAAGGTGGTAGCTGGCGGACCCTGCAGCCCCACATTCGCACATAGATAAACCAGGAGAAACGATGGAGCAGCCAAACAGACCGCCCAACCCAGGGCTCTAGCATGGGGAAATAAAGCTGTAAACCTCTGACTGAAAACACCTGTGGAAGTTGAGGCGGCAGCAGGAGAAACTCCCAGCCTCACAAGAGAGTTCACTGGAGAGACCCACAGGGGCCTAGAACGTACACAAACCCACCCACTCGGGAATCAGCACCAGAAGGTCCCAATTTGATTGTGGGTAGAGGAGGGAGTGACTGAAATCCAGCAGACAGTGGAGCAAGCGCCATTGCTCCCTATCGGACCCCTCCCCCACGTACAGCATCACAGTGCAGTGACCAGCGTTACTCCGCCCAGGTGAACACCTAAGGCTCCACCCGATTATGAAACAGGCACGCCAAGACAAAAAAAAAAAAAAAAGGCCCAAATGAAAGAACAGATCAAAGCTCCAGAAATAATTAAACTAAGCAGCAAACAGATAGCCAACCTATCAGATGCACAGTTCAAAACACTGGTAATCAGGAAGCTCACAGAAGTGGTTGAATTTGGTCACAAATTAGATGAAAAAATGAAGGCTATTCTAAGAGAAACAAAGGAAAATGTACAGGGAACCAATAGTGATGAGAAGGAAACTGGGACTCAAATCAATGGTGTGGACCAGAAGGAAGAAACAAACATCCAACCAGAAAAGAATGAAAAAACAAGAGTTCAAAAAAATGAGGAGAGGCTTAGGAACCTCCAGGACATCTTGAAATGTTCCAACATCCGAATTATAGGGGTTCCAGAAGGAGAAGAGGAAGAACAAAAAATTGAAAACTTATTTGAACAAATAATGAAGGAGAACTTCCCTCATCTGGCAAAGGAAATAGACTTCCAGGAAGTCCAGGAAGCTCAGAGAGTCCCAAAGAAGCTGGACCCAAGGAGGAACACACCAAAGCACATCATAATTACATTAGCCAAGATGAAACAGAAGGAGAGAATCTTAGAATCAGCAAGAGGAAAGAACACAGTTACCTACAAAGGAGTTCCCATAAGACTGTCAGCTGATTTCTCCAAAGAGACCTTACAGGCAAGAAGGGGCTGGAAAGAAGTATTCCAAGTCATGAAAGGCAAGGACCTACATCCAAGATTACTGTATCCAGCAAAGCTATCATTTAGAATGGAAGGGAAGATAAAGTGCTTCTCAGATAAGGTCAAGTTAAAGAAGTTCATCATCACCAAGCCCTTATTATATGAAATGTTAAAGGGACTTATCTAAGAAAAAGAAGATCAAAAATATGAACAGTAAAAATAACAGCAAACTCACAGTTATTAACAAACACACCTAAAGCCAAAACAAAAGAAAACTAAGCAAACAACTAGAACAGGAACAGAACCACAGAAATGGAGATCACATGGAGGGTTATCAACAGGGGAGTGGGAAGGGGAGAGAGGGGGGAAAGGTACAGGGAATAAGTAGCATAAATGATAGGTGGAAAATAGACAGGGGGAGGGTAAGAATACTATAGGAAATGTAGAAGCCGAAGAACTTACAAGTATGACCCATGGACTATAGGGGGGGATTGTGAGAGGGAGGGAGTGGGCAGGATGGAGTGAATGGGGGAAATGGGACAACTGTAATAGCATAATCAATAAATATATTTTTAAAAAAGAAATCAATGGTCAAGCAAGAATTCTATGGTCAGCAAAACTAACTTTCAAAAGTTACTGGAAGCAACCTTAAGTGCCCATCAGCAAATGAGTGGATCAAAAAATTATGGTACAATTACACAATGGAATTCTACACAGCAGAGAGAAAGAAGGAGCTTATACCCTTTGCAATGGCATGGATGGAACTGGAGAGCATTATGCTAAGTGAAATAAGCCAGGAGGTGAGGGACAAATACCATATGATCTCACCTTTAACTGGAACATAATCAACAAAAGAAAAAAGCAAACAAAATATAACCATAGACATTGAAGTTAAGAACATTGTAACAATAGCCACAGGGGAGTGGGGAGGGGGTAGTGGGGAGAGGAGTCTATAGGAGCTACTATAAAGGACACAAGGACAAAATCAAGGGGGAGGGTAGAGGTGGGGGAGGGAGGTGGGACTGGCTGGGGTGGGGTGGAGGGAAGGGGAGAAAATGCAGACAATTGTAACTGAATAAAAATAAATTAATTAATTTAAAAAATGAAGGACAAATGGAGGTATTCCAAGATTTTTTTTAAACCCCAAAATTGCATTGCTAACAGACCTGTACTACAAAAAAATACCAATAGGAATTCTTGTGGCTGAACTGAAAGGACTCTAGATGGTACCTTGAATCTACAGAAAGAAATCAAGAGCACTGGTAAAGATGACCACATAGGTATATTAATGACAGTGCCACTGTATTTTTTTGTTTGTAATGTTTTCTTTCTATCTGACCTAAAAGATGCTGGCATAAAGCAATAATAATAAAACTGTTAATGTGCTTATAATGTATAAAGATGAAATTTGTGTGGCAATGACAACACAAATGAGGGGGAGGAAATAAAGCTATATGGGAACAAAGTTTTTGTATACTATTGATATTATATTAGTATTAACCCAGACTAGATTGCTTTAAATTAATTGTAATCTCTAGGACAACCACTAAAAAAAAGCCCTCAAAAATTTATGGTAAAATAAATGACAAGAGAATTACAAAGGTACCTTAAAATATCTAATTAACACAAAAGAAGGCAATAATGGAGGAACAGAGAGGGGAAAAAGGCATAAGACATATAGAAAACTAATAGCAAAATGGCAGGTATATATCTAATCTTACTTGTAATTGCATTAAATGTAAATTAATTAAACACCTCAATCGAAAGGCAGAGATTGGCCAAAGGATCTGAATAGATACTTTTCCAAAGTGGACATACAGATGGCCAATGGAAATATGAAAAAATGCTCAATGTCACTAATCATCATAGAAATGCAAATTAAAACCACAATGAGGTATTACCTCATACATGTCAGAATGGCTATCATCAATAAATCAACAAACTAGTGCTGGCGAGGATGTGGAGAAAAGGGAACCCTCGTGCACTGTTGGTGGGAATGCAGACTGGTACAGCCACTGTGGCAAACACTATGGAGTTTCCTCAAAAAATTAAAAATGGATCTGCTTGGCTTTTGAACCAAGATGGCGGCATAGGTAGACACACTGCGCCTCCTCGCACAACCAGAACTGACAGAAAATCGAACAGCAAGGGGGACAGACACCAAGGAAATAGAAAATAAACATTCATCCAGACTGGTAGGAGGGGCGGAGACGGGCACCAGGGTGGAGAGGACTCGAGTGGCTGTGGCGGGACTGAGACTGGCGGAGTGTGGGACAAATGGCGCAGGCGGTCAGAGCACTAGCAGACCCTGCGGCCCCACATTTGCACAGATAAACCCAGAGGGCCGGACTCAGAGTGGCGGAGAGTGGGGCAGGCAGAGTGGCGGGTGGCACCCTGCGGCATCACATTCACCCACAGATAAACCTGACAAATGGCAGGGAGCGAAGCAGACCGCGCAACCCAGGGCTCCAGCTCGGGGAAATAAAGCCTCAAACCTCTGATTGAAAGCGCCCCTGGGTGTTGGGGCGGCAGCAGGAGAGACTCCCAGCCTCACGGGAGAGGTTGTTGGAGAGACCCACAGGGGCCTGGAGTGTGCACAGGCCCTCTTACTCGGGGACCAGCAGCAGAGTGGCCCAGTTTGATTGTGGGTGGCGGAGTGAAAGATTGAAAGCTGGAGGAGAGTGAGGCGGGCGCCATTGCTCCCACTCGGCCCCTCCCCCACATACAGCGTCACAGCGTAGCGACCAGCGCAACCCCGCCCCGGTAAACACCTAAGGCTCCACCCCCTAAAGTAACAGTCGCGCCAAGACAAAAAAAAAAAAAAAAAAAAAAAGGCCCAAATGACAGAACACTTCCAAGCTCCAGAAAAAATACAACTAAGCAAGGAAGAGATAGCCAACCTATCGGATGCACAGTTCAAAGCACTGGTTATCAATATGCTCACAGACTTGGTTGAATCTATTCGAAAAACAAATGAAAAAATGAAGCCTACGCCAAGAGAAACAAAGGAAAATGTACAGGGAACCAAGAGTGATGAGAAGGAAACTGGGACTCAAATCAATGGTGTGGACCAGAAGGAAGAAACAAACATCCAACCAGAAAAGAATGAAGAAATAAGAACTTGGAAAAATGAGGAGAGGCTTAGGAACCTCCAGGACTTCTTGAAACGTTCCAACATCCGAATTCTAGGGGTGCCAGAAGGAGAAGAGGAAGAACAAAAAATTGAAAACTTATTTGAACAAATAATGAAGGAGAACTTCCCTAATCTGGCAAAGGAAATAGACTTCCGGGAAGTCCAGGAAGCTCAGAGAGTCCCAAAGAAGCTGGACCCAATGAGGAACACACCAAGGCACATCATAATTACATTACCCAAGATTAAACGCAAGGACCTACATCCAAGATTACTGTATCCAGCAAAGCTATCACTTAGAATGGAAGGGAAGATAAAGTGCTTCTCAGATAAGGTCAAGTTAAAGAAGTTCATCATCACCAAGCCCTTATTATATGAAATGTTAAAGGGAGTTACCTAAGAAAAAGAAGATCAAAAATAGGAACAGTAAAAATGACAGCAAACTCACAGTTATTAACGGCCACACATAAAACAAAAACGAGAGCAAACTAGGTAAACAACTAGAACATGAGGGTTGTCAATAAGGGAGTGGGAGGGGGAGAGGGGGGGAAAGGTACAGAGAATAAGTAGCATAGATGATAGGTGGAAAATAGACAGGGGGAGGGTAAAAATAGTGTAGGAAATGTAGAAGCCAAAGAACTTATAAGTATGACCCATGGACATGAACTATAGGGGGGGGAATGTGGGAGGGATGGGGGTGGGCAGGATGGAGTGGAGTGGGGGGGGAAATGGGACAACTGTAATAGCATAATCAATAAATATATTTTTTAAAAAATGGATCTGCTTTATGACTCAGTGATTCCACTTCTGGGAATATATCCAAAGAAACCTGAAACACTGATCCAAAAGAATATATGTACCCCTACGTTCATAGTAGTGTTATTTACAATAGCCAAGATTTGGAAGCATCCCAAGTGCCCATCAGTAGATGAGTGGATAAAAGTTGTGGTACAGCCCTGGCTGGTATGGCTCAGTGGATTGAGTGAGGGACTACTAATCAAAGGGTCGCTGGTTCGATTCTCAGCCAGGGCACATGCCTGGGTTGCCAGCCAGGTCCCCGGTTGGGGGCGTGCAAGAGTCAACCACACTTTGATGTTTCCCTCTCTTTCTCCTTCTCTTCCTCTCTCTCTAAAAACAAATAAATAAAATCTTTTTAAAAATGTTGTGGTACATTTACACAATGGAATACTTACTTGGCTGTAAAAAAGGAGGAAACCTTACCTTTTATGACAGCATGGATAGACCTAGAGATTATTATGCTAACTAAAACAAGCCAGTAAGAGAAAAACAAATACCATGTGATTTCACTTATATGTGGAAACTTATGGACAAAATAAACAAACAAGCAAAATAGAAACAGACTCATAGATTCAGAGAACAGATCAACAGCTGTCAGAAGGGAGGGAGGTTGGGGGCTAGGGTATAAAGGTTAAGGGATTAAGCAAAAAAAAGCAACTTATAGACAGATGACAGTATGGTGGTTGAGGGAAAGGGGGTAACAGGAGGTAGAAGAGGGTAAATGGGGGATAAATGGTGAGAGAAGGAGACTTGACTTTGGGTGGTGAACACACAATACAATATACAGATGATATATTATAGAATTGTACACTTGAAACCTATATAATTTTATTAACCAATGTCACCCCTATAAATTGAATTTTAAAAAGATGAGAAAAAAGGCAGAAGTTGGCAGAATGTATTTAAAAAACCATGATCAACTATATTATACGTTTCCTACAAGAGACATATATTAGATTTAAAGGCACGAGTGGGTTGGGGATAACTGGATGGGAAAAGTTATATCATGTAAAGAATAACCAAAGGAGAGCTGCAGTAGCTATGCTAATATCAACAAAATAGATTGTAAGACAAAAATTGTTACTAGAAAAATTAACAATGTTTTATAATAAAAAATAGTCAACTCATCAGGAAGACAAAAATATAAATATATATACACCTAAGTAAAAAGCCCCAAAATACATGAAGCACACACTGGCAAAATTGATGAAAGAAATAAACAATTCAACAATAATTCCTGAAGACTTCAATACACCACATTCAATAATGGATAGAACAACTAGGCAGAAGAGCAACAAGGATATAGAAGACTTGAACAACACTATGAACAGACCTAACAAGCATCTATAGATACTTCACCCAGTAACAGCTGTATACACACTCTTTTCAAGTGTATATGGAACATTCTTCAGGGTAGACCATATGTTAGATCATAAAACAAGCCTCAGTAAATTTAAAAGGACTGAAATAATACCAAGTATGTTCTCCACTCAAAATGGAAATAAATTAAAAGTCAATAAAACAAGGAAATTTTGGAAATTCACAAATATGTGAAAATTAAACAACATACTTCTAAATAATCAGTGGGCCAAATAAGAAATAACAAGCGAAATAAGAAAATACTTTCAGATGAATGAAACAGAAACACAACATACCAAAACTTATGGGATCCAACTAAAGCAATACTTGGAGGAATATTTATAGCTGTAAATGGCCATATTAAAAAAATAAGAAAGATTTCAAACAAAAACCTAACCTTCTACCTTAAAAAACTAAACTAACCAATAAAGAATAGTAAAACAGTAAACAGAATCAACAAAATCAAGAGTTGGTTCTTTGAAGTTACCAACAGAATTGAGAAACCATTAACTAGGCTGACAGGCTGATGAGATAGGAGAGAGAGAGAACCCAAATTGCTAAAATAAGAAATAAAAGCAGGATAAAATAAAATAAAATATGACTATCATCCTTACAGAAGTAAAAAGGATTATAAGGGGATACTATGAACAACTGCATGCCAATAAGCTAAATAAACTAGGTGAAATTGATAAATTTCTAGGAAGAGAGAAGCAACTGAAACCTATGCAAGAAAAATTAAAAATTTGAGTAGACTATAAGTAAATAGTCTATGAGTAAAATAGACTATAAGTAAATTTTAAGAAATTAAACTAGCAATAAGAATAAATCCCACAAAGAAAAGCCCAGATTTAGATGACTAGTGAATTCTACCAAACATATAATAATAATAGTAGTAATATCAACTTCTTGCATTCTGCTCCCCCCAAAATGGAAAAGTAGGGAACATTTCCCAACTCATTCTATGAGGCCAGTGTTACCTTGATATGAAAACCAAAAACATCATAAGAAACAGACTCCAGCAATGTGGCCAAGTGGAATTTATCCCAGGAATTCAAAGTTGCCTTAACATCTAAAAATCAATGAATATATACTATTTTAATAAAATAAAGTACAAATAAAATGCAATAATTTCAATGGACACAGAAATAGCTGGGGACAAAATTCAACAAGCTTTTATGATGAAACAATAAATAAACTAGGAATGGAAGGAAACTTCCTCAACCTGATCAAGGGCATCTACCAAAAACCCTCAGCCAACATCATACTTCATAATACATGACTAGATGCATTCCCCCTGTGATCAGGAATGAAACAAGAATGACTGCTCTCACCACTTCTATTCAATATTTTACTGAAGGGTATAGCCAGGGCAATTAGGCAAGACATATACCCATATACATATAGTATATATAATATATACATATACATTCAGCTTATAAAGGAAGAGGTAATTTCTATATATAACCTTATATATAGAAGATTATGCTAAGTGAAATAAGCCAGTCAGAGAAGACTAATACCATATGATTTCACTTGTATGTGGAATCTAATGAACAAATTGAACTAATAAGGAAAATGGGGACAGACTCATAGATGGAGAGCAGAATGACAGCTAGTGTCGGGGGGTGAGGGAGTAGAGGGATTGAGTAAAAAGGAAAAGGACTCATGGACATGGACAACAGTGTGGTGATTGCTGGGGGCCGGGGGTATAAGGGGACTAAATGGTAATGGAAAAAAATACAACAAAGATTAAATTAAAAAAAAGAACATTCTAAGTAATGCACACAGTATTAGAACTAATAACTAAGTTCAGCAAGGTTACAGGATACAAAATCAATATATAAAAATTAATTGCATTTCAAAAAAAATTAATTGCATTTCTATACACTAGCATCTGAAAAAGAAATTAAGAAAACAATTCTCTATACAATAGCACCAAAAAGGATAAAATACCTAGGAATATATTTAATGAGTGAAGTATAAGACTTGTACATTGAAAACTGTAAAATATTGCTTAAATAAATTAAAGGCCTAAATAACTGGGAAGGCATCCCATGTTTATGTATCTGAATGCTTAATATTGTTAAGATGGCAATAAGCCATAAATCAATCTACAGATTGAATGCAAGTCCCATAAAATATTCAGCTAGGTTTTGTGGGGGGAGGTTTGCAGAAATGGATAAAATGATCCTAAAATGCATGTGGAATTACAAGGAATTCAGAATAGTCAAAACAATCTCGAAAGGAGAAGAACTAAATTGGAACTCATTCTTCCTAATTTTAAAACTCACACCAACCCTACAGTAACCAAGGAAGTATGGTACTGGCATAAGGATAGATGTGGAGATCAACGGAACAGAATTGAGAGTCCAGAAATAAACCCTTGCATAAATAGTCAATTGAGTTAAAATAAGAATGCCAAGACAAGTCGGTGATGGTAGGGAAACAGTCTTTTCAACAAGTAGTGGTGTGAAAACTGGATATCCACAGGTAAAAGAATAAAGTTGGACCGTTACCTCTTACCATATTTAAAAATCAAACTATATTAAATGTAAGAGCTAAAACTATAAAACCCTTAGAAGAAAACAGTGACTTTGGATTAGGTTCTTATGGTTTCTTAGACACAACACCAAAAACACAAGTGACCCCCCCCCAAAAAAAAAGGGTAGATGAATTGGACCTCATCAAAATTAAAAACTTTTGTGCTTCAAAGGACACCATCAATAAAATGAAGACAAATACACATCACAAGATGAGAGAAAATATTTACCAGTCATATATCTGATAAAGGACTTGTACTCGGAATAAAGAACTCTTATAACTCAACAGTAAAAAGACAAACAATCCAATTTAAAAATTGGCAAATGATCTGAATAGATGTTTCTCCAAGGCAGATATACAATTGGCCAATAACACATGAAAAGATGCTCAACATTATTACCCATCAGGAAAATGTACATCAAAACCGCAATGAGATACCAGTTCACACACACTAGGATTGTTATAATCAAAAAGACAATTAACAACAAGTGTTGGCAAGGATGTGGAGAAATTGGAACCATCATCCACTGCTGGTGGAAATGTAAAATGGTACAGCTGCTTTAGAAAATAACCTGGCAGTTTCTCAAAAAGTTAAACATGGAGTTACTCTATAATTTAACAATTCCACTCTTATGTATATACCCAAGGAAAATGAAAACATGTGTCCACATAAAAACTTGTACATGAATGTTTGTAGCAGCTTACTCATAATAGTCAAAAAGTGGAAACAACCCAAATGCCTCTCAAATAATGAATGGATAAATAATGTGTGGTTTATCCATATGGTGGAACATTACTCAGCCATGAAAAGGAATAAAGTACTGTTACATGCTATGATATGAATGAAGCTTAAAGGCATCAAGCTACATGGAAGAAAGCAGGTGGAAAATGTCACATACTGTATAATATCATTTATATGAAATTTCCAGAAAAGGCAAATCAATAGAGACAGAAAGTAAATTAGTGGTTGTCAGAGGCATAGGGTGGGAGAGGTGGGGATGGGGAGTGACTGCTATTGGGTATGGGGTTTCATTTTGGGTTGATGAAAATGTTCTAAAATTAGATAATGGTGGTGGCTGCACAACTCTGTGAATATATTAAAATCCACTGATTGGGCACTTTCAAAGAGTGAGGAATTATCATCTCCATTTGACAGCTGGCCAAACTGAGGCACTTGTAGGAAGTGGCAGGATTTAAACCCAGGTGTGCTCCATCTTCTCTTTCCCTGGGCCTGGCTGTGGGGACTCCCTGTAGGTGATCCTGCTCCTTTGATCCCTTTTTGCCTGGCGACAGAGTGGAGGAGGTGGTGGGCACTGGTTGGGTCTCTGTCTCTGGTGCTCTGCCCAACTGGGCTCTCCCTCTTGGGGCTGTGGGCTGGGGTGGGGGAGTGCAGATGAGCTCAGCCCTGGCTGGTGAAAACCTGTTCTGAGCTCAAGGCTCACAGACTAGCTGTATTTTTATCACAGGTCACAGGGAATTTCCCGGCCAGGGGATCAATACCAGTTCATTATTCATGGCGCAGGGAGGGGCGGGTAGTCTGGGGCTGGCAGCCTGTGGCAGCTGTGCTTAAAGACTCCTGCAGGCATTTCCTCCATAGGACAGGGTTCTCCCCACTCCTTCACCCTAGCTCTGTCCCAGTACTAATGGATGCTTGACAAAATGTTCACGTCATTTATCCCCATGATCTCAAGAGGAAGTAAGACTGATCTAATGCCTAGTATACTGAGGTGCAGAAGGGTTGAGACTTGCCCAAGGTCACAAAGCTAACCAGTGGTTGGGATGGGTTTCAAATGCGGGTGGGAGAGGGGCATCAGTGGAGACCTCTCTAATGAAGTGATACCGCCTTTCCAGACTAAGCTTCTGTACCTTCCACCCCCAACACCTCCACTCCAGCCTTCCCAGCCACCTGAATGAGCTCTTTGAGGAACACTCTTCAGAGCCATGTCATCTGATTCAGTAAGGAGGGCAGACATCCTCACTTGACAGATGAGGAAACTGAGGCCTGGGAATGCAGAAACCACAAAGCAGCACATCAAGGGCTGGGCCCTGACCAGAACCTGGTTCCTCTCCCCCCGCTCCACAGCACACAGGCACACACATCAGTTTTCCAGACCAACCTGGCAAATTTGTGATGAAGGCTTTGAATCACATACTCCCAACAAGGGCCCAGGGCCCAGTCAGGAGTCTGGGTCCCAGCACCTTCCTAAAGTAAGAAGATGCCCTGAGGCCCCATTGCCCTTCCCTACTATGACTACCCCCAGCTTGGACCAAGCTGAGGCCTTACAGAGGTACCGAGGAGACCCTGGGGAGCACCCGTTCCCAGGTAGGCAGCAGGAGCAGCCCCAGATGTTGGCCCTTGCCCCCAGTGTACTGTATCCCTGCTGGCGGGGGCATCTCCAGCAGCCACACACATTTTGCTCCTCCTCCTCTGGCCTCCCTCAGGACCCAGGCTGCTGCCTGGAGTCAGGCAGTCCGTGGAAGCCCCATCCTCTGTCCCCAGAGACATCTCAAATGACCATTAAGCTGTGAGCAGATGCAGGCAGTGGTAGGCAAGGGCCCAGGGCAGGAAGCATTTTGTTCTCTGCTAATTGGCGTCCTATGGTCACCAGAGAGTGTCTGGGGCTTATAAGGGAAACAGCCGCATCAGTTCCCCGCGGCTGCCCCTCCGTTGCTCCTTACCCTAAGTGCTTGGAGCTTGGGGGGCAAGCAGCCGTCAGGACAGCCCACACTCCAGGGCAGGGAAGGTGAGAAAGGGGGTTTGCACATGGTCTCAGCCCCACACAATCCAGCACAGAGGGCTTCCATAGGAGCTGTGGGATGGCCGGGGAGCCTAAGGGGCAGTAGGCATCCTCTTGACTCAGACAGAGCTTCACAGCCCTGCTTCCTTGGACACCCTGGGTGGGCTGTGACTGCTCCTGCCCTCACATGATCGCTGAGCCCTCTTCACCAACTCAGACTCATAGGCCCTCAGAAAGCATCTTCCCATTGTTCTGATGAGGAAGCTGAGGCTCAGAGAGGAGAGGGCTGTAGTATGCAAAGCTGTGGCAGCACTGAGGTGAAGCTGTCCGCATCCCTCTCCCCCACCTCTCACCCTGCCCGTGCCCCACTACCTCAGCTTACAGATTACCCCAACTTGTCAGAAGGCCAGGCCTGGAACATTCTCTTCTGTTTCCCCAGTCCTGGTAGCTGGTGTTTAGTAAAGGCTTAATAAATGTCTTCTGACCGACGACTTCCTGATCTGAGTAGCTCCTTAGAGACCACTGGAGTTTCAGAGAACCCCATGACTGGATTGAGGTAAGTTGACCCCTGGCTTCAAGCCTCCCTCAGCTCCTGCCCCCCAGTGTCCACAGTCTTTCCTTGCCCTGGGGATATTTCACATCAAACAGGCTGTGGTTCCCTGCTTTACCAAGTTCCAGTCTCAGACCCTGCCATGTCCTGTGAGATGATGCAAGGACACATCAGGCACCAGAAGACTCTTAGGCAGGTTTTGGTCACTGAGAGGGGCTGGCCTTTGAAATCTATTGGTCCCCCATTGACCCTTGGTCCCCAGACCACGACCTCATATCTTTCTGGGTAATTACAGTGTCGTCAGTGTTCTCAACCCCTGTCTCCCCAGTGACACCCAAAGGAATCCCTTCCCAAACAGCCTCTCTCCATGTTCCTACTTGCAGGCTTGAGTCCTTCAGGAAATGGGTCCAGGGCCTGCTGAGAATGACCAGGTCTGCAGACCTTGCATCATGGCTTCTGTCTGGCCCAGAGCCTGATCAGAACTCCTGTTGCTGTCCACTGCCTGCATCGTGCCTACACTTCCTCTGCTCTTCAGGAACTGCCTCGGTGAGTCTGGCTCCCCTTGCCAGAGCCTCCTTGGCATCTAGTCACTTTTCCCAGCCATACTCCTCCCTCTGTACCCACCCCATCCCCAGGCTCAAGCCAAACTGGCTCATACTTGAGCTACATGGATGTGGAAAGAAAAATCCTGACTATGTGACAAGCATTGTAATAGGCACTTAGATGGCCAGCCACCACCTGATTTGATCCTCACATCAACCTGTTGAGGTGGGCATTCACAGTTTAAGGAAGGGAGGCTCAGAGAAATACTTCTGAGTTAAATGGTGGAACATGAAGTGAAACCAGGTCTGTTGGAGTCCAAAGACAGAATTAGGGTGGTAGGAATAAGATGAATTGGGGCCAGGGGAAAGCCTGGAGATGTGGCAGCAACAGCATGGGCCAGAGATATCTTGGGTGGGCCTCCAAGAAGGCTGGGAAATAGTAGCTGGCATTTATTGAGTACTTACTGTGTGCTAGGCAATGTGCTAAGTACTTTATATGCATTGTCTCCTTGAATCCACACAACAGAAGGACTCTGTGATATGGATAATATTATTGTTCTCATTTTTTAAGGCACAGTAGAGCTGAAGCACTTACCTAAGGCCACCCAGCAAGTAAGTGGAGACCTGAATGCCACACATTGCCCTTGTTTTTTCTACTTCTTATAGACAGGAATGGGTGACTGATTGTCACTGAGGAGCTCAAAGCCTAGATGACAGAACATTGGGTTGAGGGAGCAGCCTGCACACTGTGAAGGGCCATGTGCATGTGTTCCAGCTGGGGACAGAGGTCAAGGAACCAGGAAGGTGACTTTTGTTGGAAAAGGCAAAAGGGAATAGGAGGTCATGGTGAAATGCTCCTTAGGTGAAGCCACAGAAGAAGGGTTAGCCAGAGACCCCTGCAAAATGGGGCCAGCTGGCCAATGTGGGCACTCAGAGCAGGCCAAAGCAAGGGGCCCTAATTGGAATGACTTTGAGAATCCAGGACTTGAAGGTGTGAACCAGGAGCCAGCTGCCAGCAGCAGCCAAGGCCCATTGAAGGAAGTTGAAGGGACGGGGCTCTTGCGGCAAAGGGAGTCAAGGATTCCCTGGCCCACGGAGGTCAGAGAGGAGGTGCAGACAAGGGTGCACCTGCCTCAGTGAATGCCATTCAGGCCACCAGCAGGACCCCCCAGCCTTGTTGTGGGGAATAGCACACAGATGCCAACGCCTCTGAATCTGGGCCCACTGGTAGAGACTGCAGGGGTAGATCAGAGTTGGGGTCAGCCAGGAGAACCAGGGAGTTGGCCCTGAAGGGTGACACAACTTGGGCATGTGGAGATGTGGGGAGTCATTCCTGGCTGGGGACCAGCAGGTACAAAGGCCTGGCACAGAGATCTCATGTGCAAGTACGTACTTGTAAAATTTTTAAAAATTTCAGTTACAGTTTACATTCAATATAATTTTGTATCACTTTCATGTGTATAACATAGTGGTCAGATAATTACATATTTTACAAAGTGATCACTCTGATAATTGTAGTACCCCCCGAACACCATACATAGTCATCACAATATTCTTGACTATATTCTCTATGTTGTACTTCACATCCCTGTGACTGTTTTATAACTACCAATCTGTACTTCTTAATCCCTTCCCCTTTTTCACCCAGCCCCCCAAAACCCCTCCCTGCTGACAACCACCAGTCCCATCTCTGTATCTATGAGTCTGTTCCTGTTTTGTTTGTTCGTTTATATTGTTCTGTGTGGACATATTGAGTCTCATCCACACCCCCAGTGGCTTGAACACAGACAGCCCCTCCCTCCTTTGTTATGCCCAAACTTCTCTGGCATCACAGCACTGGATGCTATTGTAATTGTTTACCCATCTGCCTCGGTCCAGATGAGGTGCAAGGGCAGGACCTGTCCTCGTGGTCACAGTGTTTTGAGGGCCTGCTCCATGTTGGCCACTTTACTTACGTTGCTTCTGTCCATTGTTCTATGCTGCCCAGTTGTATCTCACTGAAGTCCACAGGCCTGGGGACCTCACTTGGTACTAGGCCACCGTGAGTTCAGTGCAGATGCCAGTGATAGGAAAAAGTGAGGAATTAGTGTAGGCTTCGGTGACTAACCTTGGTCACAGGGTGGGTCCCCAGGGTGGTATTCAGGGGTGGGGTGTGCAGGGGTGTGTGTGTGTGTCGGCTGACTCAGTCCCCTAGGGGCCTGTGGTGAGGGAACAGTGGGGCCTGGGACTAAATCTGCTTGGACTTCCCAAGGACTAGGGGAGATACCAGGAGCTCCGCTCTGCTCCTCCCTACCAGGACCCCCATGGTGAAGCCGGGTACCCCGCCCCCACCCCCACCCCATGTCCTCCCAGCTACTCCTCCTTCCTTGGCCCCAAATGAAATCTCATCAGCATATTAATAGGACATTATGGTTTCTAATGAGAATCCAGAAAACATTTATGGAGCAGATTAAAGACAGCTCCACCCCATTAAACAGCCCTGAGCCCTCCCAGGGGGCTCCGCAGGTGGGGGGAGGGGTGGAGAGGCTAGGAGAACTGCTTTCTCTGCTGGCCTGGCAAGAAGGAAGGTAGGAAGAGAACCCCAGGGAGAGGAGTTGGGCTCAGACCCCCAGGCTCCTGCTCCCCATTTATTTCTGGGTTCCCAGCTAAGAGTTGGACTGGAAGAGCAATGGCATTGCTGTCGTCCTGGGCCCAGAAGGGTCCTCAGGGCAAAGAGGTCTGGGACCTGCTAGTGACATGCCCACCACACCAGCTGGGACCCTCCTCTAGGCCCAGCCTCAGCATTAATCCTAGCAGGCATGCAAGTGGCCAAGGCTGGCCACACTGCCACCAGCCTCTGCCTTATCACTTCAGTTATATGAACACCTGCAAAGAAAGACCCACATTGAAATGGGCATCTACATGTGCCAGGCACCACATGGAACACTTCCCCCCATGGGATCTTACTGAATCCATAAAACGACTTCACCAAGTAGTTATCTGCCTTCAGTCTGCTTAGACATGAGAAAATGAGGCTCAGAGAGGGGAGGCAACTTTTGCAAGGTCACACAGCAACTGTGGAATTCCGGTCCCAGCTTGTCTGATTCTAAAGCTCACCTGCTTTCCTTTATGCCCTGTGGATTAATTACCTTACTGTGTCCTGGATTTTATATCCCAACCTCCTATTTGTTCCCCAGAGGCTGGATGGTGTGATGGAAAATAAGAGATG
Source organism: Desmodus rotundus (assembly GCF_022682495.2). Taxonomy (NCBI): domain Eukaryota; kingdom Metazoa; phylum Chordata; class Mammalia; order Chiroptera; family Phyllostomidae; genus Desmodus; species Desmodus rotundus. Next base: position 6,798,693 of record NC_071400.1, on the reverse strand, counting down.
GTAGACGTACAAAGTTCTGAATTTCAATTCCAGCTCTGCCATGACCTAGCTGTGTGACCTTGGAAAATGTCACTTAACCTCTGAGTTCTGTTTTCTGATCTGTCCAAAGAGGCTGGGACTCCAAGGTCCTTGTGAAGAGTCAATAAGTATTGTACTCGGTAGACACCAACCACTAGCACTATACCCTACACCTTGGCTTTTTTTCACCTGTCAAATGCAGCTAATGTGGCCCACCATAACGGCTTCTGTGGGCATGGAGGGCTATGGGAGAGTAAGGACACGGTGCAAACAATAGAGATCCACCCATTGTGAGGGTCATTGCCAGTAGTCCTCTTTGTCCTTAGCAGAGCTGGTAAAAGTGTCCTATGTGCCTCAGGCAGGGCCAGCAAGACACCTGGGGAGCTGGCCCAGACTGGGGTCATACACTCAGCAAAGGAGGAAGAGGTGGGGGTTTGAGACATTTCTTGGAAGGCAATTCTCAGTGCTCACCAGTCCTTGGTTCTTGGCTCTCCAAGCAGGGGAAAGTGACAGACAGTAGGGATGCCTGCCTGGTGATTGATACCCCCTTGCCGAGGCTCTGCCCAGGGCACCCAGATCTCCCTGAGGTTCCTCAGTCATGCCAGACACATTCCAACCTCAGGCCGTTTGTGTTTGCTGTTTTCTTTTCCCCATATCCTTAGGCTGGCTCTCTCAGTGCCTTAAGGTTTCTTTTGAAATGGCCACCCTATTTCAATTTCCACACATAACTCTCTTACCTACCCCACTCCCATCCCCCTTAGTTTTTTATTTTTCTTATCATTTATCACCTTCTAACGTGGCCTACAATTGACTTATATGTCTTGGTCACGGTCTATCACCTCCCAATGGAATGTGAGCCCCACAAAGGCAGGGTTCTTTCATTTGTTCACTGCTGTGTCTCCAGTGCCTGAATCAGTGCCTGGTAATAAATCAATATTTATTGAATGAGTGAAATAGTCCAGGGGCTCCTCCAGTTAAGGCCTGAACTTGCATTCTTTCTGCCCACACTGGACATCTTTTCTGGAAGGAAGATCTTACTCAAGATTTGGTTGTCCATTGATTCATTCAAAATGTATGTGTGCGCACGTGTGTGTGTGTGATTCACTGTTCTAGGTGCTGGGGTTATAGCAGAAAAACAGCCAGGCGTGGTCTCTGCCCTTAATAAACTTTGACTTTGAGGGGTAGAGAAGACAATAAACAGGCAAGCTGATTTTAAAGCATGCTCGGTGCTATGAACAACAGACTATGGTGTGATGGGCTAGACTGACTGTGTAGTCAGGAACGCTTCTCAGAAAAGCAACAGAGGAACTGATACCCTTGTGAAAAGATGAAGCCAGCCAGGCCATGTTCTGGGGAGTGGAGCATTCTAGGGGGAGGGGCCAGCAAGGGCAAAGGCTCAGAGACCAGAGTGCCAATCATGAGGGAGGGGTCTAGGCCTGATCTGCATTTAGTGCGCCACCCTTTGGAAGGTGTCTTGAAAAGCTGAAGTAACATCCCACCTGGAAACATGTGTGTCTGTTGCCTGTACTCATGTCCAAGTGTGTTTATGTATGTGTGGTGTGTGGGTGTGTATCTGGGGAGGGGTGACTGCAGAACGGGTGGCGTGTGTCCCTGGGCAGATGGCAGGGTACAGTGTGGCCAGCAGCTCACTCAGTTCCTGGGGAGAGAAAGGTATAGTGGAAAGAGCACAAAACTTGGAGTCCAGAGGTGCTAGGTTCCAGTTCAGGCTGCACCACTGGCTTGTATCTAATGTAAATCACATCTGTAATTTTGGCCAAGTCCCTTTACCTCCCTAGGCCAGTGTCGCCATCTATAAGAGGAGGTGAGGTGGGCTCTCTTGTCTGTCAGCCTCTTGTGCTTGCTTCTTCCACTCCAAGAAAGTGGCATCTCCTGACTCAGAGAGGTAGTGGCAGAGGTGGGAACTGTTGGGATGGCATTGAAGGTGGGGAGAGGGTGATGACTGGATCCTGTGCTGGCTTGGGCCTCAGTCCCCTGGACCGAGGTGGGGAGGAGCCCTCTTCCCTCTGTCTTCCCTGCTTGCTCATTTATTCCCTTGCTGGGGAGGCCCTTCTCCAGACGCTGGAGCACAGATGCTGTGCTTCTCAGGTTCCCTGCTGGGCCCGGCTGAGCCAAGCTCCTGAGCCTAGGCCTGGACTGCACCCCTCCCCCTGCCGCCAGCACCAGCGCCAGGCCCCCTCTGCCCCACAGCGCTCTCGCTGCTCTTCTCTGAACTGCCTCCAGCTTGGCTGCATCGCTGCGATAATGAGGTGTCTGCGACTGAATGCAGTGGGCTCAGCAGGGCAAAACAACAGGCCAGAGGCCTGGGAGACAGGCTGGAGCAAGGGTGGAGGCTGCCCCAGCTGGCCCTGGAATCCACCATGTGCCCCCACCAGCCCCAGTGGCATCCTAGGCCCCACTGCCTGGATCCTGGGGGCAAAGGCTTAAGATGAAGAAGAGAGGGCCACTTGTGAAAAATCCAGCTCCATGATGATGCCGGTGATGACAGAAGAATCTTGGGTTTCAAAGGGATGTCCTGCTAATAACCTCTCATATCTGGACAACACGTCAGTGTTGCAGGACAGGGGGTGCAGCAAGCCAAGGGATGAGGTGCCCAAGCCAGTTTGGGAGTGCAGTAGGGGTTGGGAGAAGGTTGCTCAGAAGAGAAAACTTTGAGCCATCCTGAAGAAAGAGCAAGGATTAGGCAGGCAAGGGAGAATGAGGGTGGGAAAGGGGTGTCTTGTGCACAGGGCACAGCCTGACAAGCCCAGGGGATACCTTAACCCTCAAAACAACCCTAGAAGGCTGGTATTCTAGTTTCCATTTTATAGATGGTAAAACAAAGGCCTAGGCACGATCCAAATGCTTTGCTTGTGGGGCAATGTTAGTTTGAAAACATGGTTTCTCATCCACCCCCCACTTTTCTGCTAACCCTATGATGTAGGGACTTTCTCTGCATTTCACAGATGGGGGAATAGGCTCAGAGAAGGGAGGTGGCTAGAGAGACAAGTGCTTAGCTTTCCCCAAGTTTCCAAAGTTGGAAATCAGCATTTGGAGAGACAGGGGGCTCTGAGGGAGGTGGTGCCACAAAGCCATCCTCGTGAGCCCCCCTTCCGCCCTTGGGCATCCCTACCTTCTTCCCAACCCCCTGCCACCGCTAACTCCTTCCCCAGGCTGATCTCCCCATGGCTAGAGCAGAGTTTGGGTGAGAAACCACTTGCCTGGAGGCCCCATTCAATCATAGGGTGACTGGAGTATGGGTATTTTCGTGAATCGTTCAGGAGCTGTGGCTGGCAGGATGGGAGCTGGGAGGAGGCTGGGAGCAGGTATTCCCACATGCCAAGGATGGCAGCTGCACAGGAGGTGACCCCAGAGGCTGGACCCTCACCAGCTGCCTGGTATCTCTATCTCCACCCTGAGGGAGAGATGGAGAAATCGAGAAATCACAGGCTGGTGGTGTAGTGCTGGAGAGAGGACTCTGGGTAAGGGCACGTGGGGGAGAGAGCAGCTGAGGGTGATCAGTAACAATAGGTCACAGTTCCCAAGAACTTCCAATGTGCAACACCTCAGCTCCTTTACTACTCACAATACTTCTGCTGTTATTGTTACTGTATGGATGGGAAAAGGGAGAGCTCAAGTAACTTGCCTAGAGCTTATAATGGGCTGAACGTTTGTATCCCCCCAGAACTTACATGTGGAAGCCTTACCCCCTGAATGTGATGGTGCTAGGAGGTGGGGCCTTTGGTGAGTAATTAGGTTTAGATGAGCTCATGAGGGAGGGCATTCATGATGGCATTAGTGCCCTTAGGAAAAGAGACCAGAGAGCCTGTTTTCTCCACACTCTTGCTCACTCAACACTTCCCTCTGCCCCCACCTCCCACTGCCCCCACCATGTAAGGACACAGCAAGAAGGTGGTCCCCTATAAGCCAGGAAGCAGGCTCTCAGCAGACATTGAATCTGCCAGTGCCTTGATCTTGGATTTCCTAGCCTCCAGAACTGGGGAAAAACACATGTCTGTTCTTTAAGCCATCTAGTCTACGGGATTTTTAAAATAGCAGCCTGAACTGACTAAGATCACATCGCAAATAAATGGCCATTCCAGGATTTAACTCCAGGTTTGCACACTCCAGAGTGAGCACACCTTTTGCCTGTTTTCCTCACCCTTGGGATTTGGACCTCTGGGATTTGGACCCCTGGGGGACAACCTGCTCCTCTGGCAGTCCCTTTGCAGTGACTCCCTGGCTGCTGAGAGCCCCACCGAGGTCTGAGATCCAACCCTCCCTCCATTAAAAGTAACTCCTGAGGGGCCCATTATGGGCTTCTGAACGTGAAATTACCAGGCGTGGAGTTGCAGGTGGGTGGGAGCGAGAGTTTGGGTTGCTGGGCAGGGGGAGAGCCTCAAGCACTTTGTCAGAGGCCTTAGAGTGTGGCAGGTGGGGTGTTTCAGGTACTGTTAAAAATGTGGCTGGTGCAGGTAGGGGGGCTGATTCTAGAAAAGGGAAAAAAAATGCCCAACTGAGTTTGAATTTCAGACAATGAATACTTTTTAGCATAGGTATGTCATTTTTTAGTTTCAGTATATACTGAGAAAGTATTCGTTGTTCATCTTAAATTCAAATCTAACTCAAGCGGCCGGTATTTTATCTGGCAAAGCTAACTGGAGTTGAGTCGCCTGAGCTTCAATACCAGATCTGCTAAGTACCTAGCTGTGTGACCTTGGGCAAGTTAGTAACCTCTCAGTGCCTCAATTTCCTCATCTGTAAAGGATTGCTGAGGTGTTTAAATGAAGTGATAAAGACTGCAAAGCACGCCACAGCTGTTTTTACTTTTTTTTCTTCTTATTTCTCTACAAATTTTCCCCTTGGGTTTCCCCCAGACGCTCCTCTGGCTCCTTACTTCCCTAATATGTGGCTCCCCACTCCAGGCCATACACTAGGGGGTGGGGTTCATATTGCAGAGGAGGAGGAAGACGGCCCATTACCTTCTTACAATGTGCTTATCACTGCTAGGCCTTCTCCTTCATGCATTGGACCACCGCAAGCCTGCAAGATGTTCGCTATTGTTCTCCTTTTTCAGATGGGGAAATGGTGGCTGAGGATGGTGAATGCACTTGCCCCAGTTTGCTCAGCTAACCCAGGCTCATCTGACCCTCACCACTTGGCTCTGCTTCCCCCACCTCCTGCATTTCTCTCATCTAGGCCCCAGGTTCGAGCTTACCGAGGGGAAATCCCTGCTGAGGTTTGGGGAGCATGTTCAGGGAACAGAGCAGCCTGAGACAGGAAGCCTGAGGCTCTCCTGACTGAGGGGCTCCTCAGGTCTAAGCAGAGTACCGCCTCTGGGTCTCCGTCCTTCTGCCGCCCTCCCTGGCCCATACCATGCTGATAGCTCTGTCCTGCAGAAAAATGCACTTCTCTTCGATATGCCCAGCTGCACGTCCACTATGCATGCTAATCAGCGGCCAACGCTTGCCAGCAATTTTCTCCAGTTCTGGGTTTATTTATTTTTTATATTTATACCTTGTGTGCAGAGATGGCTGACTTAGAGTGGGAGCAGAGTCTAGAGAAGGGGCCCAGCAGAAATGCAAGGAGTGAAGAAACCAAATGCTAGAAGCTGGGAGGAAATTCAGGAGTCATCTTTGCCATTTGTCTACCTCCTGACAGACCTGTACCTAGTGGAGAATAGCACTTAAAGGATAACTCGAACCCTCTAGAGTGTTCCTGGAAGCCTTGGGAGATGGGCCCACCAGGGCTTAGCAAAGCCCATGTTAAAGAGGAGAAAAATCAAGGCTCTGGGGGTTATTTGATACATGGGTTCTTCCAACTCAAATATTTTGACTACAGACAGTAAAGACTGAAGCTTCATCTTGCCTGCCTGCCCCACCTATTGGGAAGAAATTTAGGCCCAGAGACAGCAAGGCACCTGGCCAAGGTTGCACAGTGAATATGAAGCAGAACCAGGACCAACACCTGGGTCTGCTAACTGCCACCTCTCACCATTGCATCCCTTCAGAAGCTGTCTGGGAAGCAAGGTCTCCCCCCATCCACCATGTCTAGGGAGCCTGAGTGCTCTTCCCAGAGAGCTCTCCACAAATTCATGGAAATTGACTTGACTACTTACGTACGCCTCAGGTTCTATCTAATTTACCCGTTTCCCTCTGTTTCTCTCTTTAAAGGCGAAGGCTCCTCCTGCTCTGCTGTGACACCAGGGCTCAGTACATAGTAAATGCTCAGTAAACATTCATCCTATGCATATAGGGATGAATAGGGCAACTTGGCAACATCCTGTAAGGGTGAAGATGAGTACACACCCTCCGACCAACAAGACTCCAGAGACATACACACACACGTGTTCACTGGGAGACATACACAAAGATGTTCATAACAGTGCTCTGTTAGTATAAGATGTGCAAAACTACTTAAATGTTCATGATTGGGAGAACAGATAAATAAGTCGTAACATATTTAGACAATGGAATACCCTATAGCAATGAAAATGAATGAACTGTGACTACATGGGTTAGTACGGACACATCTCAGACGTGATGAAGAATGCTAAAGCAAGTCATTGAATGTACACAGAGTACCATTAATGCAAAGCTTTGCACACACAAAATCAGGAGAGTGGCTACCTTGGGGCAGGTTAAGTAGGAGATTAGGATCTGAGAGGGTACACAGAAAGCACCAACTATATCTGTGATGTCTTATGTCTGAAGCTGAATGATGGGTAATGGGCTTGTGCTACCCTTGAGACCTTTTTGTACATCTGAAATGTTTCATTACAAAACAAACCCAACAGACAGAAGAAATACATGAATAGATGAATGAATGGATGGGTGCTGCTTTCCCTCAGCCAGAGAGCTGATTCTCCTGCTTTTCCTTTGTTTTTTTGTGTGTGGCTTTCTCTGGGGCTCATGTGAGCTTTGGAGGCCAGCTAACCTTGGCTGGAATCCTGGCTCTGTCCCTTGCTGCCTTGTGCCCTGGGAAAGATATTACTTCCCTGCCCTACCCACCTCAGGAAGCTATTTGTGAGCATTCATTAAGACGATGGGATCTTTTGGATTTCATCTAGTCCAACCTCCCACTTTATAAATGGCAAAAGTGAGGCCCAGATGGGAATCTCAGCCCCGACCATGGGAGCAAAGGAGATAATTGGTCCTTACCCCACCATGGATCAGACAGGGCCAGGGAAGGAGGTGGCTCAGATGATGGTCAGGACTTCAAGAGAGCAGCTCTGGTGAGGGAGGGAGAGGCAGTGAGGTGCTGAGGCCAGGCCTCGCCTGAAGGCTCAGGCCCTACTCAGAACCTCTGTTAGGTGGGGATCTGTTCTAATCAGGAAGGATCCCTGGATCAAACTCTATTACTTGTGTCAAGAGTGGCCTGCCCTGCCCTGATCGGTATGACTCAGGGGGTTGGATGTCATCCCACAAAGCAAAAGATCACTGGTTTGATTCCTAGTCAGGGCACATGCCTAGGTTGGGGCCCAGTCCCCAGCTAGGGCACGGGAGAGGCAACTGATCCATGTTTCTCTCCCTCTCTTTCTCCTTCCCTTCTCCTCTCTCTAAAAAAAAAAAGAAAAAGAAAAAAAGAGTGGCATGCCCCAAGATGAGGAGCAGAACAGAGACCTGTATATGAGGATGAGGAAGGGTAGAGGAGTCGTTTCATGAGGACAAATTTAGATTTAATCAGATTTTCCGACAAAGGACACAGGAGAAAGGACAGGTTTCCTTGAGAGAGAAGGAAGCAAACCATCTGAGAGAAGAAGCAAACCTTCTTCTACCCTGGGACTCAGTGACACTATGATTGTCAGAGTTTGTTGAAAAGTCTAAGGTGGGCAAAATGAAAGCTGATTATTCAGAAGGCAATTATGTGGATGTAAAGAAACAAGGAATCATGGGCCACCCCAGAATAGAGCAAGAAAGAAGGCCTGTATGGGACACTGTGGCATCCTGCTAGACACCAAAAAAGCTTGTTCCTCCTCCCAGCCACTAGGCTCTAGTAGTAGTTTTACCATACCCATTTTCCAGATGAGGAAATGGAGGCCCAGAGAGGCCCCGTGAGGCAAAAGATCTAAATTCAAAGCCTGGGCTCTTTGCACCCCGTATTCACTTCATGGCACCTTGGCCCTCTCTCCTCCCTGCCTGGTCCTGGTGGAACAATGGTGGTCTGTCCAGTCAGTTATTACTAAGAGAGGAGGCCAGAGAGGTAGGTGGAGGTAGCTCCTGCAGCCCAGCTGCTGACCTCTGTTGTTCTCGGCCCTGGCTGGGTGCTCCTCGGGCGGGTGGTGGGGCTTTGGAACTGGCATCTGCTGCAAGCCCAGGGCTCCTGCGGAGAAACCCTTCAACAGCAGCCCTTGTCCCCGCTCTAATTATACAAACAATTTTTCTCAGCTTCTCCAAATAAACAGTGCGCAGTCTGAGGGCCATGGCATGCTGGGAAATCTGAAATGAGAAGCTGCTGCTAATGGGCTCCTTAGCTGCAGGGCTAAACAGATTGCTTAAAAGGCTGGACCTGACCAGCCTCTTCCACACTGCACTGTGCACCCCACTCCACCCATCTCTGGGCCCCCATGCCCCACTGATGCCCTCCCGCCTGCAGCCCCCATGTGACAGAATGATTAGCTGGGCTGCATGAGAACCACATTTCTGAGTCCTGTGCACAGGGCTCTTGCGATAGTGTTTCAAGGCAGTGTTTGTATACATAGGGATGTGGGTACACATGTGTGCAAGGATAGAGCTGTGCGTGTGCACAGGAGTGTGTATGTGCAGGGAGAGGTGTGTGCCTGTCTACAAGCAGTATTCTTTCTTGGGGTGCAATGGGTCTGCTGGGGACTGAGTACTGTGAGCTTGGGGGACACAAGTTCACAATGGGGTAAGCACTCAGAGAGGTGTGTATATCAGAGGGTAGGGAACTGAACGTGGGAGTTGTGAGCAGGTGGCTATAAAATGTCCCCTCCCCCAGCTCTGTAGGGGTTACTAGGCACTTTCACAGGCCTGCGATTTAGGGTTCTGGCTTTGTCTGAGATCAGGTAACCTTCCCAAGTTCACACAGCTGAGAACTGGAATGCGGTTGCCTGACTCACAGAGTTGTTTACTTGACATCATTTGCTAGCCTGAAAGATAGCTTCTTATTGTCAGAGGGCCTCTCCTCCCAGTCTGTCCACTCTCTGAGGGAAGGGCCCATTTTGTCTATTTCTGCATAGCACAGTGTTTAAGTTCATGGGCTCTGGAGCCAAGCTGCCAAGTTTAAACCCATCTCTGTTTAAGAACTCTATGATCTTGGGCAAGTTGTTTAACCAGTTTGGGCCTCGCTTTTCTCATCTGGAAAATGGGGGCTTTAACAGTACCAAGTTCCTTAGGTAGTTGCAAGCTTTAATGAGTTCTTCCATAGGAAACACCCAAAACAGTGCCTGGCATGTAGTAAGTACTCAGAGACAGTAGCCTGCCTATTTCTACTAGTACTTTCCCTTATTTGGCCAATCACAGTGCTTGGGGACTAGAGATTTGTAATATGCAATTTTCGAGGCAAATGACAATCTCACATATGTGATATTACTGACGAGCTAATGTGTCACGAAATTCCTTCTCCAGGTGACACTTTGGCCATTTAATAGGGCCTTTCACTACTTAGTGCTTCTACAACCCCTTGGAAATTCTGTCCCCATCTGGGTGTGTGTGTGTGTGTTTGTGTGTTGTAGAGAGAGACAGGAGTCGGCGTGTATTTAATGGGCCTTCTGGGCCTCTTAGGCTTGGCTGTCTGTGCATCCTCTGAGTCCTCATTTAGGGATCCCCCTGTTCATCCCTGGCCAACAGCATCCCCTCTCCTCAGCTCATGCGCCTGGTCTCTAAGCCTTTTACCCCTGTACCCCCACCATGCCACCAACCCCATCATCATCCCCCTCCTTCAGCTCTCACTATAATCATCAGAGAAATTCTCCCTTCAGGCTGAACTTTCCATCCTCTCCCCCTTGAAGGAGACTATTTGAGGAGAGTTTATTTAAACCCATTCAGATGGTTTTGAGTTACCAGAGGGAACTGAAGAGGGAGAAAATGGAAAGGGAAAAAGACAACAGAGCCAGTGAGAGCCAGCCTGAGAGAGTGCACAGAGAATAAAAAATCAAGAATTAAGAGAGAATGAGACATCCTTTTCTGCTTTTCCCCATGAACACTGCAAGACAGAAAATTGCCAGTGACCTGGCCATACAAGTTTTTAATGTTCTTTGTGAGTGGAGAGGATGACAAGAGCTACAGGAATAAGCGCTGCACTGAGGCCTTTGGGAGGCTGCCCAGGACGCCTGGGTTTTGGCCAACTTTTGCCTTGAACTCATTGTGTGACCTTGGGTGAGTCTCTTCCCCCCTCCTATGGGCCTTGACTTCCTGGCTTAGAATGTAGGAGGTTGCTGTGGCTGGGGAAGGGGGAATGAGCTCAATGAGTACCTACCAGACGAGTCCTATTGTACTATTAGTGTCCTCATTTTAAGGATGAGGAAACTGAGACACAGAAAAGTAAGTTACTCAACTTCACACAGCTGAAGTGATAGAGCCAGAATTTGAAGCCAAGGCAATCTGGTTCCAGAGGCTGCCCTCTTAAGGACTATACCATCTCCCACTCTGCTAGAATGATCTTTAAAGATCCTTCTAGCTATATGATCTTGGACTAGTAACTTCCCCTGTCTGGGCCTCAGTCTACCTATATGCAAGGTCTGCTTCATTAACCTTCTTACTTCACAGGGTTGTGGTGAGGAGCTTACTGCCAGCTACAAGGCCAAGCACAAAGTGAACACTGGAGCTAGAGACAGATTTGCTGAGCACTGCCTCTGGACCCAGAGTTGCTCTAAAGGCCTCAGTGCTTTGCATGCATTACATCATTTTAATCCTCTCACCTCTTCTAAACCTGTGATAACTAAGGCACAAAGAAGGTAAGTAACTTGCCCATGGCCACCGTTGGGAAGGGCCAGAAGCCGAGCTGAGGCTCCCAATCTCTCCCCTGAAGTGGTGTACTTCTAACATAGTGGATAGCCTGAGGTGCTGGTTCCCAGCCCCGTCTGTCCATTAGAATCAACTGGGGAGCTTTTAAGAACTTGGTCCTGAGAATGGGAACCAAGATGGCAGCGTAGGTAGACACACTGCGCCTCCTCGCACAACCAGAACTGACAAAAAATCGAATGGCAGGGAAGTCCAACACCAAGTAGATAAAAAAGAAACATACATCCATACTGGTAGGAGGGGCAGAGACGGGCACTGGGGCGGAGAGGACTCGCGTGGCCATGGCGGGACCGAGACTGGCGGAGTGTGGGACCAAAAGGGGCAGGCAGTCTGACCACTACCAGACCCTGCAGCCCCACATTTGCGCACAGATAAACCGAGAGGGCCGGACTCAGAGTGGCGGAGAACGGGGCAGGCAGAGCGGCGGGTAGCACCCCGCAGCCCCACAATCGTGCACAGATAAACCGGGACGAACGGCGGGGAGCGAAGCAGACCGCGTAACCCAGGGCTCCAGCTCGGGGAAATAAACCCTCAAACCTCTGATTAAAAACATCTGTGGGGGTTGGGGCCGCAGCAGGAGAGACTCCCAGCCTCACAGGAGAGGTCGTTGGAGAGACCCACAGGGGCCTAGAGTGTGCACAAGCCCACCCAATCAGGAACCAACACCAGAGGGGCCCAATTTGATTGTGGGTAGCGGAGGGAGTGACTGAAATCCGGTGGAGAGTGGAGTGGGCGCCGTCGCTCCCTCTCGGCCCCTCCCACACGTACAGCGTCACAGCACAGCGACCAGCGTTACCCCGCCCCAGGAAACACCTAAGGCTCCGCCCCTTTAAGTAACAGACGCACCAAGACAAAAAAAAAAAAAAAATGGCCCAAATGACAGAACACTTCAAAGCTCCAGAAAAAATACAACTAAGCGAGGAAGAGATAGCCAACCTATCAGATGCACAGTTCAAAACACTGGTTATTAAGACGCTCACAGAATTGGTTGAATTTGTTCGAAAACTAGATGAAAAAATGAAGGCTATGCTAAGAGAAACAAAGGAAAATGTACAGGGAACCAATAGTGATGAGAAGGAAACTGGGACTCAAATCAATGGTGTGGACCAGAAGGAAGAAAGAAACATCCAACCAGAAAAGAATGAAGAAACAAGAATTCGGAAAAATGAGGAGAGGCTTAGGAACCTCCAGGACTTCTTGAAACGTTCCAACATCCGAATTCTAGGGGTGCCAGAAGGAGAAGAAGAAGAACAAAAAATTGAAAACTTATTTGAACAAATAATGAAGGAGAACTTCCCTCATCTGGCAAAGGAAAGAGACTTCCAGGAAGTCCAGGAAGCTCAGAGAGTCCCAAAGAAGCTGGACCCAAGGAGGAACACACCAAAGCACATCATAATTACATTAGCCAAGATGAAACAGAAGGAGAGAATCTTAGAATCAGCAAGAGGAAAGAACACAGTTACCTACAAAGGAGTTCCCATAAGGCTGTCAGCTGATTTCTCCAAAGAGACCTTACAGGCAAGAAGGGGCTGGAAAGAAGTATTCCAAGTCATGAAAGGCAAGGACCTACATCCAAGATTGCTCTACCCAGCAAAGCTATCATTTAGAATGGAAGGGAAGATAAAGTGCTTCTCAGATAAGGTCAAGTTCAAGGAGTTCATCATCACCAAGCCCTTATTATATGAAATGTTAAAGGGAGTTACCTAAGAAAAAGAAGATAAAAAATATGAACAGTAAAAATAACAGCAAACTCACAGTTATTAACAACCACACCTAAAGCCAAAACAAAAGCAAACTAAGCAAACAACTAGAAAAAAAACAGAACCACAGAAATGGAGATCACATGGAAGGTTATCAATAGTGGATTGGGAGGGGGAGAGAGGGGGGAAAGGTACAGAGAATAAATAGCATAGATAATAGGTGGAAAATAGACAGGGGGAGGGTAAGAATAGTGTAGGAAATGTAGAAGCCAAAGAACTTATAAGTATGACCCATGGACATGAACTATAGGGGGGAATGTGGGAGGGAGGGGGTGGGCAGGATGGAGTGGAGTGGGGGGGAATGGGACAACTGTAATAGCATAATCAATAAATATATCAAAAAAAAAAAAAGAACTTGGTCCTGGCCCCACCTCCAAACAATTCAATCAGAATCTCTGGGGATGGACACTGGGATTTTTGTAAATCTCCTAAGTCAGTCTAATACGCAGCCAAGGTGGCCTAGGGTACAAGGATACAAGTATTATTAGTGATGGTGTAAAGGACCAAAATCCAGGCTGGGGTCAGGACAAAGGGGAGGTAGTGGGCTGAATGGGTTTGGAAGGTCGGCATCCCATAATACGCCAGAGTTGGAGGAAAGCCCTTGAAACCAAACAGGCTGTTTTATAAGGCGGACCCTGAGGCCCATATAGGACAAAGCTTCTAGCCAGGGTACAGAGGGACACATCTGGAATTTCATTCTCTCCCTGGCTCTTAAGACAGAACACTTTCTGCTGCCCAGAAAAGGTGGGACCCGCCCTTTACAGATCCCTTTCCACCCATTTTGTAGGTGAGAAAACTGAGGCTCAGAGAGGAGGGTCAGCTGCTCAAGAGCTTGTGGCTAATAAGCGTCAAACACAGAACTCCACGGCTGTCTTGGTTGGCTCCCTATTCTGTACCTGCTCCTACCTTTGGCCAGAGTGTGTCTTAGGCGGCCAGAATAGGATAGGCAGGGAAGGCATTCAGGTTAAAGTCTGGATCCAGGTCCCTGAGGTGGTCCTCGCTTTATCTACCCAACCCAGGCCTTCCCGCCGCACCGCCACCGCCCCCCCTCGCCTGAACTGCTAAAACCCCCAGAGTGGGTTCAAAGCCCTATGCAATGGGAAGGAAGGCTTTTGGCCCTAGCTGCTTCCCCTCCCGCTCGGGGCTCCCAGGGCCTGGAATTCTTTTAATAGGAGACAAAGCCTTTAATTCTGAGAGATCAGATGAGAGGCTCCAAATGCAAATGTGCGGGCAGGGAAGCCGCTGGTGAGAATAGGCAGCCTTCAAAGTATAAATGACTAAACACCACTGCCTGCTGGAGTGGAGGGGCAGAGCCACAGTGGCTGGCAGGAGGTGATGCCAGGCTGGCTCCCTCAGTTGCTTCCATTCAGTGATTGATGGGTCTCCAGGTGCTTCGGGCCCTGGAGCCCCAGGTGTGAAGAGTTCCACAGACTTGGGTGGCAGCTAGCCTCAGCCTTGTGACCCAGGGTGATTCACTTCATTTTTCTGAGCACCTCAGTATCCTTGTCTGTGAAATGGAATGAGTGGGAGACACTCCGTGATGTTGAAGCTGGAAGGAGAAATTGGGTCTGAATTGTCTGGCCCCACAGGTGCTGAGGCGAGTTAGTGGCCTCCTTTCCTTCAGATGCCCATCTGGCTGTTCCTGTTGCTTGATCAAGGCACCTCATGAACTCTCCTCACTTTTCTTCATTCCATTCTCTACTGCCCTCTAAGCTCCCTGCCATCACCAGCCTCAAAAGACTCCCCAGTTCCCTCCCTGGACTTGAGGGAAAGGTTGCTGATTGGTGGGGCATTGGTGCTATCTTCCCTCCCAAGCCTTGCTGACTGGCCTAGAGGGAGGCAGAAGGCAAGAGGTTCAGGAGGAGGGACCAATCAGTGAAGGCAGCGTGAAGAAGGGCAGTTATTTGGGGAAGGGTGGCAGAATCTGTATGAGGGAAGTAGGAGGTGCTTGGGGTGACATGGATAGATGGCTGAGGGAGTGGAAGCTGGAGGCCCTGATCCTGGAGCACCCTGAAGGCTGTGCAAGGACCCTAGATTTATTCTAAAGACAAGTGAAGCCAGCAGTGGGTGTTGAGCAGGACTGTGCCACAATCCGATTTACATGTTTGTACTACCAGTCTGGCAGAATTAATTGGAGGGGAGCAGAAGTGGGAGCAGGGAAACCCGGGATGAACTACTGCCCTGGCAGGCAACAGGCGATGCTGTCCCACACTGACTGAGGTAATGTAGAGAGTGTATGTTTGTGATATAGTCTTCCCTATAAGCCAGCCTTTAGTCCCTGCCCTCAGATCGTCTGATCCAGGACTTAAAAACTGAAAGCACCGAGCCATCTGCATGACCACCAGTCCTACAGGTGACAACGGCACGGAGAAATAACAGGGAGCCAACACAGGTGACTATGCTATTCACTTGGACTTTACTAATGCAGGTTCACTCAGCTTTTCTTAATACAGATGTAATACAAATCTATACTAACCTAATAACAATACTAATCACTCAGAAACAATCAGTAATAACATCACACAGAACTGGGGAATAGTGAACCTGAGTCCCAGAGTCTCAGCCTGCAGGTCTGGCAGACAGCGCGGTGGGCAAGGGAGTTGTCAGTCTTGCAAGGAAGGATCTCTGCAGCCAGCTGGGCAACAGGGCAGGCGAAGTCCTCAGTCCAGCAGGGCAGAGCCTCCAGCTGCTGATGCCAAGGGAGATCAGCAGGGCAGGGAGCACCACTCTAGTGAGTGGAGCTTGGCTGTCTCAGCAGTGGTCTGGAGTCTGCCTCAGTTACACCTTGAGAGTGGTGAACTCCACCCTTCTGGCTCTCTTAAGTGTCTTGGCACCCCTGATCCCAAGTGGTGACTTTCCCCAGAAGCCTATCTATGGGTGGTCCCACTCTGTAGACATGGATGTTCTGGTCACATGTGTAGATATCTTAGGTATGTCTCCTTGTCAAATGCGTCTTCTCTGACTTGGGTAGTTTCCCTATTGAAACGAAGTGCCATGACTGATTGGCAGCCATCTTGGTTGACATGAGTGACTCCACTTTGTTTTATATACTTTATGCCGTCTTGACTGGACCAATGTCATTTTATTAGTCCTGCTCTCTCCACAGGTGGGAACTGTGGAAGGAGGGAGACGGCAAGCCGGCCACATTCAGCATAAGCCATTCTCAGTGCTTTCTCTATACTCCCCAGGTGTCACTCACATAGACTCCCTGGGGCATTGGGTGGAGAAGGCAGTGATTCCCTCTCACAGCACGTAACCAAAACTGAAAACTCCCACCTTGCCCACCACTTCTACCTTCCCTGCAATGGGCCAATTCAAGAGAAAGTGTTTATCTCCAGGCTCTCTTTGCTGCTCTTCCCTCCTTAGACAGGTTGCTGTCCTTTTCTCTGTTCTTCCCTCTGTCCCTCAGAGGGTCTCTCTTCCAAGAAAGCCGCCTCAGTGAGGAGAGAAGCTCATGGGGATCAGAGGGGACCTGCGGAGCTGTGTGACCTTAGGCAAATTATTGCCCCTCTCTGGTCCTCACCTTTTCCTTTTCTATAAGGTGTCATCATGAGAAAAGGAGATAGCAGCCTACAAATGCTCTGGGGCAAAGATGCTATGTAAGCACATGCTACTTTTCGGGGGAGGGGCGTAAGGCAGGAGAAATGTGTTCTGTCATTCTGGGTGACTCTGGCCAGATGCCTGCTGTGTTGCTGTGAGAAAAGAGACTTCATTTTATTATCAAGTCCCAGTTACTTTGGGGGTCAAAGTCTGTTACCTGCATATCAGGGATGGCTGTAATAGGCCCTGCCTGGGCTCAAGATGGATCTTGGGGTGAAGTTTGATCTTAGGAGCTTTGGGATGTATGATAGCTTCATCCTCCTATGATGGCCGTTCCCTGGCTCTGGAGGGACAGAGGCTGGGAACAATGTCTTCCCTTCTCCAGGTCTGTTTCTCCATCTGAAAAATAGGGAAAAGGTGCCTGCTGGGGAAGGCCAACTAGGCAAATGGATTAAAGAGGAGAAGAGGCCCAGATTGGGCCAGTGCAGGGTGTGGAATACAGGTGGAGAGCTGTGAAAGAGCCGGGGGAAGCTGCAAAGAAGAGGCTGCTGCAGGGCAGGTGTGCTGGGTGCAGTCAGGATGGCCGCTGAGGCAGGTTCAGAAAATTGAACAGATGCTGAGCTGTGGGCCTGGAGCCCAGGTTGCTTAAGGTCCAGGAACAAACAGAGCCAAGATGGTACCCATCTTTGTTCTGGGACTAGAGCAGGTGCCCTGTCCCCCTGCCCTGGGACTCCAAAGGGTCTGGCCTAGAGTGGAGCCAACTGATAGGAGTGCAACAAGGAAACCCCTGAAGGAAAGTGATGCTGTAGCAGTTGTCAAGACACAGGTAGCACTGGGAACTGGCCTGTCTGGGCAGTTTTCCCTGCCAATGGAGCAGCATGCAGAGGACAGAGGGATGGCAAGAGAAGAACATGGAACACTGAGACAGGAGAGTCCTTTAGGACAGGGAGTGGTGGATGTTGCAGGAGACATGACTGGGGGGAATCACTTAGCCGAGGGGTGTCAAACTCATTTTCACCAGGGGCTTCATGAGCCTCACGGTTGCCTTCAAAGGGCCAAAAATAATTTTAAGACTGTATAAATGTAACTACTCCATAACTGTTAAGGAGTTGAAATTGCACTCGGCCCTTTGAAGGCAATCGCGAGGCTGATGTGGCCCCCAGTGAAAATGTGTTTGACACCCCTGACTTAGGATCTTTGAGCCTGGACCACCTATTTGGGCACCAGGGCTGCTGCCAAAATCCAGGTTGGCACTGTCTGGCCCACAGCAGCACAGCGCATGAAGCAGGTTCCTGAGGCAGGCTCTTGACATTGAGGGTCTTCCCTCTCCCTGCCCAGCCCATTCACACAGCACCCTCCAAGCCCAGGTAGCTGCAGGCAGCTTGCACCCAGCTACTCTGCTTCCATTCAGTCACTAGATGGCTGTGTTTTTTCTCTTTTATGTGTTTTACTTTCTTTCCTGTTGTCAATCAAAACCCCCGCCAAAACCACGCGTAGCTAGGCAGGCTAAGAACCTGTGTGCTTGGCAGGCCCAGCCTGGGAGGGCTCAGGCTGCCCTCATCCACCGGATGAGCCGCATCTGGCCGGCGGGGGGTAGGGGGGCAGGGAGTCCCACATCTGCTCCCCACATTGCTCATCTCCGCCCCTTCTGCTGCCCAGGAGGAAGAGGCAGCCCAGCCCAGAGAGACAAGAAAGTAGAGGGGAATCAGTGATGGTGGGAAAGCTGGGGTCAGAAAGGGCCCAGGGCAAGAGCACAGAGCAAGGGTAGGGTTGACATTGCAGCAACCAAAGCTCCCAACCCCAAAGATACCTCTGTGAGACAGGCCCAGGGAGAAGAAAGAAGGCCTGAGACTGAGAAAGATGGAAAGTAGGGAAACAAGAGATAGAGAGCCCAGACCATGGGAGATTCACAGGATGGAGAGGCAGATACAAGGAATGAAAGAGAGAGCCCAGGAGTGGGAAGCAATACAAAAAGCAAGGGAAAACTGAAGGTCTTGGAAACTCCAGTTTTTTTGTTTTTTGTTTTTTGGAAACTCCAGTTTTGTTTTTTGTACCCTTATGCCCTGGTGAAGGCAGCTGTGCCATAAACTTTGGGATTAGGGGCTCTGCTGTCCTGGGCTGGCCGGCACCTAATGGAAGTCACCTGGCTGGTCACAGACCCTGGCCTTGTCCCTGCCCTGAGCCCAAGGGGCTCCCTAAGAAATGATTTTATTTGCAAATTTACAGTTGGTAACACTAAGGCCAGGAATAAGGATGGAGTGTGCTTGTCCTCCAAGATACCAAGTAGTACCTACCTGGCACAATAACCCCAGCCTCCCTCCACAGAGTGCCCACACAGGGACGTCCCCATTTTATCCCTCTGTGAACAGTTCAGAAGGGCAGAGGGAGCTCAATGTCCCTCAAGAGCCCCTTGGTGGGCATCCTGTGGAGGGAACATGGGTCTAAGGGTAGGGCACTTCTCTTGCCTCTGAGTCCCTGTCCCATGACACTTGCCATCAGGGCCAGCCACAGTGGCCTGGCCTGCTCCAAACTACTGGTCCATCCCATTTCTCATCCCCACTGTGACCTGAAGCAGAGCCTTCAGCAATGATGGCAGGTAGGCCATGTGTGATCACCTTCATTTCACAACTGGTTTAAGGGAGGCAGAGAGAGGAAGTGGACTGTTCAGGATCACACAGCAAGTCTGGTGCAGGAACCGGGACGTTGGGGGGAGGAAGGAGTAATCAGGAATTTGTCCTGGGAAAGGAGGAGAGAATGAGAGGGTGAGCTGGCTGTAGGGGGTGTGTCTGTGTGCTGGGGTACTAGGGGTCAGGAAGGGTCCCCCACACCCAGAAGCAGAGGGAGAAGAGATGGGGGAAGATCCTGAAAGGAGCTGGTAGAAAAGAGGCAGGTCTGAGGCTGGGAGAAGGGGGCTGGGGCAGCGCTGTTTTTGGAGGACCACATGTGGGCCTGGTAGGGGCAGGTGGCAGCCAGTCTGCACTAGGGAGGTTGGATCCCAGTTACCTGCAGGCTCCTTGCCCTGTGGGAGAGAAATAGCCCAAGGAAAGGGGAGGTTTGGGGATGTACAGTCTTCCCCCAGGAGTGCACATGAACACACACATGTACACACTCCAACATGGGGATCTTCACTAGACTGTAGACTGACCTGGCTCAGCATAGGGTGGTTCCTAGAAGTGCAGTATTACACCTAGAAGGAGCCGGAGAGTCCTTGGCTCATATGGAGGCACCATGAAGGCACTTGATGGGTAAAGAAAGTGAGGCAAAGGGGCTGCCCAAGGTAACATCACAAGTGCAAGGGGGTGGGGACCTGTGGCCAGAACCTTCCTCTCCTGTGGCTGGAGGGAGCAGAGAGCTCCAGGACCAAGCAAGAAGCCACTGAGATGAGAGGATGTGGGGCCAGCAGAATAGTGCAGAAGGGTGCTGGAATCACCCACATTTATTGAGTGTTTACTGTGTGACAGTCATGTGCCATGCAATTCTCAGGATGTGCATTGTCCCTTTGAAGTCTCATATACATCCCAGGAAGGAATTGGGGTTAGCTCTGTTTTTAGTGATGAGAAAACTGATGCTCAGAGAGATGAAGGTACTCACAGGTAGTAAGTACAACATCCAGGTTTGTCAGAGCCTGAGCTCAGGGCTTCAACTGTAGTGGGGACCAGAACCCCATGGTGGCCAGATCCCCAGGGTAGCAGGATGGATGGATGGGTGGGGAGATTGGGCCAGTGTCCTGATCAGTGCTGCTTTCATTCTAAAGTCCCTACCCCTTGGCCCATCAGGGGAGATAGTCTGGGAACTGTTGTCTCCTGGAAGGAGAGTCCACCACTGGCCAGAGCTGCCTGCCAGACTGTGAGGATAGGGAGCTGTCATTACTTCTCCTCCAGAACAAAGGTCTCTGACTTCCCCCAAAGCACAGCTGCAGGGGGGCTCTGTGAGAAGGTCAGAGACATGGTAAGTAGCGCATTGAGCTCTGGGTGGCCCAAGTCCAGCCTTCTACTTCTAGCTCTACTGAGTGACACAGTACACATGTCCCTTCCTTGCTCTGGACCTCAGTGTCCCCATCTGTACCATGAGGAGTGGGCCTAGGTTGTCTGACGGCTCTGCTAGATCTGCCAGCTCTGCCAGCTCTGCCAGCTGGGGAATCTATGACATAAGCACATGGAGAGGGAACTGACAGTCTCAGGTGAGCCACACCAAGCACCAGATGAAGAGTGCTCCAGTTCCTCAGTGTGGAGTCAGAGCTCAAGGGGAGCAAGGTTATCATTAGGGGACACTGCTGAGGAGAAATGGCGTTTTCATTCATTCCTTTGGACTAGCAAACGTGTGCTGAGCACTTGTGTAGGCCAGCCAGGTACTTGCTGGGTGCTATTGATAAAACAGGGAGTGCCTTTTCTCGAGGAACCCTACCGCCTGCCATATCAGCTCATTGCCTTGGGGAGCAATGGAGTAATGAACACCATTCCTGCCCTCTTCCTCCCCCCATGCTCTTGGGCTTTGCCTCTCCCCCTTTCTCTCTGTCTCCCCCTTCTCTATCAGTACCTCTGTCTGTCTTCCCCTTCCTTGAGTCCTACTGGTGATAGGAGTAAGGGTTGGGGACCTGAGGGGTGCAAATTCCCACTTGAGTTCCTCTGCCAGCTTGGTTGGGGTCATTTGGAAATCAAGAGTGGACTATATTAGATAAGACTGTTGGCCAAGCCCTAGCCTGGCACAGGGTCAAGGGGAGGGGCAGTTGCAAAACAGGGGCACCTATAGGAACAGGCCTCAGTCACTGGGAGACTGGCTCTGGGAAGAAGGTAAGGTGGGGCTACAGCAGGGATGACAGATCCCCTGGGGAAGGCTGAGGAGCAGAGAATAGGGGACTGGGACCAGGCAAGGAGCTTTTGGATACATGCCACCTGTAGTTTTTATGCCTGGAATTCCGATGGGGACTGGAGTTGAGGTGACCGAGATGAGATTGCAAGAGAGCCCTGTGCATGGGATCAGTCAGATGACCTGGGTTCAAGGTCCCATGTGAGTAACCTTGCTGAGCCTGTTTCTTCAAGTGTCAAAGAGATAATGCCAGTCACCCACAGTGGGACCTAAATGAGGGGGCTTTTGAAATGAGAGGGATTGACCTGCAGGCCCCACAGCTGGGAAATGGGGTCTGACTTCAGGAGAGTCACCCTGGCCCAGGGAAGGTAGAACAGCAGAGGAGAGGGTGAGGACTGAAAAGGGAAGAGTGAAGTGTGGGAGGGTCAGCAGTAACATAAGGAAAGCTAGTGTCACCTACTGGCTGTCAGAGGGCACCCAGTCCTGCAGGTTGGAGCCAAATGTCGTTCATTTTGGAGTCCTGACTGACACACCTCAGTGGAGGCAGAGGAAGTGTCCTGGGGGTGGCAAGAGAAAGTGTTTTTGAATCAGAGTGCCCAGGACTCACATCTTGCTTCAGTCCCTTCCAGCTGCATGGCCCTGGACAATTCAGTTATCCTCAGAGAACCTCAATTTCTCCATCTGTAAATTGGGCTCATCACACCTTGCTCATCAGGTTTGCATGGTTCCTGGCAGATGTTGAACACACGAGTTTTCAAGTCCCTTATCGCTTAGACTTCAGTTTCCTCATTTTCACAGAAGGGAGGTTGGAGTTAATAATCTATCAGGTCCCATTCAGCCCTAACGTGCAGAAACAGGCCACGATTATCATTTGTGTTTTGTGATTGTGTTCAGTGACTCAGTTACCAGCAAGAACTTGATGGGGTGTGCGCTCTCAGGTGGTAGAGGATGGGGAAGGAGGGTGTTCCAGGAACAACAGAACGGAGGCCCTGGGGCCCTGGCCCTCAGACAGAAGGCTGAAAGTGCGCTTTCTGTCACTGGAGGGCCTTGTTATAGCCCAGAGCTGGGCAGGCCCTGACGGAGCCTGGACACCCCTGCTGGAGACCCCATTGGCAGGGTAAGGCTGGAGGCAGATTTGGGGCTGGGACTGGGGAACTTGGCTGCAGAAGCTGGGAAGTGGAGAAGCCCCACCCACTCTAGCCCATATGTTTGCCTTCCTCAGGAAGCAAAAAGAAAGACTTAAAGGATTTAGACCTCAGGGAAAGAAGAGAATTAGAACCCAAATCCACATCTGGCCTGACAATATGTCTAACCCTAAGCTCTCTGCCCACTGAGGCGTGGGGGCTGGGGGGAGCAGGAGAGCAGCTGCTTGCTCCCTCCAAGTGCCTTTCCAGTGACATCACTGACAACAGAGGCCCCCACATGGGGCAGGGCTGCCCACCCCCACCTGGATCCACCCAGAACAAGGAAGAAAGGATGGGGCTTCTAAAGGGAGCAGTGGTTCCTGCTTTGACTCAGCTGGGAACCTCTTAGGGCCACATTCTCCCCAGCTATGGAATGGGGCCCACACTACTCCTTCATGTGCGGAGTAATATTGTGGTTAATTCTCTGCAGGGAAAGGTGACCAGCACACAAACATGGGACTTTGGAGCATCTTGGTATGCCCAGCATTAGTGTCACTGCCGCTGCCCCTGGGGACCAGTGGTGTACAGTCCTTTTGTGTTCCCTTTAGTCATTCAGAGGTACTTCCAACACAAACTGGCAGAACGTGCACCAGCGGGACCCTCACACCTTGCCCTACAGGGGAAGTGACTGGC
This sequence comes from Desmodus rotundus, assembly GCF_022682495.2. Classification (NCBI taxonomy): domain Eukaryota; kingdom Metazoa; phylum Chordata; class Mammalia; order Chiroptera; family Phyllostomidae; genus Desmodus; species Desmodus rotundus. The sequence goes on along the minus strand of NC_071400.1, from coordinate 6,775,773 downwards.
CAGGGTCACCGGGTGAGACAGGAGCAGTGGCAGGCTTTGCCCTCGGGTCTCCTGCCTCCCAATCCAGATGAAGCCCTTTTGCAATCACCTCATGATCTATCAGGGTGTCCGACCTTTTGGTGTCTCTGGGCCACACTGGAAGAAGAAGTGTTATCTTGGGCCACACATTAAGTACATTGTGACACATAATCACAAAAAAAATCTCATAATGTTTTAAGTAAATTTATGATTTTGTGTTGGGCCTCATTGATAGCCATTCTGGGCTGCAGGTTGGACACCCTTGGAAGAACACCAGGGACTGGGGTCCTCAGACATAAAGGAGAACTGGTCCTCTGCATGGGTGTGGGGTGGAGGTTCTCAGAGTTTGAGCTTTTGATGCTTGTCCCTGTCCCAGCCCAGGCCTTGACCCCCAGCTCCTAGAGCCTTGGGACCCTCCAGACTCAAGTTGCCTGTTTGGCAAAATATAGGACACCCAGTTAGATTTGAATTTGAGATAAATACGAAATATTTTTATTATAAGCACCTCCTGAATAATGCATGGAACATACTTGTACTAAAAAAAAAGAAAAAACTATTGTTTATCTCAAGTTGGGCTTTTAATTGGGTGTCCTGTGTTTTTATTTGCGGAATTGGGCGACTGTACTTCTGCCAGGCCGCCTTATGGAACAGGAGGAGACGGCTGCGTTAAGGTCTCTGGCCCATGGGGCAGGAACTTCCCACTTTCAAATCCCCAGGCCTCAGCTGATCAGCTGGAACAGATTGCAGGCTGAGAGAACATGTTTAATTTGGTTGCTCATTAATTTGCACAGCCCTCTCCCTCCGTCCTCCTGGGCCTGGTGCTGCTCTAATGAGCTGAAGCTGGTAATGAACAGGAACCCCTTCGAGTGAAACACTGCAGGCCCATGGGCACTGGGTAGGCCCTTTGCTGGCACCTCAGCTGCCCACCTCACCATCAGGCCTGTGGCAGTGAGCGGCTCTGAAGGGAGACCCTGCATCTGGGGGGACAGATCTGAAGGGGGATTTGGTGGCCTCCCTCTCAACCCTCTCTGGTGAATTGAACAAACATGGGGAGGGTGTGGAGGTTGTGGGGACATAGAGCAGGTTGCTGACCCAGGTGAGAGGCTGGGTGGCAAGGTCGCAAGCTTCTACATTGGGACTTAGGACACTAGGCAAGGTTCTTGTATGTGAGGGCAACAGAAGAAGGCTGAGGCCAGGGTCTGGAGAAACCTTGGAGAAACTCAAGGCCACATTTCTCAAAGTGAAACTGACTCTGAGATATTCTGTGCAGAATGGCCTCTGTGGTCCAATTTGTTTGAGAAACACAATAGATCGACACATACAAACAGGCATACCCTCAGGGGTTTGCTTCTCTGTTGAGAAGCTCTGAGAAGTCCTAAGGTAAGGGGTTTGCTTACCTTATTGGAGGCTCTGAGAAGTCCCGCAGTCAAACAAACAACACAAACCTATTTACATTGGTTTGACTTGGCATTTCCCTTATTTATTTGACATTGAACCTTTGTTTTTAATCATAATATCTCTTACTGTTGTTTCCCCAGCACTTGCATTATCTGTGATATACTTTAACACAAGGTGACCTATGGGTATCTGTCAGGGCAGTGGCTGCTGGGGAGTGGCCAGTTTCTCTGGAGCCTGGAGGCTGGATCCCATCACCTTGGCCTAGTGCCCAGGCCCCAGGTCAGCACTGTGCCCCCTCCCTTCTTTCATTTCACATGAGCCATTTTTGTCAGACTCTATCTGTGCCCATGACAACACATATGTATGTGCTCATGTCCCTACATAGCTCTCTATGCATGTGTGCATTATGGATACCAGTGGCATGCCTGCCAGGGTGGGCTAATTCTGAGAGTCTAATAATGTCAGAGAGAGACAGAGACAGAGAGAGAGAGAGAGAGAAAGGTTTGATAGATTTTCTTTCCTGTTCTACCTTTTTGGGTAACTCTAATTTCTTCTTCCACCATTCTAGCCACCAAGAAATATTCCAGAAGTCAGCTAATGACAAAGTCCACACTGGTCACACCATCTGTTCGAGCTTATGTGCTGGTTCCCTTTAGGACTTTGCAGAGCTGACAGGCCTCGCCTATACCCACTGACAAAAGCAGAGCGGAGAGGAGTGGAGGCTGCGTTCTGGGCCCAGCGGTGCCAGTTTGAGCATTCATTCCACTTCCAGCTATTTGGGAGGATTTGAGAAATGGCAACAAGTCCTCCACCACAGGGTCAGTTCAGGACTGAATGCGGCCCCATGAGGACAAGGACTATGTCTATCTTGTTATCCCTGTGTTTCTAACACAAGACCCGGTGTGAAATCTGTATGTGTGAGCTCATGTGTGCACACAGGCACGCACATGTGTAACAAGGGTTTATTTGGCATATACTCTGTGCCAGCCATTGTCTTACAAACTTTGTATGAAATAATTGATTGAGTCTTCACACATGCTCTGAGATAAGTCCTATTAAACCCATTTCAGAGATGCAGACATTGAGGCACCACCTGGGTCATGCAGTCAATAAAAAGTACAGCCAGGATTCAACACAGGCAATAGGACTCCAGAGCTCACTCTCTAAACCACTAGTTCATACTTGGAGGTTCAATGGATAGTTGTTGGCCGAGTGTATGCATGCATGAATGAATGAATGAATGAATGAACTTAAAAAAACACCCATGATGGTGCCACACAACCTTTCATCAGCCTGATGCTAAGCATTCAGCTGCACCAGGGCCTTCCTCCAGAAGCACTGTAACACAGGGAACTCGCCCTGCCAGCTGCCCACACCACCACCTCTTTCCTTCCTCCCTCCAGCCTCAGGCCTTTGCCACATTTTCCCATCACCCTCCTCCTTCTCCACTGTTCCTCCCCAGCCACTACCCAGTCTACCAACTCCTTGGTCTGCCTGCTTGCCTAAGCCCCCATCTTCCTGCATGTGTGCATGCTTGCGTGTGCACCATGGAACCCAAACAAAACAAAGCAGGGAGCTGTCTCACCCACGTGCTGTGCCTTTCATGTCCCCTTCCTGGCAGCTGTGGGGCACCAAGCCACCCTTCACAGGCTTGAGTCCCAGAGGGTGGGTGCTGGTTGAGAAGCCCCACACACAAAGGCTCAAGCTAAGAGGAACATGGGTCATGAGAAACCCAGCAAGCAAGAGGCCTGTGAATGGTGGCCAGCCTGCTGGGTGGCAAACCTGAGGCATCACCAGATCCTCAGGCTCCAGGAGTCTCTCAGTTCAGCAGCCCCACATCCAGGGTATCTCTAGGAACTGGCTGCTAACACAATCATGAAGAGTAGCACCACCCACCCCTCTCATCAGTGTAACAATCTAGAGGGGACAAAGTACTTTTGCACCTATTTGCCTAATCAATCTGCATTATAGCATAGTAGATAAAAACTTTGGAGTCACAGTGCCTGGGTTTGAATCCTGCTTCTGCTGCTTCCTAACTGTGGAACATAGGGAAAGTCATTGATACCCTCACAACCTGGAGGACAATAATAATACCTATCTCATAGGATCACTGTGGGGAGTAAATGAGCCAGTCATGTGTTGCACTCAGAGCAGTAACTGCTAGGCAGACATACCATTTAGTGAGTTTGTACTACATGCCAGACTTGGTGCTAACTTCTTTTATTCACATCGCCTTTTCAACAATGACATAAAGTAGAAGAGAAAATTAAGGCTTATGAGCAAGTGACCTGCCCAGAGTCACAGAAGAAGTGGTCAAGTTGGGATTTGAATGATGTATGTCTGTCACCAAAGCCCATGCTCTTAGAGGAAACTGAAACTCAGAAGATAGAACTTGTCTCAGTTCAGAACCAGGCTAGCTAAACTCTACATCTTTGCATGGTGCCCCCAACATTATCTTTGTTTCCTGATGAGACAGATTCAGGTGTCTCTTGTTGCCTCCCCACTCCCCCCTCCAGCATGAGCCTTCTGTCCTTTTCTGTCCCACCCAAATGGCATAAAGGGGGAGGTGTTCTTCTAAGATATTGGGGGAAAGTTTGAAGCTGAGTTCTGAGCAGAGTTATCTTGTCCCATGTGTCCCTGAAATACAAGTGCCTAGGCCAGCAGAGGCCAGGCCCACCTAGGCCTACCTACAGGTGCCGGTTATGTCTGGTCCATACCACCACTGGCCTGCCTTGTCTGCACCACAGGTGCTTTTCCCATGGTATATTTTGTCACCTGACCCACAGGACATAGGCCCCTAGTCACCATTCCTGGCTTAAGTGCCAGGTGCCCTTGGCTGGTGATACAAAGGCTGGGGGCTGCTCTTAAAGGGGAAGGCTAGGGAACCCAGAGTAAGAGGAAGAAGCAAAGGGGGCTCCTTGGCCCCTAACCCTTATTCCCACAGCCCTGGCTTTCTCCACTTGCCCCAATCTCTCTTTTGGCATACACCAGCCCTGCCCACAGCCAGCATCGCCTCTAAGTTCTGTCATCCTTCCACAAGGGACAGCTGGGACACATAGGCTGGGCCACAGTTTCCAGACTTCTGAAAGGAGACCTTCTCAGGGAAGAGGAGACATCCAATGAGTCCCAACTGTACACTGAGGGCCAAACAATTGGCCTCAGTTTGTTTGATTTAATTCTCAGAGCCCTGCAAGGCAGTATGGTTGTCAATATTTCACAGAGCAAACAGCTGGGTTTGCAGAAGCCAGGGATTGGCCGAGGGCCCCGGGGACAGTAAGCGGTGGAACTGGTGCTGGACTCAGGATTGGCTCCCAAGTCAGCAGGCATGTCCTGCAGAGCATTGGTTCTTGGTGGGATGGGGAACCCCGCTAACTTCAGCTCTGCAGGGCTTGAGGAATAAGCTGCTTGGGACTTCAGGACTTGCCTCAGAGGTAAGGGTTTATTCCCCTGTGTGTGTACTTTAAAAATTACTCATTTTTTATGGAATTGTGGAGGAAACATTCCTTATCTGCTCTGCCTCCTTGAACAGGGCATAATCGAGCTCATTCTGAAGCTTGGGGGCGACCCCCCGTTAATCCCCCATCATTATTAGCACTGCACCACGGTGATCTCCTCGGGCCCGTTTCTCCAGCATGAAATGGCCCCAGCTTGTTTGCGATCTTTGAGCTCTTGTACCTGGTTGGGGTTGTTTTGTGTTTTACTAGTTTTGCTGCCTACTCCCCTGCTGTCAGGCCATCAGCTCTCACTTCTTGACACTTTTAGTGTGCCTGCTTCCAGCAGCCCCTCTGCCCTCTTTTGATTTACTGCTTCTAATTTGCTGTGGGCTTGGGAACCAGATAACCAAGCTTGTTAGAGCAAACAGGAGGAGAAACTCAACGGAGGGTCCTCCTGCAGGGAACAGGCCTGAGCTTCAATGTGTTGGCAGTCAGCAACCTGAGGAGTAGCCCCCAGTGTTCGGCCCCAAAGCCTTTGGACCCGCAGCTGTACTGTCAGGGGCCTCCTTAACCTGACTTGCAACCTGTAGACTGGAGGAGTCTGAGTCTAGCCCTTACTTGACCCTAAACTGGTCAGGAAAGTGACCCTGTCCTTGGCTGCACACTAGAGGAGTGGCATACCCGAGGTCACAGGACTGCTGAGTCTTGCTGAGGCCCCAGGGTTCCTCCTTTCCTTTTCCTGTCTCCCAGTGACCCTGCAGAGATTTTGGGGCTGTGAGGCTTCCTCTCTCTACTTTGTCCCTAGTTGTGCCCCGGGGCCGTAGGATACATTCCAGGGTCCATCATAGCATGGGGTAAGCTCTGGAGGCCTCCAAGCTGGGGTAGGCTGGCCCATTTCTACCCACATCCATACCTGGTCCCTCACACTCCTACAGAGGCCCACCCCACCCCTACCTCTAGCAGGAAATGGGCCAAAGGAAGCTGAGTCTGGCTTGCCACCTCAGCAGTCCAAGGCCCTGCCCCTCCCCCAGCCTGAGGGAGTGAGGCACCACCAAGGGGGAAGCACTGAGGCAGATTTAGGACTTGGGTGGAGTTCGAAGCCCCCAAAAGCCATTTTTCAACCTGAAAACTAAACCAAGCTGGTCTGGAATTGTGGCTGGAGGATAAATGTGGACCCCATGGTGTCATTTTATGGTCAATTTTCAGAGTGTAACTGCACTTTAAGCACTAACGCTGAGTAGCAGGAAAAAACTTCTTAACCATAAGATCTATTAAGAGTGCAGAGCTGGCTCCCAGGGGTGAGGTGGGAATGCATAGACGTGAATCATTGGAAACAGGTCTAGCCCAGGCGCTAGGGAATAGCCCAGCCAAAGCTGGGCTGTGGGGAGGGAAGGGGCAGGGTCAGAAGGACCAGTGGGTGCCTGTAGTTCCTCAAGCCCTAAGGGTGACAGCCTCTGGTCTCCTTTCCCAGCGGCCTGGAGTCCTGCCTGAGTCTGGAACCCTGTCCTCTTCTGGGTTGGCCGCTCCAGGCAGGAACAGGAATAAGACAACACCTGGCATAGCAGTGGGCCTGGTGGGCAACGGCGAAGTGGGAGGGTCAGCTGTCTGCTGAGGTGGACAGGATGGATGCCTCTGTTTCCCTGGTTGTCTTAGTTTTCAAGCAGATGTGGCCTGAGGCCAGGGAAATGGGACAAGAAATGGTCTAGCAGGGGTGTTCAATCCCCGGGCTGCATGTGGCCCAAGATGGCTGTAAATGCAGCCCAACACAAAATCATAAATTTACTTAAAACATTATAAGATTTTATTAAAAAGATTTTATTTATTTACCTTTAGAGAGAGGGGGAAGAAGGGAGAAAGAGGGAGAGAAACATCAATGTGTGGTTGTCTTTTGCATGCCCCCTACTGGGGGTGGGGAGGACCTGGCCCACAACCCAGGCAAGGGCCATGACTGGGAATCAAACCGGCAATGCTTTGGTTCGCAGGCTGGCGCTCTATCCACTGAGCCACACCAGCCAGGGCACATTATGAGATTTTTTTGTGATTACATGTCATGATGTATTGAATGTATGGCCCAAAACAACTCTTCTTCTTCCAGTGTGGCCCAGAGATGCCAAAAGGTTGGACACCCCTGGAGGCTATCTGGGGTTAAATACCTTCAGGGGAAAGCAGTTGGAGACAGGGAGGTTGTAGAGGGAGTGGAGGACACAGAGATGGAGACTCATGATGGCAGATGGCACGTGGCAGAGGAGGCTGGGGGACCAAGTGATCTACAAGATTCCTTCCAGCTTGAAAAACTCTCTGGCTCCAAAGAACATGGGATAGAGGAGGTGAACTGACTGTCAGACAGGACCTTCAACAAAGCCAGGGTGAGCCTCCTCAACTCAGGTCTCAGGGCCGTGCTCCAGCCATTGAGACACTCGCCAAGATCCCATGGGAGAAGATTCAGGGCTGGGGCTTGTGAACATGTGCACTGGAGCATAACCATCTGAGGAAAGGCAAAAAGGGAGGCTCAGGGCTGGCAGTGAAGAGACCTCAGCTGAGGCACGATTTGCTGTGTGATCTTAGACAAGTCTCTTCCTGTCTCTGAGCAGAAATGTACCCATTTCTATCACGGTGGGTGCTGGGGAGGGGAGGCAGGGAGTGGGATTTGAACCTCATCAATTTCTTTCAGTCTTGGAATATAAGGATCTTGCCAGCTAGATCTTTGCAGGATTCTCAGCCTGGCACACACTGGGACAGGATTTCTTGGGGTTAAAAATAAGCATAGAAAGAAAGAAAAAACTCACTAGGTGCTAGAGAATATGCTGGTTTTTGGGGGTTTGTTTTACAAATACTAACTCATATCATCCTCACAAGAGCTCTGCAAGATGACAACTAACACCTCCATTGCAGATGAGGAAACTGAGGCACACAGAGGTTAACAGGAAGACTCAGTGATAAACTGACTCTAAAACTAAAGACACTCATTTGACCTTTCTGGTTCATTTCTCCTGCTGGCCTATCCTGCTTGCCCCCATTATAGGGCTCAGTTCTTTACACATTGGGCCTGGGCTCCCCTGCCTGAGCCAGCCAGCCTCCTTGAGGTGCCCTTCACCTCCCTGTGCTCTCTCCCTCCCTCCCCTTCTCTCTAGGGGAGCTGAGCCAGGCTCAGGTTTCTCTATTTCCAGCCTCAGACTCCTGCCTTGGGCTGGGCTCATGACGAGATCTTGCTGACCTTGTACTTTCCATCCACCCCAGGGTCCTGGGCTCTGAATGGGCGTGTGAGGGTGTCTGCATGCCCTGCCATGATGGGGGACTGAGGAAAGGCTGGCCTCTCATCCTGGCCCCCACCCCCCACCCCCATGCAAGAGAAAGCATCCCAGTCCCACCAAGCTGGCTTGACTTTGCTCCCATGGGCCTCTCTGGGCAGATCTGGGGCAGGAATATTGCTGAGGACATTGGAAGAGTTGGGATGAGAGCTGGGTGGGATGCCCTTGGGGTTGTATGTACTAACCAACTCTCAAAAATCACAATGGTCCTGGTCAATGTGGCTCAGTGGGTTGGGTGTTGTCTTACAAACCAAAAGGTCGCCAGTTTGATTCCAGGTTGGGGCACATGCCTGGGTTGCAGGTTTGGGCCCCCAGTGGAGCACGTCAAAGAGACAGCTGGTCAATGTTTCTCTCTGACATTGATGTTTCTCTTCCCCTCTTTCTCCCTCCCTTCTCTTCTCTCTAAAATAAAATATAAAATAATAAAATGTTAGAAATGAGAATGGAGTGCTAATTTTGCCTACCATTGGACGCGTTCCTTCTTCAAGCTCTGTCTATAGGAATAATAAAATTGCAGAGTGTTACCAACAGATAGACTCTTAGAAGTCATTGAGGCCAAGAGCTTTTGGTTCCAGCTGGGGAGCCTGAGGACCAGAGAGGACAAGGATATGCTCAAAATTGCACAGCAAGACAGCCATGGAGGCAATGTGGAACCTGGAGTTCCTGGACTCTTCCAGGTGACTCCCTTTTCCATTTCAGCTCCCTGCTGGTCCTCCAGGATCAGCTGTGTGCCACCCTCTTTGAGGTGGCCCTGCTTAAGGCCCTACCATTTGTCATGCACAAGATTCTCCCCCCCGCCCCACCAAAACACACACACACACTGCCCTAGTGATGCAGTCCCTGGAGTGAAGTGGGAGGCACCCAGAGTCCCAGATGAAAGGCAGACGCCCAGATGGCAAGAAGTGACACAGTGCCACTGAGGTACAAAGAGGATATTCTGAGACATGAATGTGTCCTGGTTTCCTCCTGCCTTAGAGCCTCATGCCTAGCCCTGGTGAAAGAACGACCAAGGCTGAGGGGAAACCCTTAGGCTCACTGTTTTTGTCTCTACTGATGTTTGAAGGTCTTGGAGGTCTCCAGCAAAGTCACCAGCCCATTCCCTATGTTCTCCACCACACCTGCCTCTCTTCCAGTGGAAAGTCCAATCTGGGGCCCCCTGCCACCAGATTTTCCAGACCACCGCTGCCACCATGGCCACAAGGGGGCACTGGCGCTCCATGGCTCCTGGGGTCTTCCAGGCGCTCTCTCAGGCTGTCTTGGGGGGGTGGGCAGCAAGAGTTTGTTAGGCTCCCCCACTCCTGGCACCCTCCCATTTCCTCTTGGAAGACTCCCTAGTCCTTTTTTGTCGAGGGTCACATCCCTGGGCTTGAAGACGAGGTGTTTCATTTTCAATTTGCCCCCACTGCCCCTGGGGGAGCTCCATGAATCAGGGAGGGGAACCCCTGGGCTGCAGCCCTCTTCTCTCCCCTCTGCAGATCCAGTTTCCATGTTTGTCTCCTTTTAGGGTGTCTCTGGCTCACCTGTCTGCCCTCCATTCCCTCCCTGGCCTGACTTTCCCTTCTCAGAGCTCTTGTTCCAATCTCCTCTTCCAGGGTCTTCCCTCTCCTTTCTCCCTTGTAAACTTTCAGCTTTCATTCTCTCCTCATCTCCTTTCCCTCCTTCTCCTCTCCCCTGGTCTCCCCACCCCACCGTTGTTGTCCCTTGTCTCCCTTCTTCCTCCGCTCTGCCTCAGCGTCTCAGGCTGGTGACTGGGTGGACGGGGGCCTTGGTCCCTGGCCTTTGTGGGATGAGAAGGGGAGTCTGCTAGGGGACATCAACTGCTGCTGGAATCTGGGAGTGAAAGAGGCTCCGGGTCAGAAACTCTCTTCAGTTCACTTAGCAAATGCAGCCTCTGGGAGTGGGGGCGGGGGAGATTGAGAATCCAGAGACTGGTGCCTGGTCTCAACCCTGGCTCTGACTGGCTGTGTGGCCTTTCCTATTGCCCCCAGGGCTTCCATTTGCCCTGAGGATTACAGAGAGCAATATCTCTGAGGACTTTCCCAGTTCTTGTTTTATTTTATTTTTCATTTTTCACAGTGACTGCCAATCTCAGAAGGCCCGAGCACTGCTTCTCCCAGATTTGCCTTCTGTCCTCACCACCCACCCCATCTCCATTATTATGTTTGGGGACCCTTGGGGGAACAGTTTATCCACGTTGCACTGGGAGAGGGACTGGGGTTGGGCGGGGGCCGTATAGTCAGCATGCAGAGGAATCTGTCTGGCCTATTTGCTCGCTAACTTTGGGAAGCCTGCACAGCTTTTGGGGCAAATGATTGTAGAATGTCAGTGCTGGAAGAGGTTTGGGATAGAGGTAAGTCAAACACAAATTATGGATCCTGCACAGTTCCCATGCCACCCTGAACTCTCATCCTGAGATATAAGCCCAAGGCCTTCTGCCCATAGTCTGCCTTCTATATCTCATTTCAAAAGAATCTACCCCTCTGTGGTAGAAATAAGTAAGCCAAAGTCCAAAGAGGGGCAATCCTTTCCCAGGTACGTGCAGCAAGGGGGCTGCAAGCTGAGGCTAGGCCCCCAGGCTCCTACTCCTACCTCACAGCCCAGAGCATGCTGGGGCTGTGAGGCTGTGGGTGAGGAGGGGTCACCACCTGGACATGCACTGGGTGGCTTGGGATGTGGAAGGAGGCGGGTGTGCACGGTGGAGGTAGGGACGATTGGGCACACACCAGTCTCAGAGTGAGGCAGATCCCTGCCACAGCTGGAGGGTAGCACCCCCACCTGACAGTGTGATTTATCACATTCTCCCTGTTTTCCCTCAGCCCCCAACCCTCTTGCAGACCCCAGAGTGGGCCCAGCCTGACTTAGAGGCAATTCACCTGTTTTTGATTTGAGACTCAGGTGGACTTTTCTTTCTTCTCATCAAAGAAGTGGTGAGGGGAAGGCAGGGCCCCATCCATCACCCCAGCCTCTCAGCAGTCTTGGGGAGGGGGAGGAGAAGGAGAGAGGAAAGGCCCAAGGATCTTGCAGCCTCCTTCATTCCCAAAGGGAACCTCTCAGACAGCCAGGCAGGGCATTAGTGGCCCAGACATTTAGATCTTGGCCACAAATGCTCAGGAGAAACAGCCTAGGGGTTCCTCCATTGGTGCTCTGGAGTGTGGGAGGTCCTGCGGCCCATTTTTGTTTTCCAATTCCTGCTGCCTGGTGGATGGATGGGAAGGAGGGGTCTGGAATGGCTGGGGCCCCAAGCAAAAGCGGAGCAAAGATTTAGCACCCAGGGAAAGAGGAACAAGGATAACAGAGGCAGTTCATTTTGTTTTTATCACCTACTCTTTGCCAAACACTGTCCAACATGTTATCTATGCCATTTAACCTTCCCAACACTGTCCCATTGTTCAGATAAGGAAACTAAGGCTCAGAGAGGTAAGGGGATTGATTCAAGATCAAATCACAAGGGAGTAAGTAATGGGAGCCAGATTCAAGGTCACAGCTGTTTAGTTCCAAAGAGAAGGCAGAGGACAGAGGTGAGGTATGTGAATGCTGGTGCAGCCAAGAAGGAGATGAGCTGTGGCATCTGGTCTCTACCCCACCCCCAAAACATGCTCCTGTGTGTTTTAGCTCAAGGCCACTGCTAACCCACATGGAGTCTTTGTGGAATTAGAAAAAGACACCCCTTCTTTTGGGTATGACCTAGCCCAAGGGCAGGCCACATGGCCTAGTGCAAGAAGCAGAACTGAATTTGAGCCCCACAGTTCCCATGCACCAGCCTCCTCTGTCCCCAGCAGTACTCAGCTCAGGCTATTCTTTCTTTTGAATGGGCCAAGCAAACTCTGGTCTGAGTGGAGAAGTGACTGAGGTCTGAGAGGCTTGGCCACAGTGCACATGATGGCATCTGCCTCCTCCTTCTCCCCCTTGCCCTGAATGTTATCACCATCTCCACCATCTTCCCAGGCATCCTTATGATACTATAATTACTAATAACAGGAGCTCTATGGCAGCACAATCTGTTTGGAATTCTTCCCCTGAAGCAACCCATTTTCTCCCTGCTGGACTCTTTCCTCCTCATTACACTCCTCCCAGTTTCCAGCTCACGTGAAGAAGCCCATCCCCTGGGTAAACATCTTCATGTTTGTGGACTGGCCAGCCGCCCATGACCTCTAAGAGAGGTAGGGAGCAGGGGCTCAAGTATGCTGGTTTAGTTGCTGTGTGGCCTTGAGCAAACTGCTCATCTCTCTGGGACCAGCTCCAATCTAAAGGAGAAGGCTAGAAGATATTCTTGGTCCTTTCCAGCTTGACCTCTTGAGGTACTGGGATCTCTGAGTCCAGAAGTCCCGCTTCCCTCTATGCACCAAGTGATGAGAATAATAGACCACCTTTTGGGTCCCTGTGGGGCTTCTGGCCAGGACAGTACACCAAAAACCAGCTAAAGGGATGGAAAGCAAGTCTTGGCTTTGCTGCTTCCTAGATGTGACATGGCACAAATTACTTTTCATCTCTGAGCTTCAGTTTCTTCAACTGAACAATGAAGATGATTGCACATACTCCCCCTCCAAGGAAAGGCTGCTGTGAGAAGTTAATAACATAATGTAGGTAACTGTGAGCTATACAGGAATTCACTCGGTAGGCATGCATTCAGTCACTCAACAAACATTGAAATATTCATTCCTTGAGTATTTACTAAGGGAAATATGATAGTGTGGTAAAAGTTCAAGCTCTGCCCTGGCCAGTGTGCCTCAGTTGGTTGGAGTGTTATTCCATAAACTGGAAGGTCACAGGTTCGATCCCTGGCCAGGGCACATGCCTGGGTTGTCAGTTTGATTCCAGTTGGTGTACACGTGGGAGACAAATGATCGATATTTCTCTCTTACATCAGTGTTTCTCCCTCTCCCTCCTTCCCCTTTGTCTAAAATCAATAAACATGTCCTCCGGTGAAGATGATGATGAAAGTAATAATAATAATAATAACAATAATAATAATAATAGTTCAGGCTCTGGAGCCAAGACTACCTGCGTTCAAAACCCAGTTCTGCCTTTTATTACCTGTGTGACCCTGATCATGTGACTTAATCTCTCTGTGCTCCAATTAGTTATCTCTAAACTGGGTAGGACTATTGTGGGGATTAAGTTAGTTAATCCATATAAATCATTTACTGCTCAGCACACAATAAGAGCCCACTAAACATTATGACACCATTCTAAATTCTGGGGTTCAGCTGGGTTCTCTGCCTGCTTGTTGGTCAATAATTGTTGGTTCCTTTCTGTCTTTCTATTGTTCTCCTCTGTGAGGGGGATAAAGAAGTGTCTTGGATAGCTCAAGCTAAAAATCATACTTTGCTCCTTCCCTCCTTCCAACTAATCCATAAAAATTCAACAAACATTCACACGTGCAGCACAGAGTCATTGAGCATGTTGTCTAGCTCTGTGCTAGATGCCAAGGCTGTGGAGATGAATATGACTCAGCCTTCATTCAGAAGTGCTTGGTGGGGGGGAGAGGGAGGAAGGGAGAGAAATAGAAAGGGAGGGAGGAAGGAAGAGGGAGAGGGAGAACAAGAGAGAGGAAGGGAGAAAGAGAAGGAGAGGGACCCAGAAGGAGGGAGGGAGAGAGGGAGAGGAAAGGAGAGAGGGAGACAAAGCGGGAGAGGGAGAGAGGGAGGGAGAGAGAGAATGAGGGAGGGAGAGAAATAGGGAGGGAGGGGTGGAAAGAGAGGGAGAGAGGGAGAGAGAAAAGGAGGGGGAGAGTGTTTTTCTTGGGGCCATGAGGGCAGAATTCTCAGGGGAGGGACCCATGTGTTCTGAGTTATGCCCAGGACACTGCAGACAGAAGGAAGGGCATGAGCCACAGCACAGAGGTGCTGAGAGACATGGCTACTAGAGTAGTGCGGCTATGGCATCAGTGAGGACGGAGGGCACATTTCATAGCTTCTCTCCAAGGCATTGTTCACAATGTACCTACCCTGAGCCAGGGGCTGTGCCAGGGGCTATGCCTGGTGCTCTCCACATGTTCTCTCACCATGGAGGTAGTGATACTTACCTGCCTTTCAGACATGAGGAAATGGACTCAGAATGGCAAAGGGACACACTCTGGGCCACCCACCTAGCAAATGGCAGGATTGAGGTAGGCCCCCAAGTCTGTCTGCTTCTCTCAACACTTCTCTGCTATCAGTACATAGCAAATCAGCTGGATTGCTATGTGTGGGGGGTAGTGGGGCTAGAGAAGTGGATGCCTGAGGGTCTGGGCACACTGCATTGAGCCCATGAGTTCCTGCCCTGGTGTGGGGACATCTGGGCAGAAGGAAGTAGCAAGGCTACTTTATCCTGTGTCTCTCCCCACCCAAGAACTTACCATAAGGAAGGCTCAGCCTCTCTCCCACACTCTTACACACACCCGCAGGCACACACACACATGCACACCCCTCTCCATCCTCCCCTGCTCCTAAAAATATCAAACCAGTGGAGCTGCAAGGGAAATGAATGTTTGGCAGCCGAGCAAGTGGCCTAGGAGTGGTGTCAGGCTCCGTAAATATTTACCCACTGGATTAGAGCAGAAGTTGGAAACATTAGGCAGCTGAAAATTACTGTTTTAATAGCATGGCTGATAAATCCAAACTTGGGGGGTTTGTTTGGAAGTCTCAGCTTCTGGGAATTTCAGCGTGTAAACTATAGGCCTTGGGTGGATGGGAACAGAACAGAGGGGTGTGAGTGTGGGCTGGCGGGCAGCTGTGCCTGGAGGAAAGGGCAGCTGGTTCGGTGAAGGCCCAGCGCCTCGGGCCAGAGCCACCCGTGAGGTCCAGTGTAATTCATGGCTTCATTCATTCATCTATTCATCAGGCCCTGTCAAAGGGAGGAATGACGGATGAGCAAACATTTACTGGACACTGACCATGGGTACATATTTCAAGGGGGGCTTGACCTTTTCATCCTGCATTTGCTATTTACCGTAACCCTGAGTGGTAGCAAGTACAGTGGAACCTTGGTTCTTGAACGTAATTTGTTCAGAAAAATTGCTTGAGAAGGGATTTGTTCGAAAACCAATTTGCCCTTCTCTCCTGAGAGACATGTGACTGATCATACAGGTATCAGCATGAAAGGGTTGTAGAGGAGAGAATCAAGACCTGATTCTCTTAGACAACCAAGACATTTTTTCTGTGAACAACTGGGTAGAGAACTGAATTGTTTGAGAGCCAAGACATTGGAGAAACGAGGTTTGACTGTAACTCATTTCATCCCACAAAAACTGAGAAAAATGAGTTCTCAGAGTGGAAAGGTAACTTTCTCAAGGGCACCAGCTCAAAAGAACCAGACAGGGCTTTAAGCTCAGGTGTCCCTGACTCCAAGGCCACGATCTCCCCATGGTCCCTCAGTGTATGGGGTGAGAAGTAGACACTCCATACATTTCTGAGAAATCAGAACCAAGAAGCTAGGCAATACAAAGATGAATCTGATACAAGCCCTCCTCCAGAGAGCCCTGGTCTGGAAGGTATGTAAGATATGTATCCAGATGACAATTCCTGGGAGAAAGTGGCTAGTGCCTTAAGACAGAAAAGAGTTCCCTTCAGCTTGGTGGGCAGAGAAGACATTGGTGTCATGGGGCAGAGGACCAGGAAGGTTCCCTTTGGGGAAGAGGCAGTTGGGCCCTAACTGATGGGCAGGCTTTGCATAGGTGAAAGTAGGAAGGGTGGCTGTTCTAGGCAACAGGAACAGCACGAGTGAAGGCACAGTGGAGAGATATTGAGTTTGGTTGAACCACAGAATATATAAAGACAAGGGGTGGGAAATAAGTTCCAGAAGGGAGAGGGTGGGAAATAAGTTCCAGAAGGGAGACGGGAGTCAGACTGTGAGAGACTTCACACCACTAAACTGTAACCCTTCCGAGATAAGGGAGCCAAGGTGTCCCAGGCATGGCTCAGGCCAGAGCAGAACTCTCCATTGTACTTTCTGCCCTGAGTGGGAGGGTTCAAAGAGAACAGTTCCCTGTGCAATGTCCACCTCAACTCATCCCAGGGCTGGTGGGACAAAGCCCAGAGAGCTACCTGGCTCTAGTGTGTGTGCAAAGTTGCACTTCCTCCCACAGAGCTTGCCTTCCAATGAACTGCTTCCCACTCAAGCCAGCCCCCATTCCATGCTGAGGCCAAGGTCCCAGCTCCCCACTTCGAGGGTTGCTGTACTTTTATGAGCCTCAGTTTCTGTATCTGTCACACAGGGACACCTACCTGGAGGCATTATGTGAGGATTCAGTGAGATGCTACAGGGAAAGCACTCAGCACGCTGCTTGACACATAGTCGGCACTCAGCAAATGTCAACCACATCATCATGAATAAGTGAACACTTGCGTCTCTCCACAAGGAGGGCTTTTACAAAGCAGGGAAACTTCCTGAGAGCTCGAGTACATTCCTGGAATGTCTTCCCTTGGAGGCTTAGAATAGGGAGCCCCCTGCTGAGACAGGAGAATGATGGGGAGACTGTGGGTTTCCTTGTGCTGTCTATACTGTAAGTTTCACAACTAAGTGAAAAGTAATGGATTTCAGGTTTGGGAAATTGGGGTGTCAGGACTTCCAACTTCTGTCTCAGGGCCCCAACATCAGGCCCAGCCTTGTACTCTTCCCCACCCTTTCTTCCTCCCCTGCCCGGGTCCTCTGGCTCTCCTTCTGCCAAATGGGAATAACCAGGCCTGCACTGCATTCTATGGGGTGGGGGAGACCAAGGAGGGAATGTCAGCAAGGAGGAGGTGACAGGCAGTGCTGTGTGCAAGGAGCAGGGGGAGGAGACCCCAGTCAGCCCCAGGAAAGGTGTGAGTGAAATGGAAGAAGCTGTTCCTTGGGGCTCTGTCCTCCCCAGTCCCCAGTAAGAATGGGGGAAGGGAAAGCTGGCCCAGAGGGGTTTGAGGCCATCCCCAAATTTGGTAATTAGGCCTCTCTGTGTGGTTTTCCCGCTCCAGAAAATGTTAATTTATTGCAATTTGAAAAATGATCAAGCCAGGGCTGGGGACTCAGCAGCTGGTGCAAGGGAGAGAGAAATCTCTTTTTGTTCTGCAGGGAATTGAGCTTCAGCCCCCACCCCCACCCTGCTCCCTTGCTGGGCCATCCTTCTCCCGGAGTGTCGAATGTCGACAGGCTCCTCCCAGGAGCCGCTTGCCTTCCTCAGGGGCTGAACTGGCCAGCATTTATCAAAAGCCTGGAAGCTTCTGAGGGAAGGAGGTGTGTGGGGAGGTATGTGAGCCAGCCCGGTGGGGGTGGGGCCCCGATGATTCTCGGCAGCTTCTGGGGTCACTGTGGGGGCTACAGCAGAGGGCCTGAGCTAGGAATGGAGGCCTGCAGTGGGGCAGCTAGCTGCAGGCCGTGTGGGAGCCTCCTCTCCTCTTCCTCAGTCCTGTCAAGCTATGTCACACCTGCCTGGCTGCCCCCCTCACCTCTATTGTTCAGCCAGACAAAAGATGATTATGGAAAAACAGCCTGCACCCAGCAGGCAGGCTCAGCAAATCAACAAATGCCCAAAGCCACTGCTGCCGCCACAGCAGCAGCAGCTGCTGCTGCTGCAGCCGCTGCCTGGCTAGGCCCCACTGGACCGCAGTCCCCACTCCACACTCACCATTGGCACAGAGCACTGTTTGCTGTGCCCCCCAGGGACATCTCCACCTCTGATTTGGGGGCACAGACATCCATTCTGTGGAGTCCTTGCCCCACACAGGGGTGCTCCAATGTGGCTAATTCTTCCATCCTTGTCATCCCTCCTATCCCACACAACTCTCAGTCCTCCATTCATCAGTCAGCACCTCTCACACCCACTATGTGCAGGGCAATGGGCACAGGCCCAGCCTCAAAGGAGGTTCAAGAAAGGGAAACAGACATATAAAGATAGAAGAGAGAATGGTGCCTTCACAGGGGTATGGACAACTCAGACGACTACCTTCATCACTATTTCCATCTGCACCAGCCTCCAGTCCACCTTCCCCCACCACTTCTCCTGCTCCTCCTTCTCTTCCTCTCTCCTTACACTGTGACTACCAGCATCAACCCCAATACTATAATGCTCAGCACTGTCACCCCCATTATCACCATTTTTCGTTCGTCATCCCTAAATATCTATCCTCTGCCCACTAGGAATTTATAGCCTGAAAACTGACAAGCTGACAGGGTGCAACTACTAACACACAAAAATAAGCCCCCTTTGCATGGACGTGTAGGCAAGTACTTACACTGTAGTCTTCAGTTCAAGCAACCTCTTGGGGCTTATGGAATCTCTCACATCTGGCTGGAGCTTTGCAATGAGTTTCAGATCAGTTCCTGGCCTACAGAAATGTTCCTCATCCTGTCCCTCCTCCCAGTGGGTCAGTGTTAGCCCTTCTGGTGGCTGGGAGCCAAGGAGTCAAAGAAATCCAGGCCTGGGACTAAGGGTGGTGTCTGTTTGCATTTCAGCTGGAACCTGTGCCAGCAACTGGCCAGTTTGGAATTCTCAGCATTCCTGCAGGACTTGGCTCAGCTCAGGTGCCAGCATCGTGGCCTGGCAGACAGTAGATAAGAGGGCTCAGAAGCTCCAGAGCAACAGATGAAACACCCCTTCACTAAGTCACAGTGCCTTGATGCAGTGTCCAGAGGAGAATGGCAGGTGTCCACGAAAGTCAGGATTAAGGTTAGAAGCTTATCAGCACTAAGAGGTAGAGGCTGCCTCTGGGCTGGCCCAGTACACACTGTCAGGTGAGAAGAAGCGAATGGAGATTTTAAAGCAAAGGCTGTATAGCACTTTGCAGTTCACAAAGCACATGTATTTTGTACATATCATCTCTTAGGGGCCTCACTGACCACTGTGAGAGGTAGGAATGGGCAAGGACTCCTGGTATCTAGTGTACATATGGGCAAACTGGAGCACAGAAAGGCCACAACGAGTGACAGTGGTGAAATGTCAGGCTCCCTTCATATTGCCTTCCTTGTGGGTAGAGGAATTCCTAGACAAGTCAGGACAGGCTTGACTATGACATGCAGAAGGGTAGAAGTCAGGATGGCCTTACTGGCCTCTCCCAAGTCCCCCAAAGGGCCATGAAGAGCATCTGCAGAACTCAACCAAGTTCTTAAGTTCTTTTCTTTTTGCTGAGAAGGAAGGGGTATGAGGAGAACGTTCTCACTAACCAAGTGGCTAAGAGAGGGCAGACATCTCCCCAGCCTCTCTCGTGCCAGGCCATACTCATATCCACTGAAGAGCCTGTCTGTGGCAGCTGGGAGTTCCCAGTCTGGGCCTTCCTTTCACCCGGCCTTTCCCTTTCATGTCTCAGGTCTGCCCAGGCTCTCCTGCTGGACCACTGCTCCTGCTGCTCTGTGCCAGCTAACTCCTGTTGCTCTCAGCTTGAACCTGCAGGTGCCTACTCCACACCTGCCATGAGGAGACCCCTGTCCCCAGCTAATGCTCCAACCCAGTGATTTGCCAAATAAGTTTGCTGACTAGCAGCATGCACATCCCCTGGGACCTTATTAGGTATGCATGTTCTCGGATTGGCCCCAGACCCACTGAATAAGGGACTTTGGGTTAGGACCCAGCTCTCTGTACTTTAACAAGCCCTCCTTGTAATTCCACTGCACACTAGAGTTTGAAAACCAGGAGTAGAAAGAGGGCAGTGGGCTGAGGCCAACCTGTATTCAAATGCTAGCTCTGCCATTACTAACTGTGCAGCCTGGGTCAGGTCAGTATGCTTCCTTCAACTTCAGTTTCCTCATCTGCAAAATGGAGATCAGAGCACCTGGCTGAGTGAAAATAGCATTAACTTTTTAAAAAGATTTTATTTTTAAAAGATTTTATTTATTTATTTTTAGAGAGAGGAGAAGGGAAGGAGACAGAGAGGGAGAGAAACATCAGTGTGTGGTTGCCTCTTGCATGCCCTCAACTGGGGACCTGGCCCACAACCCAGACATGTGCCCTGACTAGGAACTGAATTGGTGACCCTTTCATTTGCAGGCTGGTGCTCAATTCACTGAGCCACACCAGCCAGGGCTCAAAATAGCATTACTTTTGATTTGATATAAGGAAAAACGAGTTTGTGAACAGTTAGAGCTGAAGCTGCTAGTGCCAGAATTATTCAAGAGGAGGCCAGCTGACCACTCTGGAGGGCGTGTGTGGTGTGTTTGTTTAGCCAGGAGTCCTGGCAGACTGGAGCCCAGAGTGTCCACTGCATGTGCCACCTCCTTGGTTACCCTTGCCAATGCTGTCATGTGTCACACATTTCAAACCCCATGCCTTGGACTGTGATCTACTCAGTCTGGAATTATTTATCTCAAGAGCCCATGCAAATTATTTTTCCTCTGTGGAGTTTTCAGAATCAGTTAGGAATTGCATTCAGTGTAAGGAACTGAAACTCCCCAAAATCTGGCTTAAAAACACAGGTGTTGATAGTCTCAAATGCAAGAAGCATGGAGGTAGCCAGTTCAGGGATGGCACAGTGGCACATTAAAGTCATCAGGGCCTCAGCTGCATTTGGCTTTCTGCTCTAACATTTTACCACCAACTTCATTTTCAGAGTCACTTTAGGGCTCAAAATAGCTGCTGGAGCTCCAGTCATCACATCACCATTCTAGACAACAGGAAGGGAAAAAGGACAAAGACACATATCCTAGATAAATCAGCTTCCTTTTAAGCAGTATCTCCAGAAGTCTCACGTGACCTTTAGTTTTATATTTCATCAGTTAGAATTTGGTCACGTGTTATATGAGAGGCTAGGCATTGCCATTATGGATAAATTTGAGACTCTGTCACTAGGGGAGAGGGGAGAGTAGGTAGAGGATGGTAACTTTCCATAACAGAGCAGTCTCTATGACAGCTTTGCTTCTCCTCCCAGAAGTGCTAATCATCAGCTGGGCTCCTGTAGCCTTGCGTTCCCCCTCCTTGCCAACATTTACCACTCTGCATTGACTTCTAGCACTTAGCTTTAGTAGGTGCCTCAGGCAGCAAGGAGTCCCTCAGCTGCTGCTTCACTCAGCCCAGCTGGAAAGAAAGGCTTGAGTGCCACTACCAGTGAGCCCCATAAAGAGCATTGGCTTTAGAGTTCCAATGGTAGCCCTGCTGTGCAGTGACTCTGTGGCCTCAGCCATTTGGTAGCAATGACCTTTGAGTGCTTGCTGTGTGCCTGCCAAGTTGTTTACATATATTATCTCATTGAATCCTCAGCATGGCAGTTACTATTATTATCTCCATTTTAGAGTTGAGAAAACTGGATGTTAAATAAACTGCCCAAGGTCCCCCAGTCAAGAAGAGGTGGAGCTAGACTTCAAATCAGGCAGTCTGAGCCACAGCCCAAGTTCCTTCTCACTCCACCTCACCGCACCTCAGGCTCCTCATTGGTGACATGGGTGTAATTGTCCCTGCTTCACGGGTTGCCTCAGGGATTTTATGCCATCACATGTGAATGCATCTTCCATCATGTGGACCCTCTTTGGAAGTCAGACTTGCTGTCTTCCCTTTCTTCCTGTCAGTGCTGGAGTCCTCTGAGCACAAGGACCTGCCCATCTCTACAGTGGGACAGAACAATTGCCACAGATACCCTCCATCCATCCAGGGGACCACACACATTGTGGGCTGACCCGATGGAGGGATATGGGCACCCCCAGCTCTGAGAACTGGTGGAGTTGCTGTCTCATTTTAGGATAGATAGAGGCTGGAGAGGTACTCTGGGCTGTCCCAGATTGCACAAGGGGTCAGTAGCAGGGCAGGGCTTCAGACCACAAGCTGACAATGCTCTGGGCACATGTCTTCCCCTTTCAGGATCAGCCCTTCCTTCCTTCCTTCCTTCCTTCCTTCCTTCCTTCCTTCCTTCCTTCCTTCCTTCCTTCCTTCCTTCCTTCCTTCCTTTCTCTCTTTCTAAGATTATAGAGAGAGGAAGGGAAGGAGAAAGAGAGGGAGAGAAACATCAATGTGTGGTTGCCTCTCACACACCTCCAACTGGGGACCTGGCCTGCAACCCAGGCACATGCCCTGATTGGGAATCGAATCAGCAACCTTTTGATTCGCAGACTGACACTCAATCACTGAGCTACACCAGCCAGGGAAGGATCACCCATTTCTTGAGGGCCTCAGATTGTCTGGTCTTGAAGGAACCCTCAACAGGGACACGATGACATTTCAGTGCTACTTGAACTTCAAGATCTAGCCTCAAGAGCACCTCCAAGAAGTTGATATCTCCCTCACCTGGGCTGTGCTTGTCACATGGTTGCCCACACTGGGAGCTGTGGGAGGGCAGAGACTGTGTCCCATATCACACACATTTACAGGGCGCAGCTGTGGGCTGCTCCCACAGCAGGTGTTTGACAAATGTTTGATGACAGAATAACCAAATGAATGAAGAACAAATGAGTAACAGCATGCACCCCTTTTCTTTACCTGGACCTTCGGGGGCTGAGTGGGCACTAACAGCCAGGGGCTGGCAGACCAGAAATGTGCATTTCCCTGGAGCCATAAAAAAAGTGAAGAGAGAAAGTGACATTACAGGAAAGCCAATTCCCCATGGCATTAATAGCACAAGTTTTGCTGCAAGAGAGGCAAATGGCAAAACAGGTGTGTGAGCAGATAATACAATCCTCTTCGCTAACACCCACATCGGTGAGCCAGGGCGCAGGCAGCCAGAAGATTAAAGCCCTGCCGTCTCCTAACACTGCCAATCGATATTTGTTATAACAAGAGACAAAGATTGCTATCAGCCAGTGAAAGAGAATGCAAATATAAGAAAACAAGGCATGACTTATTATGCCTACTTAGATGCAAGGGAAGGAAATAACAGTAACAACAACAATGAGAATAATGATGATAATAATACAATACAGCCTTGGAGAAGGAGCTTTGTTGATTCCTTGTGCTGAAAAGATAGCTCCTTCGGCGAGAGCCTCACTTAGTCTCCATGTGTCCACCCCGCTGAGGTTTTGATGTTCCACTTTCATCAAGAATATTGAGCATGAAATGCCAACATGATGTGGGCTGTCTGGCGACAGTTGATGAAGAAATGGAGTGTGGAGCGGAAGAGTGCCAGGGACGCCTGCCTCCGCTGCCCAGGGACAAAGCGCTGGCTTAATTGGGCCCCTGGGAACAGTGACAGCCCAAGAGAACAGAGCAGGGTACATCTGGGCCCTCTGCCACCCATCGTGAAGGCTGACTTGGGGACCAGGTTGTGGGGGGGGGGGGTGTTGAAGGAGTCTGAAGATACCTTACTCCCAAGGGTAGCAGGGGTCGGGTTCCACTGCTGCTGATCTTCTGAAGGAGGGGCGGGCCACTGCATGCCTACTCTCTTGAGATCAGTGGGTGAGGAGGTTTTGAGCTGTGGGATTTGGCTTCTACATATGAATTAATTCCGAGCTCCAAGTAACTGGTTCACAGAGCTTCCTGTGCTGGTGATGGGGATCCCCTTACTGCTCTGCCTCAGTTCTCCTGCCTCGGGACCAAAGCTAAGGCTCTTTGAGATGAGTTGGGCCTCAGCTGCCTACACCAGGAAGGTCTGAAGTATCCTCAGGGACTATTGAGTCCAGCTCCAAACTTCAGGCCCCACTCCAGCTATGCAGTTCCAGACTCCAGAGGACTCAAGGGGCACAATTGTAGTTTGGTTTTTGTTTTAATCCTCACCCAGGGACATGTTTATTGATTTTAGAGAGAGAGAGATCAATGTGAGAAAGAAACATCAATTGATTGCCTTCTGTATGTGCCCTGACCAGGGATTGAATTCTGCAACCTAGGTATATGCCCTGACCAGGGATCCAACCCGCAATCTTTTGGTGTATGGGATGACGCTCCAAGCAACTGGCCACACTTGTCTTAAAGACATCTCAGAGTGCTATCTGGAGTTGGCAGCATGGACATCTTCTTGCAGCTTGTTAGAACACAGAATTCCCCCCCACCCCACCAACCTACTGAGTCCAAGTCTTCATTTGAACAAGACCTCCTGGTGATTTGTCTTCACATTCAAGTTTGAGAAACTCTGCTCTAGATGAATGGTTTTCAGCCTCAGAGGCACATTAGAATTGCTGAGGAGCTGGTTAAAGATACTGGGGGCCAGGCCACACCCCAAACTACTAAACTTCAAGTCCCAGGGCTGCAGGGTAGGGGGGTGGAAATGAGACTGGAGCACAGGTGTTCGTAAATAGCTTCCAGGTAATTCCCAAGTGCAGTGCAGGTGGGGTGCCCTGGGCCAGCAAGCTCTCTATGGGCACTTTTTAAATGCACCCCCAAGTGTTAGAGACAGGGCTCTAAGCTCAGACCTCCCATGGGGACTCCAGTCCAGAGGCTCTCAGTCAGTCTAAAGAGAGAGGCTTCAGCAACAAGCCCTGCTCCCTAAGAACATTCTGAGGCCTACAGGGCCTTCCAGTGCCACTTTTCCTATGGACTCACTCCTGTAACAAGCCCCAGCAGACTTCACAGAGAGGTGGGGGGAACTGCGAAGCCCCATTGCCCCAGAGCTTACCTCAATCCTCATGTCCAAGTGCACCGACTGCCAGCCAGGTCTGCCCACACTGTTGGGTGCTCTCCCGTCTGGCAACACAGCAAGCCAAGAACTCCCAATTGTGACACCCCTTTCTTTGCCTCCCTACTGGAGTCTCTGCTAGCTTTGGGCTAAAGGGAGCCAAGGTGGACAGATCACTTCTACTCTTTTCCCATCTCCAGAAAATCTGCTCTGTTGGCTTACAACTTGGAGGCGCTGGCAGGAAATTGGGCTGACTCAATGCCAGGTGTTCCTCAAGAAAATAACCAGCACCAAAGGTCAATATTGTAAGGAGGCCCATCCCCACATGATTTTCTTCAAGAGTTTTCCTAAGAGTTACAGCTGTGTACCAGTAGGAATGTCTGCTGTGCGAAGAAGTGAGCTCTCCGACACTGAAGGTGAGCAAGCGTGGATATCTGGGAGGCAAACTAGGAAAAGAAACTGTTTGATCCAGGGTGAATGTCAGTGGGAGCTGAAGCACCTCCAATATTTCCAACCCTGAGCACTTACAAGACCAATTGTGAAGTAAGGGTGACAGCAGTGGTCCACTTCAAGGGCTCAGTCTGCGGAAGCTTAGGTAGCAGAGTTTAATATCTGGAACAAGTCTACCATAGAGAAAAAGGAAAGGCAGTCTGTGTTCCAATCTTCACACTGCCACTGACTGGCTGGGCTGTGTGACCTTGCGCAAGTGTATTCCCATCTCTGGGCATCAATCCAAGGGACTAAACTCCATCCTGACAGCCAGGGTTGCCATTTTGCATGCTCTAGCAGGTACCATTTACATGGACCACAGTCTAGCCTGTGACTATGTGCTATAAATTTTCAAACCCCAGCACAGAATAAAAATACGGGACCTCTTGATCGAGAATTAAGAATTTCCAAGTGGGGACAGCAGAGCACTATGCCAAGTGTGGGGCCCTATGCACTCCCAGAAAGCCAGCCCTGACAGCTTGGGCAAGGCAGAGTTGGGGATGTGTACCTTAGAACTTCCCCTCTTGCTGCCCTGTTCCCCCTGTTCCTGGCAGCCCTTCCCTGAAGCCCGTAACTGTTGAGTTAGGAGGGTGGGCACAAAGCCCAGGGAAGCCAGGGACCTGTTGACCCTGGAGAACTGAATTAGGAGGAAATGATTTGAAAGGTAATCAATATGCCCAATTGTAGTTCATTAACATCTAATGAGTCTTCTAACTACTCAGAATCCACTGGGGCCCAGCCAGCGCTGTCACCACTCCCTGCTTCTGCTCCCAGTGTCATTTATTCTCCTAGGGGGCTGATGCCAGGTGGGAGGCAGCTGCTTTGGGCTGGAGAGGGGGAGGTAAGGGAGAACCAGACAGCCACTAAGAGAATGCCAAAGCTGAGAGGATCCTCAGGTGCCTTCAGGTCCAATCCCTTCAGGATACAGTGAAGAAACTGCCCAGAGGAGTTTAGGCTCCAAACATGGAATTGGAATTGAGCACTACTAACCCACAACCAGGACTTTTTCTCCGCTGTCTTGACAACAGAACATCCAAGCTCACACCCCAGTCTTGTCATAGACTGGGGCTGTGCCCCTTGAATTCTTAACACCTCAGCTTCTCCACCTATCAAATGGAGACAATACTACCCATTCTATAGGTCTGTGGTATGTGTTACCATTGAGATAATGGATGTAAAAAGCACTGCATAAAGCAAAAAGCTTTTCAGATGTAAGACTCCCAAAGAAAGTCAGCACTTAACGAGGCCCTGCTTTTGTGCCTGGTGCTGTGCTCTGGGCTGGGGACCAAGCAGTGGATCAGACAGTCCCTGACCCTCATGGAAGACTTCTGTGCAGAGGGAGTTGTGCTTCAGTATAGCACAGCCTACTTGCAGGCCAAGGAGGGGCAGGCAGGGAAGACTTCCCGGAGGAGGTGAGCTCAAGAGAGGCGGAGGATATAAATTGGGGTTTTCAGCAGGGGAATGACACAGTCATATTTTTGACAACACTTGCATAGCATGTAATACATGTCAGACCCTGTTTAAGCACCTTGCAAATATTAACTCACCCAATCCTTATCCAGAGAGGTGAAGGAACTCATGCAGGTCACAAAGCTAATAAGTGCTAGAACTAGAACCCACTCCCAGACAAAGCTCATCCTCTTATCCCTAAGCTACACTGCGTCTGATCCAGGCCATGGTGTGCACAGTTGTTTGAAGGGGGCCAACCTGGAGGCAGGGAAGAGAGCAATGAGGAGTTGGGACAAGAGGCCAGGTGAGAGATATTAAGGACCTGACCTTGGGAAGTGGCAGTGGAGTTGAGGGAGAAGTGACAGATTGGCAGTTTGGAAGCAGGAGAATGAACTTGGTG
Organism: Desmodus rotundus; assembly: GCF_022682495.2. Taxonomy (NCBI): domain Eukaryota; kingdom Metazoa; phylum Chordata; class Mammalia; order Chiroptera; family Phyllostomidae; genus Desmodus; species Desmodus rotundus. Next base: position 6,748,862 of record NC_071400.1, on the reverse strand, counting down.
GTATTTAAACTTGAGCTTAGCATCTAATGACTTTTCTCTATGGATACACACTGATGAAGTTGTATTTGTCAAAGTCCACATTTAGAATTAACCTTCACTCTAGTTTCCAAGTCCAGAGAATCTGTGGTGATTATTGTTTCGATCCTTTCTGGACTCCTTTTCCTCCTTCTCTGGGTAATAGATCCAGACTGCTTGGCCACAGGGTTGAGCATGTGATCTCAGCCAGCCAATCAAAGTGCTTCCCTGAGACTCTTGATTGGTAATGTTGGAAGGAACTCTGCTTCCTCACTGCTAAAGAAGCCACAAGAATGCAAGCACTGCTTGTGCCTTCCCTTGGTATGGCCCTGTCTCCTGCTCTACCCAAGGGTCTAAACCCTCACTGATACCTGCGAATCCTCCTTCAGGCCACCCTTTCCCTCACCCACATACAAATTGTCACCATGTCCCTTAGATTCTACCACCCCAATATCTCAAGTCCTCTGCTCCTTCCCCCACCCGGGCCCCCTGTGCCTTACAGGGGGCCAGATCCTTGTCACCTCTCTTGGATACCTATAAGCAACTCATAACTGTTCTCTCCCTTTGTCTAACTCCCTGGACTGCATCCTCCATTCAGTAGCTAGAGGTCTCTGGTAAGTCATGTAGATCTGATCATGACCCACATCTGTGACCCAACATGTTAAACTTGTCATATCCTCAGCCTTTGCCATAGTCTTCCTCTTCCTGGAATGGCAGTGAATGAAACTGCCTTACAAAATGTCTATTCTTTCCATCCCTGATTCAGACATGGCTGTGACTTTTACTCCTTGTGTCAGTGGCAGGCCAGAGCTCTTCCTTGGGGCTTCCATCTATGTGACAATCACTGATAATGTTTGGTGTATTTCCTTCCAGCCTTTTTTTAAGGTAATTGAGGTCATATTGTAGTACAGTTTTATGTTGTTTTTCACTTCCTGATCTCTCATTTGGCATCTCTCTATGTCATCAGAAATGCTTTGTACACCATAATGTTGAATGGTTGCCTGACCATCTGCCTGGATGACCTACACATTTAGGACCCAAGCATTTCCAAGTTCTTCAGCCTCCTATGACCAGCCCTGGTCTGAGGGTCCATCTGAGTGGCCAGAGGAAGCCTAGGGCTCTCCCTGAGTCCACATTGCCTGTCCTTCTGCTTGTTCTTTGTCACCTGCAGCCCCTACCCACTGGTCTGGGCTTCTTCCTGTCCCCTCGGGCAGCCTCATCACTGCTTCTCCCTCCTGGTTACTGTGGTGTTTCCATGCCCTGGGGTCCACATGTGGACCCCAGCCTCTGCCTCAATTTCCTAACACACAGCTGAACCTGGCCTTTCAGTTTACCAACTTTCCCAGTGACTTCAAGTCAACACAGAGTCATTTTCCCCAAACTTCAGCTAACCACAACCACCTTCAAGCCTTGCCGTATTCACATTCTACCTATCCTCACATTGACTTTAATATGGGTGTTTCTATCAATACCTCCACACGCCTTTTTAAACATGAGCTTCATCCTAAGCAAGTATTAAACTTCTTTTTCCTCCATGTCCCACCTAAAATCCTCTCGTGTACAGAACTCCTCTTGGGTAACAGTGGCTTGGAGAATTACAATTGGTAGCAGTCTCATTGCTCTGAGCCTCTGCCCTTTCCCAGGGCTCACTACTGGCGGTCAGGGTCTTTAATCCACACTGCCGCCACGTCCTGGGACCCTATCCTCCTCAGACCCAAGAGTCTTTTCTTCTGTCCCTTCTATTCCCATGCTAGGGCTGTCATCGACCCCCACCCCACCTGCCCCCATGCTGTCTCAAAGGCTGAGTAAAGGAAGCTGAAAATCATTTACCATCACAAGGGATTCTGCGGAGATGCCGCCCAGTCCACAATGAAGCCAGCCTTTTACATTATTAAACAGAATGCCTGCCAGCGCTGCTTACAGCATCTGCATATGGACTCAGGGCCTCCCCAAGACAATGAGTAGGTACTTGAGGTACATCTGCATGACCAAGACGCCTGCCTCCTGGTCCCAGCGGAACAAAGGCACCGTCTGCCCTCAGGAAAAATTTCAGCGGCTCCCTTTGGAGACCCAGGGTAACACCCCAGGGGCAGTTTCAAAAGGAAATAGCGGTTTTGTCTCCTGAGTCCAGACTTTGAGAATTCAGACGTGGTAAGGTCCAGTCTCAGAGGCCACGGTCAGGCAGTTCAAACACTTCTCCCATTTTATGCAGTTATTTGCTTTTGTAAGTAACACCTGGGGCAAGGAGACATTGGAGCATACATTTTCACTCACATTCACAATGATTTCTTTAGGACAAGTACCTAGAAGTGGGATTTCTGGGTCACATGGTACGCACTTTTAAAAAACCATCCCTTCGAAAGGCCAGACAGATTTGCGCCTGCCACTCGGCACCCCTCTCTGTTTGGTGCGCACTAGTGCAAAACCCTCTGCAGCACTAAGTGCTATCATTTTTAATCCCAGGTAATTTGATGGTCCAAATATGGTATCTCATTGTTTTTTAAATTTGCATTTCTTAGCCTTCTGGTGGGGTTGACTACCTTTCATATGTTTATAGGCCATTGTTTTGTGACTTGCCCCTTCACTGGGGCCTTGTTTTTTTCATCTCCTGGCTCTTCCAAAGCCCAGGGCTAGCCCAGAATTAAACACACCAGACATTATTTTTAATTAATCGTCCTTAAACACAGCTCTGATCAGCTTACTCCCCTACTTACGAAACCTCAGATGGCTCATTACTGTCTACATGAGGAAGTCTAAAATGTTTGGCCCTGCCTTCCAGGCTGGACACAGCCTAGCCCACCATATCTCACTTTTCATCACTGGTCCTCACACCAGGTCTGCCTCAGTCTCTTCCCTGATGCCTCCCCCTCTTGCCCCCAGGCACCACTAGACACACAGAAGGAAATGTCACTTTCTATGGCAGGGTTTCCTACCAGCCACAGGTCAGGTGGCTTTTCTGTTCCTGTAGTTGACATTTTGTAGAGATATCCATGAAGCACAGGGCTGGGTGTCTGGCTCTTTCTCTCCATGTTTGGACTGTGAGTTCTTGGGTGGCGTGGGGGCAGGGGGTGGTGAAGGGCAGGGATCACCTCTCTTCTTTCTGGAGCCTCAGAACCTGAAGGGGGCATGGGGGAAAGAGTGATCACCACGTAATCATGTGTCTCATAGGCCAGGCACTGCACCGGATGTACCACTCACATGCACATACATTGTCTCCCACACATGTAAACATGTAATGGAAGAAACAAATAATTTTAACCTGTAGATGAAAAAGTGTCCACATACAAAACCTGACCAGCCCAGGGGAGGCCTGCAAACTCAACAGGTAACCACCTAGGATGGTCTGAACATAAAAATTCCTCACTAAAAGCAGTTCATGGTGGGTAGTCACAGCGTAGGCCTGTAGCTTCCTTGACAAAGGTCAGGTCTTTACCCTTGGAATTGTCTGTTGTCTTTGTGCATCTAAGATAACATACTTTTGAAATTTCAGAGCATTCTTTCCCAGACCCCTCAAAGGCACAACTGCGGTCACCAGAGCAAAGACTACATTGTTATCTTGTTGCCCGCATACCATCTCTGTGTGCTGTAAATGCTAACTATGCTGTAACCACCAATGTAAAAGAAGTATGTGTCTCTTGGTTTTGCTTTTTATACAATCTCAGAGATTTCCCCACTTTGCTTTATACTGACCCCTTAATCTACATCCAATGGATTTCATGTAACCCTCCTTAGGTTTCCTCCTTTGATTGTAATGTATCAAAAGGCCACAAAACTGCCATTCTCCAGAGCATTTTCTCAATCCATTGGGATTTTGCTTTCCAGCAATTGTCTTCTCTTTGGCTCAAATGAACTCTTCTAACACTTTTTCTTAGGCTGCATGTTCTCGTGTTGACAAACTCAAGTGATCATAGTCCCATCTGGCATCCAAGGGAAGGAGGCAAAATTCACATGGGGCATGTGAGGGGGATAAATGTCTGTACATCTGCTTTCCTCTCAGGACAAAGAAAAAGGTGATTGGTGTGGCTCAGTGGTTTGAGTGCCAACCTGTGAAGTGAAAGTTACTGGTTTGGTTCTTGGTCAGGGCACAAGCCTATGTTGTGGGCCAGGTCCCCAGTTGGGGGCTTTTGAGAGGCAACCAATCAGTGTTTCTCTCCCTCTCTTTCTCTCTCCCTTCCCCTCTCTCTAAAAATAAATAAATAAAATATTTTAAAGAAAGAAAAAAAAGAAAAAGTGTGAGAGAGAAAGGAGGTGGTCCACAAATGAGGAAAGCCTGTTAATGCATTTGTGGTGTACAAAGGCAGTGTTGGAGCTGAGCTGGGCAGGGGCTACAGAAAGTCAAATTTGCCCTGGCTGGTGTGGCTCAGTGAACTGAATGCAGGTCTGTGAACCAAAGGATCGCTGGTTCGATTCCTGGTCAGGGTATATGCTTGGGTTGTGGTCCAGGTCCCCGGTTGGGCACGTGAGAGGCAACCACACACTGATGTTTCTCTCCCTCTCTTTCTCCCCCCACATACCCTCTCTAAAAATAAATAAATAAAATCTTTTCAAAAAGTCAAATTACTCAGCATAATAAAGTATATGTATGTATATACACACACACATATGTATATGTATATTTTTGAGAAGCCAGAGGCTAGGAAAGGGTTGAGGAGTGGAGAGTGGGCCTCCAGCAGACTAGCAACTTCCCTAGATGGTAAGAATCAGTCAGAAACTTTTTGTAAAAAACAGTGTCTAAAAATTGCTTTAAAGTTGCCTGTGATTCTGTGATGTAAACCCCTCCATCTTATCCAGGCTTCAGTCAAGTCTGCTGCCCCACCCCCCAACACACACACCCTGGTGGGAGTGTGTTCTGTGAAAGTCAGGGCTGGATACAGCACCCAAGGGACAGTGTGACAATCTGGACATGAACCTCTCAGGTCAACAAACTCAGAGCTGGACGGAACTATGACAGCAGGTTTGTTTGCCAGGGACCCAACTATCTTCTTTAGGATGCTCTCTTCTTTAGGAACTGACGCTTGAGTACTTTCACTCAAATCTTGAAAAAAGGCTCCCTAAGTTGAGCCAGGGGTACCCACACCTCAACCCTGTTGCCCACAACAACCCTGTGTGGTGGGTTGGTGTACTGAACATCTTACAGATGCTGAAATAATGGTCAGGGAGGTGAAGGATCTGGCTGGTGCCCGGGCAGCTGGGAAGCAGCAGCCTTGGGTGCCTGATCACACAGTTGCTGCTGGCATCCAGCACAGTGCCTGGCACAGAGTCCATATATGGTATGTGCTTGGTGATTGGATTCAAGCTGTTACAGCCAACATTTCCCCAAGCATTGACTGTGTTCCTGGGTATGTGGACTAGGTGTTGAGGAGTTTGGTGGTAGAGGGTGGAGAGTGCAGAAGGGGAAGGCCACAGAAGCTATAAGGCATATGCCCTGCCCTCTCTAAGCTTATAGCTTAACAAGCAAAATCTGAACACATAAACAGTGAGTGAATAATCCCAAGCAGTGATGATAATAACAGCTAACATTTATTGAGTGTTTATTATAAACCAGGTGCTGCTCCAAGTGCTTTCCATGGATTATTCCACTTAATCTTTCTAACAACTCCACAGGAGAGAAACTGGGTCACAGAGAAGGCAAAAATCTTGCATAAGGTCACACATCTAATAAGTAGCTAAGCCGTATTCAAATCCAGGCAGCCTAATTACAGTCCTACACTGCTAACCTCTAACCTCCATGCTCCGCTGACTCCAAAAGCATCCTCCTAGCTGGATGCAGGTACATGGTGTTGAAGGTTAAAGGTCACAGGAAGTTGGAGTGAACTGAGGTGGCCAGAGAGGGCTTGGTCAGCTTGGTGGGACTTCAGCTGGGCCTTGAAGATCAGGGAGGCTGGGGACACAAGGGCCAGAGAGTCTACCCCATGCAGAGGATGGGTGGGAGGACAGACCAAGTATTCCAAGACTGAAGCCGACAAGCAGCACCCTGTTGCAGATATGTTTTGTGTGGCTCAGTATAAAATTTTACCAACACCCCCCCCCCCCCCCCCCGCCGCCACCAAACCCAATGCTTTGCCAACATTTTAAAACCTAGATGTTTCACCTTCAAGTTTCAGGTTTCTGACTTGTCTCCATAAATGGAAGGATCTAGAAACATTGGGCCTTCATTCTCACATGGCACAAATAGCAGGAATTGAAGAGTGTTACCCCCTGTATACAGGGTGTGCCCTCTCCATGGCTCTGTTCTCCCCACCACTCCTGACTGATCCCCAACTCAGCTCACTTCACTCACTTCTCTCGTCTACCCAGCCCCTGCAAGCAACTGGGTTTAGGACCTACACATAGGCCAAGACTGTTGGGGGACAGTGAGGAGCCCCAAATGCTCGATAAAAGTCACATGGTACCAGTCTGTCTGGAGAGGAATATTTCTTGCAGAAGCAGTGTGTTCAAAATCAGAAAGGTCAGCCCTGGCCAGGTGGCTCAGTTGGTTGGAGCATTGTTCCATAACCAAAATGTTGGGGGTTCAATTCCTGGTCAGGGCACATGCCTAGGTTGCGAGTTTAATCCCCAGTAGGAGAGTGTATGGGAAGCAACCCATTGACATTTCTTTCTCACACTGATGTCTCTCTCTCTCTTTCTCTCAATCCCTTCCTCTCTTTCTAAAATCAATAAACATATTTTTTAAAAAGATTAGAAAGGTCAGTTGGAGTCAACTGAGCAAGATCATGCCTCCCACGCTGAGGAATGGAGGCTTTACTAACCTGCACTGGGGAATCAGGAAGCAACATGGAGAGGGAAGACGGCCACTGGGGAGGTAGCTGCTGGGATGGTCTTGACAAGGGCAGGGAGGATGGAGGTGGGAAGAAATCCAGTGGGAGCAGGAGACATTGCCAACAAGACCCACCAGTCTGTCACTGAGGTCAACAAACTGCCTTAGGATGTGGGAGGGGAAAGCAGTGATAGGAAGGATTTAGGGTGACTAAAGCTGGTTAGACTGAGAGAAGACAGAATTCATAAGCAGAGATTGGACAAGATGCCTGGTGAAGGGGACATAGAAGACACAGTTTAATTTAATTTAGACATGTTGAATTTGAGGTGCTAGAGAGAATTGCATATGAAGATGTCAAGCAGGGAGATGAGGGTGTGGGGCTGGAGCTTGGCAGAGAGGTGGGGTTGCAGAAAAATTTGAAAAAGACTCTTTTAAGCGGGCAGCAGTGAGGCTGAAGGAGCAGAGTGTCATAGGACAGCAACTGAGCCTCATCGGGGTGTGGGGTGCTGTGACCAGTCGGTGAATAGAGAAGAGGAGGAAGAAGAGAAGGCTGTGTGTGTGTGTGTGAGTGTGTATGTGGAGGGCAGAGCCAGAGCAGTCAGAGGAGAATCAGAACTGGAGGCATCATGGCAGCCAAGGGAAGTTTCGAGTAGGAACCAGAAGATACAGGTGGAGAAATAGCCAATGGACCCGGTGACTTCTAAGTACAGCCTCACCCACCCAGACTCATGATAGAAGGGTGATAGATCACTTTTCATCTCCCCAACCCTCTTAAAAACCAGCAGTCCTCCCTGGGTTGGAGAATGAGGGTCAGGACTTTTGGGGAATGTACTCGGAATGCTTGTCCAGGGTCATGTGGCTTTGGCCCCCGAAAGGGCAACTTGTGCCCAGATCCAAAGGCCTCTGCCAAAGCAGGCTCGAGGCAGAGCTGAGGGGCACTGGGAACAGCCCCTCTGCTGAAGCCAGGTGGTTCTCTTCCCAGCTACCCAGAAGAATCTCAAGGAGCTTTCCATACTAGGAGTGTCCAGGCCCCACCCCAGAGCAATTCAGCCAGAATCCCAGGGGTGGGGCCTGAATAATCCTTCTTTAGGAAAGATCCCCAGGTGATCCTAACGTGCACCCAGAGTTGAAAAACAGTGATCTGGATGGTCACTGGAATTGCCTGGGCTCCAGCAATTGGCAGTGAAGTAGACAGAGAGGAGGGAGCCTCCTGCATGCCACCCACTGTCCGTACAACAGGCCTCTATCCCTAGTTACTTATTGTACTTATAATTCTTTTTAAAAAGATTTTATTTATTTTTTTAGAGAGAGGGGAATGGAGGGAAAAAGAGTGAGAGAAACATCGATCTACCACCATCCACACACCCAAAAACTGGGGACCTGGCCCACAACCCAGGCATGCATCGTGACTGGGAATCAAACTGGCGACCCTTTGGTTCGCAGGCTGGCACTCAAACCACTGAGCCATACCAGCCAGGTCTCTATTTAAAATTCATAATTTATTCCTCAGTTACACATGCTTACTTAAAATCACGTATCATAGAAGGAATATGTGAATTTGGAAACCACCTTTTGCTACTCACTTAACCTACAATGCATGGATTCACGTCCTCATGGGGCTTTAGATCTAGAGCACAGCAGCTCCATTCCTATAGGATATGCCTGAAGTTCAGCACATTTTGAATCCTGCATGCATGCTGTCACTGGACATTTGTTTTGTGATGAAATATGTCAGGCATGCAGACAAGACACAAGAAAAAATATGCAACAGACACCCAGGAACCTATCACTCAACTTTGTCAAATCTTCATAATATCCCGCATGGCTTCACATCTTGTTTTAGGCATGAAACAACCCACAGAAGGATAAGGGTCATTCTATACTCCTCTCACCCCATGTCCCTTCTTCTGCCCTTCCCAAAGGTAAGCTAACTCCCAAATCAGTGTGCCTCATGCCCCTGTATGCTTTTACTGCATATTTGTTCTCAGCCCCATTTTAGAGAAGAGGCAACTGAGGCTCAGAGAAGTCGAGGGACATGCCCCAAGTCACACAAACCAACAGGTAGTAGAAACCAGAAGCCCCAGGACAAGGTACCAGGCAGTCACCTCCCAGCATGCTGGCCCTGCAGTGCCCTCATCTGGGGACCTCCCACCCCATCATTCTGTCAACACCTCCTTTACAGGCAGAGCCAGGCCAGGGCAGGCCCAGTACAGCCTGGGACCAAGCAGAAATTATGGCCTTCTCCTCACATCTCCCAGTTCCTGCCCTGCTAAGAAGCCTGGCTCCCCAAGACCCCTGCCAAACCCTCCTCTGTTTCCTTTCTAAGCCACTGCTCAGCCTGGCTACCCCACCTCCCAAACCCCAAGCAAAGGATCTGTCTGTGCCGTGATTTCCACATTAGGTCACTGGGGGCTGGACAGAGGCAGGGGCCTGAAGTTCTGTTCTGTCGGTCCTCCTGGCTTAATTAGCATGCTGCCTGGAACAGTAGGCCAGAAGCAGTGGGCAGGCGCCGGGATACTCCTCTCTCCCCCGACAACCCACCACCTGCCTCCCCCTTCCTCCCCTCTCTTTGCTAGCAACAGAGAAGGCCTGTGTGCGGTGGGAAGAAAAGCAGTGGTTCAACACCTCTACCTCCATGCTGAGGAATTGGGTGGGGTGAGGCATGCATAAACACAGGCAGATAATTGCTCCCCTTACACACGAAGGAAGGAGAGCAAGCAGGGGAGGAAATGGCTATTCACTAAGCACCTACCTGCATGTTGTTCTAGCTAATCCCTGCAGCCACTCCAAGTGGGAAATGGACTGGCTGGTCAGTGCAGAGGAACAAACTGAGGCTGGAGGGGTGGAGTTAGGGGCCCCAGACACTCCACAAAAAAGTGGAAAATGGAACATGAACCCAGGTCTACCTGTCTACCAGTGCCTTTCCAGAAACCCAACCTGACTCCACAAACCTCCCCTTTCCGAGTAAACAAATGGGACTTCATCAAAATAAAAAGTCGCTAGGCTAAAGAAAACATTAGCAAAATGAAAAGGAAACCAACAATATGGGAAAATATATTTGCCAATGATACCACGGACAAGGGTTTGATCTCAAAAATATATAAAGAATTCGCATGACTCCACTCCAGGAAGACAAACAACCCAATTAAAAAATGGGCAAAGGACTTGAACAGACACTTCTCCAAGGAAGACATACAGAGGGCCCAGAGATATATGAAAAGATGCTCAGCACCACTAGCCATCAGAGAGATGCAAATTAAAACCACAATGAGGTACCATCTCACACCAGTCAGAGTGGCCAACATAAACAAATCCACAAACAAATGTTGGAGAGGATGCGGAGAAAAGGGAACCCTACTGCACTGTTGGTGGGAATGCAGACTGGCAAGGCCACTGTGGAAAACAGTATGGAATTTCCTCAGAAAACTAAAACTGGAACTGCCTTTTGACCCAGCAATTCCGCTGCTGGGATTATATCCTAAGATTCCTGAAACACCAACTCAAAAGAACCTATGCACCCCAATGTTCATAGCAGCACAATTTACAATAGCCAAGTGTTAGAAGCAACCTAAGTGCTCATCAGTAAATGAGTGGATCAAAAAACTGTGGTAGATTTACACAATGGAATACTGCACAGCAGAGAGAAAGGAGCTCCTACCCTTTGCGACAGCATGGATGGATCTGGAGAGCATTATGCTAAGTGAAATAAGCCAGGTGGTGAAATAGAAATACCATATGATCTCACCTATAAGTGGAACTTAATCAACAAAACAAACAAAAAAGCAAAATACAACCAGAGACAGTGAAATTAAGAACAAACTGACAGTAACAAGAGGGGAGGTGGCATGAGGGGAGGTGGATAATGGGGGGAAGGGGAGAGGGTTGTTAGGAACATGTATAAAGGACACATAGACAAAACCAAAGGGGGGTAGGATTGAGGGTGGGAGGTGGGGATGACTGGGGTGGGAGGAAAATGGAGACAACTGTACTTAAACAACAATAAAAAAAATCCTCCCCTTTTCTCTGTAGGCCTCTTCCTCCAAGAAGTCCTCCTCTTTAGGGGAGGAGTGGCCAGTTCACATGGGTAGGCAAGGTGAAGGAGAGTTGCTGAGATAATATGGCATAAGCTTGTCTCTTACTCCAGAGCCATCCCCACTACCCCGGACTCAAAAGGACCAGCTCCCACCCAGGAAACTTCAGGCTAAAAGCCTCCCCTTGCAGCCCCAACCTGACCCAGGGGCCTGCTCCATCCAGGGATACTCACCTTAGGATGCTTCCCACCACCTGGTTCCACTTTGGCCCACGAGGATCCATATGGTCATAGGCTGCAAGTCTTGGGGTCAGCCCAGGGTTCCCAAAAGCATGGCTAATAGTCAAATCCAGAAGACAGCTATCATTTCATCATTTATAGAGAACTTAATACTGCCAGGCACTGGGTGAAGAACTTGGCATACATTGTTTGATCCTCATGACTACTCCATGTAGGTGCTATTATTTCCCCACTTTCAGAGTAAGAACCCAAAGCACAGAAAAGTAAAAGGACACGCTTAGGTCCATTGACAGATGGACTCCAAAGCCATGCTCTGAGGGTCCCTGGAGTACAGGGTTGGCTGATGAGGAGGAGATGGTGACTGCCCCAGGAGCAGGTTTAATGGACAGAATGGCCATGGAACAGAATTATGGCAGCCTCTTGGGTCCAGCAGGAAGCCCTCCAGGCTTTGTGATGGGTCTTCTGCTCTGACCTTGGGTGTCTGCTAGCTAACCCCTTCCAGAAGTGCTGCCAGTCCACTCCCTGGGGGCTGGTGGGGTTCAGAGCTATCTGCAGTCATCCTTCTCAAGGAGGTGTGCTGTGAGGTGAGACCAGTACCCAGCAGGGTCAGAGCCTAGGGCAGGCCCGGCAGGTGGGAAGTTCCACCCTGGGACCCTAGCTTGCAGGCTCCATCCAGCCACCTTCTCTCCATATCTGGGCCTGAGACCTCCAGGCTGTTAGAGAAAAATTGCTAAAATCAAATTGCAATTAACAGAGGCAATTATCTGCCTATTAGAAAATGTCCCCTGAGCTAGGCCTATGCCGAGAGCTGCCAGGGCCCTCCTGAGCAGCTGGGCCCCAAGGGAAGCCCCAGAGCAGGGCAGCAGCCAGGGTTAGGGGAGGCAGGTGGCAGCATAGGCCTGGGGGTTCTGAAGGGCCCTCATGGGCACAGAGTCAATGGAAGTGTGGGTCTGCAAGGCGCCCTGGAGAGGGAGACCTGGGCCTGTGCACTAGCTAGGCACTGTGGGCCCTCCTCTCCAGCAGGCCTTCCTACGAGCAGACCTGGGCCAGTCTGTGTGTACTGAAGAACAAAGGGAAGAAAAATCACACAATGACTCTCCAGGGAGCGATGATAACATTTTCACTTGAAAATTACCAGAGAACAGATTGTTTTATGCAAATTACATGCAAATCACACTCTGGTTGGTCTTCTCTGCTTACTAGCCAGAGTTCTTCCAGCTCTTTTGCTGACTGAGGATGATGGAGGAGGGGGAGGACCATCATGGAAATCCAGGTTTAGAGGAAATTCTGCCTGGACCTGAGCTGGATAAGGTGACCTCTTAGCTTTCTGTCCAGTCCACTGTCTACTCTGAGTCTTGTGCATTCATATGAACTCCACAGAAAGCTCACTGCCTTTTGGCTACACTGCATCTAGACCCCAAATCCAGTGGGCATTTCTCTGCTACTAAGGATGGCCCATATCACTGGGCCCTGACATTAGCAGAAGATATTTGAGGTCTGCTGGGCAGAGTAGGAAGAGGGACATTAGAGCAAGAATCACCAGCTGATGTCTCTCTCTCTCCCTCTCTCTCTTTCTCTTTCTAGCCCAGGCCTCACTGCTGGCTCCAAATGCTGCAGTGGATGACCTATAGCTCAACCTGCTGCATGTTTGCTCCTCCTCCTTGCTCCTGCCTGATGGCCTGTCAACTTCATCCACCCAGACGTCTAAAGCAGAACCTGGGAATTGTCCTTGACCTCCACGCATCCCTTGCATCAAATCCTTCCTGTCCAATCTACCACTTACAAGTCTTTGGAGATTTGTCTCCTCCTCACTGTCCCAGGGCCACAGCTGTAGTTTATCTATCATATCTTCCTCATTCTAGTGGTCTTCTGTCTGGGTTCCTGCCTCCAGGCCAGCCTCTCAGACTGCTTTCAACCTTGCTGTCATAGTGATCTTTCTTCCAAAGCGAACTGACCGCACTGGAAACCCCCGGCAGCTCCCTAGGCCACAGATGCAGTCCAGACCCTGTGGGCTGACACGCCAGACCTTTAAGGCACAGGCTGCAGGTTCACCTCCCACACAGTTCCCCATATCATCCATATTTCCCGCCACATGCAATCTCTCACCGCCCACCAAATACTCATATTCTGCCAGGCCTCCTCAACCTTCACGAACCATTCCTCCCCTAAAATGTCTTCCCCTTTCCCCTCTCCCACCCCAGTGAAATTGTATTTATTCTTCATGAAATTCTTTGTCTGAGAGATAGTTACTGCCTGCCAGCATGCTCTGACCACACACTTCACAGACACACCCTCCCAGCTGTCCTTGTATTTGTTACTCCTCAGTTCCCTCTCAGCATTTTTCCCATAAGAGAGATTAATTCATATTTGCATCCCTTAATACATGATAGATGAATAGATAAGGAAATATTAATGAATGAGTTGGTGGCTGAATGGGGTCTGGGTTTAATTCCTGGATCTGCCATGGGTGAATTACCTCTCTGAGCTTCACCTATGAATTGAGGTGGTAATGGCTGACCTCACCATGAGTATTCAACAAGACAAGGCATGGAGAGTCACCCAGAGCAGCCCCTGGGGTCCTCCAGATGCTCAAGAAATTCCACATGACTCCTCACCTGTCCAAAGTGAGAACTGACTTCAAGACACATGTCCTCTTAGCCACCACCGCTCAGTGGCCACTGCCTGTATGGTGCTTGCTCTGGGATTGGCTCAGCCCTGGATCCAGCCTCCATTCCTAAGCGCTATCTGAAGGCCCCCTGCCAGGCTGGTCACAGGTACAAAGACCTGTCTCTTAGAGGAGGCCTGACACACTGTCTCAGACCTCACTGACACTTGGGGGGTGAGGCAGGCTTGCCTGAGACTTCTGCCCCATGGGTGATGAAATGACCTGAGAGTAGAGGAGATGTGAAAGGTGGGGAGGGGCAGGAACTCAAGGATCCAATCCTAGCTCCTCCAATAGACACCTACATCAATGTGAGGCCACACTGGATTACATTTCTGTATCTGTCATATGTGGATGGTATTATAGGCATTAAATGCTCCGTGTGGGATCTGAATCAAATACTGTATGTAACATGACTAACACAGTGCTTGGCCCAAGGGAAATAATAGCGGCTAGCATTTAATGAGCACTTACTACGGGCAAAACATGAAATACTTTGCATACATTTCCTCAATTAATTCTTTCAGCAACTCTGTGAGAGAAGTACTATTATCATCACCTGTCTTTGATAGATGTGAAAGTTGAAAGCACAGAGAGGCAAAGCCATTTGCTCTTGGCTGCACAGCTAGTAAGTTGATATAGCAGCTTTATTGAGATATAATTCACACATCATATAACCCACCCATTTGAAATACACAAGTCGATGGGTTTTAGTGTATTCACAGGGCAGAATTAGATTTTGAACTCAACTCTTTGAAGGACACTGAAGAAGGCAACTGGGCCTTCCCCTTCAGGGGCTGACATACAGTTAAATGTCACCCCTGTATCAGTGCTGCGAGGCGGGTGGCAGCTAACGGGGTTCCAAGATGGAACTCAAGGAGAGCTTCAAAGAGAAGGTAGCTTTCAAAGTACACCAGAAGAACTGGTAGAATTTAGACCAGCGCTATCCAACAGAAATATCATGTAAGCCATGAATGTGAGCCATACATGTCATTTTGAGTTTTCTAGTAGCCATGTTAAAAAACTAAATAAAACTGGTTAAATTAATTTTAATAATATCTTTTCTTTAACTCTATATGTCTAAAGTATTATCAAATCAGTGTGTAATCAATAGATAAAAATTGTGGCAATATTTTACATTCTTTTTTTCATATTGAATCTTCTAGTTCTGGCATGTACTTAAGGCAGATACCAGTTTGGACTGGTCATGTTGCAAGCACTCAGCACCCACATGCCACTTATAACCACTGGGATGGAAAGTGAAGATGCAGATATCAGAGAAGCCAGAGGAAAGGGTAAGCACAAGGTAGGCTGAGAAAACAGCGTGTGCACAGTTGGGTGTGCAGTTGATGGGATACCATTCTGTTTGTTTGCTTTAATAAAAATTGTGGTCTGCATTGTTATATTTTATTTTGCTTTTTAAAAAGAATTTATTTATTTATTTTTAGAGAGAGGGGGAGGGAGGGAGAAAGAGAGGGAGAGAAATGTCAGTATGTGGTTGCCTCTTGTGTGCCCACTACTGGGGACCTGGCCCACAGCGCAGGCATGTTCCCAGGCTGGGAATTGAACTGGTGATCCTTTGGTTTGCAGCCAGTGCTCAGTCCACTGAGCCACACCAGCCAGGGTTGCACTGTTATATTTTACACACTAAAGTTTATATTTTTTTCATGGATAATGTGTTCTCATAGTCCAGAAATTTAAAAGTAGAAGAGGCAAATAGGTTAACAGACAGCAAAGACATT
The DNA here is from genome assembly GCF_022682495.2 of Desmodus rotundus. Lineage (NCBI taxonomy): Eukaryota > Metazoa > Chordata > Mammalia > Chiroptera > Phyllostomidae > Desmodus > Desmodus rotundus. Next base: position 6,733,416 of record NC_071400.1, on the reverse strand, counting down.
TATATTTTCTTACCTTCCTTTATTTTATATAAATGGTATTAGAGCCTCTATTCTTCATTTTGCTTTTTCAGAAGATATCACAGCTTGGAGGCTGTGCTGTGTTTCCTCATTCTTTTTCATGGCACACAGCATTTTATTGTCTAAGAATTAACCAGGCTCCCACTGATGGACACTTAAGTTACTCCTGATCATTTGTGATTACAAAAAAGGCTGCAACAAATAATCTGTGCATATGCCATTGTTTGTGTGTGTGTGTAGCTGTACAATAAATTTCTAGATGCAGAATCTGTGGGTCAAATTTGTCAATGGCGGGTTCAGAGCAGAGGAGTGACAGGCTCGGGGCTGTATGTGGAAAGATCCCTCTGGTGGTAGCATGGTGACAGTGTGGGCGGGGGTAAGACAGGAGATGGAGAGTCGGCTCTTCCATCCATCTACACAGTGAGTATTTGTCCAGTGCATCTGTGTCCTGGGCACTTGGCTAGTGGGTGCAAGACAGATTAGCCCCTGCTCTCAAGCAGCTGATAGTTGAATGGAGAAGTTGGGAGGCAAGAGAAGCCAGCATCCTGGACTAGGGTAATGGCAATGGGGGAGACAGGTAGATGCGTTAAAGGAGCCAGAATAGGGTACTGGAACAGGAGTCAGACAGACATGGTCAGAGCTGGGCTTTGCAGAAAGCACTCTGACAGCTGGTGAGAGAGAGAGGTGAAGCTGCTGGGAGGGAAGGCAGGAAAGGGCAGCAGACCACGGCGAGTCCGTGTGGGGAGTTCTGGAAATAGACTGCCTGAGTAGAAATCCCAACTCTGCCCTTTACTAGGTGTATGCCCTTGCACAAGGGGCTTCGCTGCTCTGGGCTTCAATTTTCCCATCTGTCAAATGGAGCCAATAATAATAGTATAGTTTTCAGAGAGTTGATGGTGGGAGGATGAAAGGAGGCAAATATAATACATTTTGGTTCAAGATTCTGGCATATCTAACCTTTTAGTGAAGGATAGGTAGTGTTGTTGGTGTTTGATGATTGGTGTGGTAATGGTGAAAGGCACAGAATGGGAAAAATGAGAGAAAGATTTAGGAGTTGAAATGGGCAGGGCTTGGTGATGTAGTGATTGATTGGCTGTGAGGGTGAAGAAGGGAGAGTAAGGAGCCCCGTCTGATTCCCAGATGGGCAGCTTGTGGGGATTCTGAGCACCAGACCCAGAGATGGGGAAAACCAGAGGCTTCTGGCAATCCACCCCCCACCCCCGCCCTGCACTGTCCAGCTCTTACCTGGAACTTCGCACCTGGGCTAGTGCAAGTGCTTCCATGGGAAACCAGGGGAGAAGAGTTTACACGAAGCTAAGCCCTGAGTGCATTTGCCCACTGCCTGCCAGGCTGTGCTTGGCAGCACCCTGCCGTGTGCTCACATGTTTCTCGGCATGTGCCTCAGTAGGCCTGAGAGCCCTTGTTGCTAAGGCTGCTGCGAGTTGAGGTACAGCTAAGCAGTTCCCTCTTGTCCTACTGGTCCTGCTCTTTCCCTGAACTTTCTCTCCTTTCCAGAAGCCCTAGCTGGCATCTCTTCTGCTAAGGCAGAGAAGCCTGGTTGGGAAGTATTGGCCCTACCCACACAGAGCTCACAGGGACCTTGCTGGCTCCTGGCTGCCTACTCTGGAGATGACAGGGTATAGGCAGGGGACAGGAAGACACACTTCAATGTCATTCATCTGAATGCCAGGTTGGAAGACTTTGTGTGCAAGGAGGTAGCAGGAGAGGATGGCAGGCTGGAGACCTTGGGGAGAATGGAGAGCCACTGAAGGACTATAAGGAGAAAGGTGGGGTGTGGGACTGCAGTCAAAGGAGGCAGGGACCTAGAGATTTCATCCACAGGCTTAGAGACAACTTGATGGCATTTCTGAGAACTTTGAATGTCACTCCAGACATGTTCTCCCACCTCACTCCTGGTGCACTAGGGCTCTGGATGGCCAAAGCACCTACCTCCTACTGCTGGCCACCTGTTTGTTAGAGGCCAACTGAGATGCTATTGGGCCTGCTGCATAGAGGGAAGGGTGCCACTTCCATGGGTGCTCATGGGTCTTTGGGATCATGAACCAGACAAGGAGGTGAGAGGAACCCTAAGACCAGGCCCAGTGGCCCCTGCTGACAGTCCCACAGTCCCTCTGCTTGGTGGAAGTCACTGAAGCTCTGGCTGGACTCAGGCAGGAGCTGATTCCCCCTCCTCCCCAAATCAGGCCCCCGAAGTCGGCAGGTTTGCCACCAACATGCCATCTAGTGCTGCCCTCTTTCCCCAAGGGAGCCTCAGTGCCACTTCTGAGCCAACTTCCTGAGGAGCTCAGCTGGGCCTCCTACCAAAACGGCAGCCACTGCCCCGCCCATTCCTCCTTGGGTTTCTAGGTCAAGAAGCACTTACTGGATAAAACTCTCCAGAGCTTGTGGCACTTGCAAAGGCAGGTCCTGTATGCTCCTTTCTGCCAAAGGAATGCATGGCAAGTGGGTGTTGTGGGAGAGCTGGCAGCACGGGGAGAGGGAACCCCAGCCCTTAGTACCACTGAGGTCTCTCTTCTCCTGTGGGCTGCTTTGGTAAAATCCCTCCAACCACCAGCCCAAGTCTCCATTTCTACTCTGAGCTTCTCTCTGGATGTTTTCCCCCTCCATCTTGACCCTTAGGAAGGACCACATAGACAGCAGGGTCTCTACTTGGGGTTGAGCAGCTTCCACCCATGCCTGCCATCCCCATCCCACCTGACCCTGCGTGACTCTGCAGCCCAGAGCCTGCTGGCTGGCTGTCCGCCACACCCTGGCCTTGGGTTTGGGGCCTTCTCCACCCCCTCCCTACCTCAGTCTGCCCTGCCAGCATCCTTAATGATTCCCAGCTGATCCCAGCCACATCCTCTCCCAGGGGCCCTGGCACGGAGAACAAGCCCTTCTCCACTGGGCCTCGTAGAGCCTTAACCCCTGGTTGGCTGAACCTCCAGGCTCCAACAAACCGCCAAAACAGGAAACCTAACACTAATAGAGACCAAATAGGATAGAGAGGTCACACTTCCCTGAGGGTAGCTTGGGCCACCCCTGACCTCCTCCTCTGGGGGTCAACACTCTGAAGAAATGCCCTAGCAAGGGTCTCCAGTGGACAAAATCATCCCATGCTTGCCAGCTGAAGTGCCGTTGGCAAGCCTGCTCTCTCTCTAATACTGACTCTGTGTGCTGCAGCGTTGAGCCCTCCTCCATCTATTCCAGATAATGCTGGATTGGGAGAATGGGTTCTACAGGAGGTCTGCCTGGCTTTAAACCCCACCTTTGTCACTTGCTAGCTGTGTGACCCTGGCCAAGATATTTTATTTCTCCAAGGTTCTGTTTCCTCATCTGTCAAGTAGGGATACTAGCAATACCTATCTCATAGCATTGCTAAAGGGATTATATAAATTAACCCACACGAACTCTTCAAACAGTGCCTGGCACAGACCAGTCAATGTTAGACCCTGGCGTGTTATTATTGCAGACATTGCCTGGGAGCTCCATGAGGAGAGGGACTGTGTCTTTCTCATTCATGTAGTCACCACACCCAGCCCAGTTCCAGGCAGATAATAGATGCTCAGTACATATTTGGTATCCAAGAGACAAGTCTGGCAGTTCTGTGTCCCCTCTCACCCAGAGACCTGAGTGCAATCGAAGCACACAAGTGGGCACGAGGAAGAGCACACCCTGACCTGCCCCATATCCACATCTGTCAGCCCCAAAACCAGTATATTCACTGGGAAATCCAGTGAGTACAGTCCTTAGGAACTGTGCTTGAAAAGGCCATTGTCAATCAACTGACAGGCCCAGTAGCTCACACAGGCCAGATCCTGGGTATGGCTAGGCTGGTGGAAGCCAATGACTCAAGAGACAAAGTATGGGTACAGGGGGAAGCATGGACTTGGGAATCAGACTGACCTGCACTTGACTTCCCACTGCCACTTACTGGCTATCTAAGCCCCAGAAAGCCAGATGTCATCCCCAGCCTCAGTTTCCTCACTTGTGACATGGGGATAATAACTCCTCCTCTCAGAGCTTGGCAAAGTTTCAAGGGGAAAACCATGTCAAGTGTGCAGCAGAGTACCTGGCACACAACTGGTGCCAAGGTGGTTACTAGCAGTTCCTACCTTGACCTAGGGCCCCGGGACCAAAGAGCTCCGTCTGGGTCTATTGGATCTTGCCCTTCTGCCTGCACGGGTGTCCAAGCCAAGGGGCCGCAGCCGGGGCCCCCAGCCGCCCATCCCTTACATCCTGGCATGGCAGGGTTCTTGGCCTCCTGCCACAGCCGACTATGTAAATAAACCAGCTTTTCGCTGGCTGGGAGTGAAACTGCCCTAAGTGACATTTCAAATTAGTTCTGCTATATTGGGCTTGAGCTCTAAAGGGCCTGGACATTTTTCCTCCCTAGCTCATCCCTTTCTCTGTGTGGTGAGAGCTCTTAAAGCACACCCGGTATGGGCAGAAGGCCAGGATGGGGTGGGGGCAGGCCTTCTGTGGTGACCTGCTGAAGCACTTACCATGCCTGGGGACACAGCCTCCCTTTCTAGGGAGGTCAGGAGCCCTGCACCAGGGTGGCCCCCTCCACACTGGCCCTCCGTGGCTGCCATGGCAACTCAGCCTCCTTGCACAGGGGCTCACACACCAGCTGGCAGGAATGCTGAACGGAAGGAGGGCTGCCTCGTTGGCCGAGGAGAGGGGGCTGGGCACTGGAGGGGGCACGAGAGGGGTGGGCCAGCTGCAGGCCTGGCAGAGCTAAAAGGGAGGTGTGCTAGCCACATGGCCTGCCCAGCTCAGGCTGGGGCTGGGGCCATGCCAGGAGATGAGACCATAGTAGGAGAAGACAGCCAGGATCATGGACGCATGCCACTGTCTTCCTGGCAAAGCACTACAGCTTCCATGCAGGGCTGAGGGCAGAGGGCACTGAATTCAAGTCCTTTCTTTCTGGGCAAGTCGCCTTACCCCACTTGGCCTGCATTCTTCAGGCTTGAGGCCCGAGAGTGTGAAAGGACTCAGGCTGTGGGGCTGGACAGAGCTGAAGGACATTTTTGGCCCTTACACGTGTGCCATTTTCCATCTCTGAGCCTCAGTGGCCTCCTCTATACAGGAATATCAGCAGCACCTGCTTCACGAGCTCATTGAGAGCGTGTGATAAGATGATGTGTGCAAAGCCTGGCACATAGTAAGAACTCAATAAGTGGCAGCTATTATTGCTATTACTGCTATTCTTTTCATTGTGTTACTCAAAATGACAGATTCTGTTGTCTTGTGCCCCATTACATTAGGAGACCCAGGAAGCAGGGACCAGGGTTTATCCCTCTCTCCATCACCAACAGCTCTAGGCTCAAAGCACACCCAGAAGAAATTCCTGGGTAAGTGGGTGGATGACGGATAAACACCAGGAATGCTTTGAGCTAGCTACATGGCTTCAAAACTGCCTTGTGGCTTGGCCATTATGTGTTTTTAACTCCATAATCTCTAAGGAAGGGCTGGCCCTAAAGTCTGTAGGCCCTAAGGAAAAAAATGATCAATCTATCTATCTATTTATTTATCTATCATCTATCGATGTAGATAGACTTGTAGATATGTTTGGCTGTCTGTCTTATGTCTGTGTGGCCCCTGACTTCTAAACAATTCAAGTCACCTACAATCAGCATGTTAGCACCATTCTGGCAACCTAATCTCTCCCATGATCTTGTAAAGAAAGTATTGTACCAGCTACCACGAATCACCTTCCTGCTAGATTGTCCTTCTGGAATTGGGCTAAGTCCCAGGGCCCCAGAAAAGACACCATAGATACGAGTCCAGGAGCTCCTCGGGGCATGTGGTTGGTACCATGTGTGGAGTAGCCATTCAGAGAGTGTTCCAGAGGAGGGTCAGGGACTAGGGCCTACATGAATCCATGTTTGGGCTCAGATCTTGGTTTCTAATGCCATTCTCCACCAGCATGGTAGTGCTGGCCCTGGCCAGTCCTCAGTACCAGAGGGGACATTAACACACTTGGAGGAAAGCCTTCCAAAGCACAGGGTCCCCTGAGGTGTGGGGCTGGGGCAGGGGCCTTGCTTACGTGGGGTCATAGAATGTACTATAACAAGGTGACAGCCACTGAGTTTAACTAATTTAAACTATGGTGAAAGGAGCCTTTGTGACACCCCCACCCCCCACCATTCTATATATTGCCCATGCCTGAAATTCCAATTTTCTCTGTATTCTCCCACATTTAAGTAAGAGAGCTCATGACTGGCTAAGGTGAAGGATCATGCAGGAAGGGGACAGTGAGACTGGCACACCTGGCAGCAAAAGAGGGGCTGCTGCCCCACCAGCAATGAGTTCCTGCAGCTGTAAAGGCTCAGTCGCCCCAGTAGGTAAACTCTCATGCTCCCCGTGAAGGACTAGGGGAGATTACCCAAAGGGCTGCCTGTAAAGAGCAAACCAGGGAGGGTCTGAGATCAAGACTTTCCCAGGCTGCAAATTCACAGCCACCACCTAGGGCCACCCAGAGCCCAGGAAAGATGAACACAGCTCCACACCATGGCAGCTGCCAGGTAGGCCTTGGGAACCTGGCAGCAGTAAGGGAGGAAAGGCTATGAACAGAGTATGAAGACGGATGGCGGGTGGCGGGAGCCAGGTTGCTCACTGTTGGAGTGTGAGTATGCAGATAAGCAAGTCAGGGACACGTTGAATCATCCATGTGGTAATGGATCACAATGGGAGACATCAGTGTAAACTCCTGTTTAGCTTAATATAGATACAAAGTTATACAGAGTAACATTTACAGATACGTATATAGATACTAATTAATATATACACAACTTTGGTAGTTGAGAAGGCAATACCAAGGAACAAACCCAGTGCCCAGATCTTGGTTTCTAATACTATTCTCCAATAAAAGGAACCAGAGTTCCTGGCAGACATGGTTGATTTCCAGGGCTGGAGCAGGAAATATACAAGATGAGCCTGGAGCATCCTGTAGTGCCACAGAGGAAAGGAAGGCTAAAAAAAATAACCCAGTATGCGTTGATGGGGGAATGTCAAAGGGATATAGGACCCAACTATTGGAGCTCCCAAAGGCCAAAGCCAGAATAATTTGGCCAGTGGAATAAATAATGTAGTATTGGATTATAATCCAAAGTATAAAACAAATCTCTACAAGTGTGTAGTGATATAAATGATTGAATAAATGAATGGGGAGAAAAGCCGAATCTCTCATGTAGCATTGTAAGTAATTTATGTAGATCGTCCTCCCACAAGGAGGTGGTGCATATTTCTCCACTCAGAGCTCTTTAAGCATGTGGTGTGCAGAGTGACTTCCTTCCACAGAGGATAGTATGGAAAGGAGCGAAAACAGAGTAACTTTCCTGTGGGGAGACCTGACAGATAAACCTCAGCCAAGCAATAACGGTCAACATCAGCAGTGAGAAGCCCTGCTGAGAGCATGTAACCTTGATATGATGCAGTGAGAAGGGCATTTCAGCTCTGTGGGTTTCCTCCCCCAAATCCTTAACCCCAGTTGAACCATGAGAAAAACAGCAGACAAATACCGAGGAACATTCTACAAATACCTGACCAGCATTCCTCAAAACTGTGAAAATCACTGAAAACAAGGAAAGGCTAAGAAGTTGCCATAGTCAAGAGGAGAGAAGGAGACATGACAACTAAATGTACTGTGGTGTCCTAGATGGGATCCTGGGACAGATAAAGGACATTAGGGTAAAACTAAGGAAATCTTCCCCTGGCCATGTGGCTCAGTGGTTTATGCATCATCCCTCAAAGCGAAAGGTCTCAGGTTGTATTCCCAGTCAGGGCACATGCCTGGGTTGCAGGCCTGGTCCCTGGGGTGCATGTGAGAGACAACCAATTGATGTTTCTCTCTCACATCAATGCCTCTCTCCTTAGTTTTCTCTCTCCCTTCCCCTCCCTCTAAAAATAAATAAATCTTTTTTCAAAAAACTAAGGAAATCTCACCTTAATTAATAATAATGTATCAATATTAGTTCATTAATTACCACACATGTCCTATACTAATGTAAGGCGTTAAGAACAGGAAATTTGGTGTGGTGTCTATGAAAACTCTGTACTATCTTCTCAATTTTTCTGTACATCTTAAACTACTATAACATGTTTTAAAAGTTTATACAAAAGAAAACACATAAAGATTGCAGTTTGAATCACACTTCTGTGCCACCTGACTGCAAGGTTTTAAGGAAGTTATCACCCTTTCTGAGTATGTTTCTACTTCTGTTCAATGGGAGAATAATTTCTTTCTCTAGGCTTCTAGAAGAACTGGAGAAGGTAATTTAAAGCAATTTAAATACACACAGAGACATTCAATACATGCTAATTTCCTTCTCTCTTAATTCTCACAAGAGACCTGTGTGACATACATGGGACCACCGAGGCTCAAAGAGATACAGGCAGGGAGTTGCCCAAGGTCACATAGCTGGGAAGTGCAAAAAGCTAGATGCAGCATAGATAAGAGTATCTACCTTTTAGCATTGTTAAATTATGTTTAAAATATTTTGTTTATTTATTTTTAGAGAGAGAGGAAGTGAGGCAGAAAGAGAGGGAGTGAAACACTGATGTGCGAGAGAAACATCAATTGGCTGCCTCTCACACATCCCCAACCAGGGATCTGGTCCTCAACCCAGGCATGGCCCTGACCATGAATAGAACCAGCAACCTTTCGGTTCTCAGGCCAGTGCTCAATCCACTGAGCCACACCAGCCAGGGCAGCACTGTTAAATTCTTCAATCCATGTGAAATGTTTGCAATAGTATCCAGAACATAATAAGTGCTCTGTAAACCCTAGCTCTTATCTGCAGAATGGAGGCCTTGGGTTCAATGTTCCCTGAAGGTCCTTCCAAGCCTTCTATTAGGAAGATGGGGTAGAAAGGGTGGAAGGAGGGTGGCAGGAATTGTTTCTTTGAAAGGACCTAAGAGTTTTCACATAAAATAACAAACACTCATTTGCATATCAGTTACTGAACAAACCCTTTGAGTCCTGGAGATTGAAGGAAGCTTCAATACAATCAACATTGTTTTAGATGGATCAGCCGAAGTCTGGAAACAGAAAGGGACTGGCCTCATGTGACACTGCAGGTCAGTGGCCGACCTGAGCCCAAAGGCAGAGCTTCTATTTCCCTGTCCTAGACTCCTGCCACTCTGCCCACTTGCTGTTCTGTGTCTCTGCTGAACACCTCTACAGTCCCCAGTCCTGTTCTGGGAACCATGGGAAACTAGAAGAAAAAAATATCAACCACATCCCTGCTTTCACAGTTTTATAAGTAAGCTCTTCAGGGATAAGATTCTCATGTTCACTTGGAGTAAAAGACAACACAAATCAATATATAGAAATGCTAGTTGTAGGTACCTTAGCCTGCAGTACTGAGGTTGTCACTGAGCAGTGAGCTCAGGAAGGCTGCATGGGTTTCTAGGGGAGCCAGTGTTTGATCTGGACCTTGAAGGCTGGCAGACAGAGAACATGAACAGAGTACTATGATAGGGTGGGGGGCAGCAGTAGGGGTGAAGCCTACTGGTGGTGTACCGATAAACTGGCTCTTAGGGGAGGTTGCCCTGATTTGTACTGTTTGCCAATTTTTGTGGTTTAAATAGTCCTGCTATGGCCTCTCTTAAGCAACCGATAGTTTAACAACCTGCTTGTAAAATTCCTGAATATTTAACAATATGTTTTTGACTCTGCCATAATACTGCCTATGGGTGAGAATGGGTTTATTTCCAGGACAGAAGGGAGCTGGGCCTTGCAGGGAGCAGGGTAGTGGGATGGAGGACTAGCTGGCTAGGGTGTGGTGGCTCAGGGAATAGCTGTGTGCCTGCCAGCAGGTCACATGCAGATTCAACTATTAGCTATCGAGCTGTACTCTTTTGCTGGGCTCTGTGCCAGACATTTAACATGCATTAGCTAATTTAATCCTCACAACAGTTTTAAGAAGTGTTCATTTATTCATTGTTTCAACATTCACTCATCCATCTATCAAGTCTTCATTGAGCACCTACTATGTGCCAAATGCTGAGGTTCAGTGGTGATGAAAACAGTTATTGTCCTAATGGTGCTTACATTTGAGTGGGAGGAAACAAACAATAAACTCATTTTTAAAATAATAAAAAGAATGGCCAATTATGGCATTTGGAAGGAAATAAAGAATAACAAAATTGAGAAAAAAAGGGGGTACTAAAGTTTAAGATAGGATACGACGGGAATATGTCTCTGAGGACGTGACATTTAAGAATAAGAAGCCCTGGGGAACCAAGATGGCGGCGTAGGTAGACACACTGCACCTCCTCACACAAACAGAACCGACAGAAAATCGAACGGCAAGGAAGTCCGACACCAAGGAAATAAAAAATAAACATTCGTCCAGACCAGTAGGAGGGGCGGATACAGGCACCAGGGTGGAGAGGACTCACGTTGCCTTGGCGGGTCTGAGACTGGCGGAGTGTGGGACGAATGGGGCAGGCAGTCCAAGCACTAGCAGACCCTGCGGCCCCACATTCACACACAGATAAACCGAGAGGGCCGGACTCAGAGTGGCGGAAAACGGGGCAGGCAGAGCGGCGGGTAGCACCCCGCGGCCCCACACTCGCGCACAGATAAATGGACAAACGGTGGGGAACGAAGCAGACCGCGCAACCTAGGGCTCCAGTGCGGGGAAATAAACCCTCAAACCTCTGATTGAAAATGCCCGTGGGGGTTGGGGCGGCAGCAGGAGAGACTCCCAGCCTCACAGGAGAGGTCGTTGGAGAGACCCACAGGGGCCTAGAGTTTGCACAAGCCCACCCACTGGGGAACCAGCACCAGAGGGGCCCAGTTTGATTGTGGGTAGCGGAGTGAAACATTGGAGTCCCGTAGAGAGTGGAATGGGCGCCATTGCTCCCTCTCGGCCCCTCCCCCATGTAAAGCGTCACAGTGCAGCAACCAGCGTTACCCCGCCCCGGGGAACACCTAAGGCTCCGCCCCTTAAAGTAACAGACGCGCCAAGACAAAAAAAAAAAAAAAAGGCCCAAATGACAGAACACTTCAAAGCTCCAGAAAAATACAACTAAGCGAGGGAGAGATAGCCAACCTATCAGATGCACAGTTCAAAACACTGGTTATCAAGATGCTCACAGAATTGGTTGAATCTGTTTGAACCAGATGAAAAAATGAAGCCTATGCTAAGAGAAACAAAGGAAAATGTACAGGGAACCAATAGTGATGCGAAGGAAACTGGGAGTCAAATCAACGCTGTGGACCAGAAGGAAGAAAGAAACATCCAACCAGAAAAGAATGAAGAAACAAGAATTCGGAAAAATGAGGAGAGGCTTAGGAACCTCCAGGACATTGTGAAACGTTCCAACATTCGAATTATAGGGGTGCCAGAAGGAGGAGAGGAAGAGCAACAAATGGAAAACTTATTTGAACAAATAATGAAGGAGAACTTCCCTCATCTGGCAAAGGAAAGAGACTTCCAGGAAGTCCAGGAAGCTCAGAGGGTCCCAAAGAAGCTGGACCCAAGGAGGAACACACCAAGGCACATCATAATTACATTACCCAAGATTAAAGATAGGGAGAGAATCTTACAAGCAGCAAGACAAAAGGACACAGTTCCCTACAAAGGAGTTCCCATAAGACTGTCAGCTGATTTCTCCAAAGAGACCTTACAGGCAAGAAGGGGCTGGCAAGAAGTATTCCAAGTCATGAAAGGCAAGGGCCTACACCCAAGATTACTGTATCCAGCAAATCTATCATTTAGAATGAAAGGGCAGATAAAGTGTTTTCCAGATAAGGTCAAGTTAAAGAAGTTCATCATCACCAAGCCATTATTATATGAAATGTTAAAGGGAGTTACCTAAGAAAAAGAAGATCAAAAATAGGAACAGTAAAAATGACAGCAAACTCACAGTTATTAACGACCACACCTAAAACAAAAACAAGAGCAAACTAAGCAAACAACTAGAACAGGAACAGAACCATAGAGATGGAGATCACATGGAGGGTTGTCAATAGGGAAGTGGGAGGGGGAGAGGGGGTAAAGGTACAGAGAATAAGTAGCATAGATGATAGGTGGAAAATAGACAGGGGGAGGGTAAGAATAGTGTAGGAAATGTAGAAGCCAAAGAACTTATAAGTATGACCCATGGACATGAACTATAGGGGGGGAATGTGGGAGGGAGGGGGTGGGCAGGATGGAGTGGAGTGAGGGGGATGGGAAATGGGACAACTGTAATAGCATAATCAAGAAATGTATTTAAAAAAATAAAAATAAAAATAAAAAAAAGAAGAAGAAGCCCTGGTTGGTGTGGCTCAGTGGATTGAATGCCAGTCTGCGAACCAAAGGGTTGCCGGTTCGATTCCCGGTCAGAGCAGATGCTTGGGTTACAGGCCAGATCCCCAGTTGGGGGCATGCCAGAGTCAACCGATAGATGTTTTTCTCCCTCTCTCTCTCCTTCTGTTCTTCTCTGTCTGAAAATAAATAAATAAAATCTTTAAAAGAAAATTTGAGAAGGAGCCAGTGATGCAAGTGGCTGGGGCATTGAGGTGGTGGTGGAACAGCAAGTACAAAGGTCCTGAGGTAGAAATCAGTTTTTTCAAGCAACATGAAGGAGGGCCATGTGGTGCAGCTTGTGAGTGAGAGTGTGGCCTGGAGTGAGGCCAGAGAGGTAGACAGGCATTCAATCATGCAAGCCTTGCAGGCCATGGTGATGACTTGGAAAGACTTGGAGCTGGATTGTCACATGAGCTGTCTCACATTCAACTAGTTCATTGTGGTTATGGTGTGAAGAATTCCAGAGAAACAGAGGAGCCAGTTAAGAAAGCGCATGTCCAGGTAAGAGTTGTGATAGTAGGTCCAAAATGGTGGCAGGGCAGACAGAGGCAGGGGGACATGCCTAAGATCATACAATTAATACATGGTAGAACCTACTAGATTCAAATCCAGGCTCCACAGTTCATGCTCCTTCCTGTGCCCCAGCAATCTCGTGGAGAGAAACCCAAATTTGCTGTCTCAGGGCCTCAAAACCTAGGAAAAATTTCTAAGGAGAGGAATGACATGATGGTAGAGAGCTGTATCTCTTCATATACACTTTTATGCTTAAAAAACTTGCTATTCAAATGTTCATAAGGTTCCATTGGAATATGAATCCCTGGGGTAGGGTGGGGATCTGAGTCATCCAGGATTCCCAGCCCATCCTCCTCCTTTGTTTGACCTGAAACAAAGGAGGAGGGTTCCTGAATGGAAAGATGACCAACTCTCTCAGGTACCATGCCAACTCCATGGTCAGTTTGGCCCACCTTGGAGTACCTCTTGGCTGAGAGCCCCTAAGCTGTACCATAGCAAAGGGAAGACACTGCCTATGCAAGTCCCCCTTGAGTAGCATGAACCCTCTCAGCCTGTCACCTGGAGGGGCAGCAGAGACCAAAGACAACGACTCTGGCCTTGGAAGTGGATACAGGTCCAGCACCTTGCTTCCCTGTGGTATGAGCTCAGACCAGGGGCTTAACTTCTGTGCATCTTAGTTTCCCTGTCTATGAAATGGGGGCAATGAATAATTCCTGCCTCTGAAGGTTATCATGAGGATCAAATGAGATCATGCAGGGAACATGCTTGGTACAGTATCCTGCTCATAGTAGGTTCTCAAGAAGCTTCCTTCCTTCATCTCAGATGGGTGAGGTGCCTCAGGTATCCCTAGCTTGGGGCTCCTGGGATGTCCCAAGTCAGGCCATGGCAGCTGAGGAGTATGGAGACCTTTCCTTTTCCTTCCCCACCTGTCTTCCACTTCCCCATCCACTCCTCTCTCCCATGCCTTTGCCTTACACACCTGGGAGTTGTCTAATTAAAGCTAATTAGCTTCTCTTGCAATAAAACCCCGATGATGGAAAGGTTCTGTGGCTCAGGCCTCTGACAGTAATCATGTTAAGTAGATATTTATTTATCCCTTTATTAAGCAAGTCAATTAACTTGTAATATCTGAGAAGCTGATTTTCAGGCCTGAGAGCTGGGCACATGCTCTCAAGAGGCAAAGGCCCCACTCGGGGCTCTTCTGTGTCTTGTCCTCCCTGAACCCCAAAGAAATCAAGTCATAGGATGGCAGTGTTGGAAGAGCCATTGGACACATCTGTTCTGATTGGAGACTGAGGCCCAAAGCAGGGATACAGGCTTCCTTAAGGTCACACAGTGGGATGCAAATGACTGCTTGAAAAGGTTGTTAATTTTTCACTAACTCCACGAATGTTAGTTGACTTAATCCCTGCCCTTAAATGACTTGTCCAAGGTTGTACAAATAGTGAAAACTCAAACCCAGGCCCCTCAACTTCAAAATCTATTCTATCTGTGAGGCAGGTCCTCATTGTCTCTTCTGAGGTGAGAGGAACACTGGTGGTAAGACAGAGCAACAAAGGTCTTGGCTATATAAGGATAATAAGCTTCATTTTCTCACCTTCAAGGGAAGCTACAAAGGGAAATGCTGAGCTTACTCAAGCTTACAGCAAGGAGGATGGAGGCTAGACACTGGGATGATCTTGCTGACAAGGTTGTGAGTCACCACCTGGAAGAGCTGTGGCTCTGAGTCCTGGGGGATGTTTAAGGACAGGAATGAGCCCAATGAGACTGAGCTGGGGCGAGGCAGGCCCAACTAGAGGAAGATGGAATAATGAGGTCATCGGGCCTGCAGCCTGGAAAGAACCCAAATGGATCATCTGGTCTAGCCCCCTGCCTCTGGGCAGAATTTCTCTAGAACCAGACAGATGAGAATCTCTCCTATTTTCAAGGTATAGGGGAAGAGATTCCTCAGCCTTCCTTGGCTATTCTCAAACAGGTTCTCAGAGCTCACCTCCAGAAATTTCTTTCTTTTGGCTCATTACAATTTCTCCTGCTGCCATTCAGTCTTTAGTGGGACTAAAGACTGGTGGCCTATTTTGGGCCACGTGCCCCACTAAGCAGGAGTGATCCCATCCCCTGTTTGCTGGTGGGCAGCCACCAACTCCCCAGAGAAGGCAAAACCTGCATCTAAGACCCTCCATAATGGTCCCAAAGACCTCTCCACGCTCCTCTGCAGTTTGCCCAGGTACACACGCCATTCTCTCCCTCAATGAGGCTCCACTTGACCCCACCCCACGCCTTTGTTGACACTCTTCCTCCAATCCCCCATTCCCTGCAGCCCCCAGCCTGCAAGGGTCCTGGGAAATCTTTAAGGAAGATTGCAGTCCAACCCATCCTTTAAGACTCAGTCAAAGGTCACTTCCTCAGCAAAACTTTCCCTAATTTTTCCACTGAGAGACAGTCATTCTCTCCTCCATTTCCATTTGGTATTTATTTCACTTTGTCTGATATCAGAAGTAGTATTGGATTGTGGGCCAAAATTTCATGCAGTCCAACCCAAATTGTGTACCAATCTGTTTCTGCTCCTAGACTGTAGAGACTGTATTGTATTCATCTCTGCACATCCCTTCAGGCCTATTCTTTCCCCTCCCCCCACATCTAAATATTTGGAATGATTCCTTGTATATCAAAGCATGTTTATTGAATTTATTGAACAGTCATGATCATAAAATGATAATACTTGAATGGGCCATGACCAAAGTCCATTGATCCATTTTGTCTCAGTTAATCCTCATAACCACTCTGTGAAGGTGCTCTTGTTCCCCCATTTGTAGAATGGGAGAACTGAGGCTCAATGAAGTTACTTGCCTAGGGTCATGCAGCCATTGTGATCCAGGATCCCTGACCTTACCAGCTATAGTTAAACTTGGCCTACACCTCAGGATAATCCAAAGGCCTCCCCAGGATTTCTGTAACATTCAGACCATTTGATGTCTGGATTCTACCTTCTTTAGCCAGCCCCAAGACCCAGACCCTTCCTTCTTTGCCTTAAGCCTTCTGTGACAGCAATGACTTGGCTGGAGATGGGAGTAAATTGGGGACCTGAGAAGGAGTCACCTGGCAGTGTGTGGAATCTCCCACCATCTTGCCAACTGCACTTCTTCCTTTCTTTCTCCTCGTCCCTCTGGAATAACAGACATGCCTTCAGTTGGGCCCACTTCTGGGCTCTGGAGTCTCAGCAATATTACCAAGGTGACTTCTCAACAAAGGTGGTCTCCATGCAAGTTAACCTCCAAGCAGCTATGGGAGTCATGTTTTCTTTCTCTTCCAGTGTTTCTCCAAAGTATGGTGCTCCTATTGCTGGCATCAAGGGGATTTTAAATAGTATCTACATGAAGATTATCCATCAAGAGTGATAATTCATCTTAATGTTTACTAGGACAAAAATGCAGCCAGCATACCACAAATGATTTCCTGGATATCATCGCTCAGTATGACACCAAGGTAAAGTTTTAAAGTTTATTTTTCAGAAGTGAGTCCATTTAAAAAGGAACAGCAACTAAATAGTAAAATAGATGGGCTGAGACTATGGCCAAACTCATGATGGTGGCATGCAAACAACTGACATTTGGGAAGCATGTGCTATTGTTGCTCATGTTCCTGAGAAGACCCAGCCACAGGACAGCCCTGGGAAGGTTCACTGGGAGCTGGAGGGATCTACATGTGTGGCCAAGGGTAGGCAGCCCAAGGCAGGAGGACTTGTGGACTCAAGTGGACCTGACTTGCTCTCCCAGCTTGACCTCTTTCTAGAAATCTCCTTCCCTGTTTGGAGACAGAGTGCAATTTCCAAGAGGGGCTGGACCTCAATCACTTCTGTAGACCTAGCACTGAGCATAGTGCCTGGCATGTAATAAGCCCTCAATAAATATTAGTTAAGTGAATAACTGAACTTTGAATTTCTCACTCCTCATACAAAATCAGTACTTCCCACTGTAAAAGGTTGTTGTGAGGATTAAATGAAGTATCTCACAGAATTTTGCACTGGGCCTAGTATATAGTCGGCCCTCAATCAGTGGGGTGGGAGGGGCATCATTATTTCTGTAGCTACAGTGAGAGGAGAGTCTGATCAGGCCTTGGAGGATGTAAGGCCCACAAGGAGAAGTTATGGGCAAAGCCCTAGCTTCCCAGCTTACAGCTGAGCCTGGGGTCTCCCTAGGCCTGTGCATATATTCATGTCCTCACTCACACTGAAAAGGACCAGAACCACTTTTATCTGCTCATACCTTGTGCTGAAGCCTAGACCTAGACTGACTCTGCAAGAGCTCCCTCCTCAGAGTCTGGTCCAGGCACCAGAGCCAAACTGCCCCAGGCATGTGGTTTCCCAGGCACCTGAGGGTCATCCCTGCCGCCCCCTCCCCTGCCAGATCACCCACTGGGGTTTGAGTGCCTTTACCACATGGCCTGCCCGGCAGGCCTGGCAGTGGCACCCCTAGAGCAGAGGGATGGATCTCAGGCTCTGCTGAGGGAGGCCCTGGAGGAAAAGGGGGAGGGGTAAAGAGGCCCCCCCACACCTGGGAAGGCCAACACCAGCAGACCTGCCTCAGAGGTCAGAAAACCCCCTGTGGCCCCTGGAGCACAAGAAGGGTCTGTTTCTGTGGCTAATGTGACAGGTCTTTCTTGGGGTGTGAGGTCTGGTTGTTTCAGCGTGCAGAACCCAAGAGGGGCCAGCTCCCCTGGAGAAAGGGGCTGTGTGCAGCTCTTTATGCATATCTTTCATTATAGATGCAGACAGGGATCTAGAATGCTAGAGCTGGTCCAGTGGTTCCCAACCCTGGCTACATCTGAACTACCCCAGGGGCATGTTAAAAGTATAGACTTTCAGGACTGGAACCACCAGGAGGCAGGGTAGTTCTGGATTATTGTGGTTTGTAAACTACTGCTATATAATTCACTCTTTAAAAAAAAAAGATATAATTCTCATACCATAAAATTCACCCTTTTCAATACAATTCCATGGTTTATGTGCAATCATTCCTACTACCTAATTCCAGAGCATTTTTCATCACCCCCCAAAGAAACCCCATACCCATTAGCAGTCACTCCTCATCCCCCCTCACACTCAGCCCCTACCAACCACGGATCCATTTTCTGTCTATGGATTTGCCTCTTTTGGATACCTTCATATGAATAGAATCATTGACTATGTGCCCTTTGCATCTGGCTTCTTTCACTCAGCATCATGTTTGCAAGGTACACCCGTGTTCTGGCATATGTCAGTTCATCATTCCTTTTTATTGACAAAGAGTATTCCATTATATGGATATACAGCATTTTGTCTATCCATTCACCATTTGATGGAGTTTTGTTTTTTTTCTCCACCTTTTTGGCTATTATGAATGCTGCTGCTATGAGCCTACACGTATAAAGTTTTGTGTGTTCATGTGCTTTCATTTCTCTTGGGTATATACTCCAGAGTGGAATTGCTGGATCAAGTGGTCATTCTCTGTTTAACTTTTTGAGGAACTGCCAGACTGTTTTCTACATTTATATTCCCATCAGCAATGAACAAGCATTCCAATTTCTCTACATCCTCACCAATACTTGCTCTTCTACCCACTAGCCATCCTAGTGGGTATGAAGTCATTTTATTTTGTATTTCATTAAAGACTATGATGTTGAGCATCTGTCCATGTACTAATGACAAGTCGTAAACCTTTTTTGGAGAAATGTCTACATTTCCCAATTTATGTTGCCCATTTTAACTGGGTTGTCATCTTACTCTTGATTTATAAGAGTTCTTTACACAGTCTGGATACTACTAGACTCTAATTAGAAAATATTTTCTCCCATTCTGTGAGCAGTGTTTCTTGATATACAGTTCACTCTTAACCCACTTTTTACCATTGAAGAGACTGAGGGCACATAAAGGAGCTTGCCTGAAGTCATATTCAATGAGAATCAGTAGCTTTCTACTTATCTATATTGGGTGCATAGGGAGGTGAGCTGGGAGGGGCATGTATATTCAAACCTGGGCCTAACCTACCAATTATTTCGATTTGCCATTGGAACATGCAATCTTATTTTTGGTAGATGGCTTCTATTGATCATCATGTCCTGCTCAAGAAGCTCCTAACATCAGATTCCTTTCCTGATAGCCCACCAACATCTGGAGAGAGAAAGTGGCCCCAGGTTTAAATCTTGTCTGCAGATGATGATGAAGAATCCATGCTGTTTGCATCCACAGGTTTTGCTCTGTGGTGCATCATGGTCCATAGAGACTGGGAGAGGGCTGAGAATACCAGCTCGGGAACAATGAGGAGCCCAGCTGGACCAAACTACCCTTTGAGGTGTGAGTGTACCTTTGTGTTCATGAGTATGCCTTTCACATTTCAACTTCAAAGTGGAGGAGGCTTCTCCTCTTTGATTTCTTCATGTCAAACATCAGCAAGGTAGTGTTAAACCCATGGTGGAAATGAACCAAAATTTACTCAAGAATATGCACACATCCTGGCTTGGACAGAGGTAAAGACTATTAGCCAATTTTATGACTTGCCCCTTTGCTTATGCTTCAGTTAAGGGAGTTCACTATGATTTTAGGTAATTTTTCATATTTGAGCAAATTCCCAAATTTCTTTGTTGTTGCTTGTGTGACAAGTTTCTTAGCTTAAAAAAGGTGGCAGGTCTTGTAGTATGCTACATGTAAAGTGAAAATGAATTTGGTTATGCTTTAAAATTATTTGAGAATTTCATGGCATTCAATTGCTTTTTCTACAAATGTTTATTGAGGACTTTGTGGGTATAGAGCCCTATGCTAGGTGTCAGGGCTACCTTAACTTACCTTTCTGAGCCTCTGTTTCCCCCTTTGTAAATTGTACGGAGGGGTTAAATCAGGGTTTTTTTTCAAAGCTTTTTTTGGTGGCAGAATATTTTTGTAGACAAAATCTTATCTGAAAGTGCAATAAAAATAACAGACCAAGTAGAACTGTTCTGGGATGGGGTGCCTCTTGAACACACCTCCCCACACTTATACCCAGTGATCCTGGAGCCCCTGTAATTCCTTGGAGCAGAAGTGGAAACGCAGAGCCCAGCTGTGGATCCCTGTTGCTGAGATTGCTCAGAGTCTTTCATTCTCCCTCCTCCTGACCAGGAAAAGGTCCAGTTGGATCCTGTTAGAGGCAACAGTATACACTGGAGCTGAGCCCCTCTGCTCTTTTGTCCTGGACCAAACCTCCCCCTCGCCCCTGCTCTCTGCATCACTCCAATATTCCTGGAGATCCAAACAGACTCCAGACAGAAGAGGCTCCAGGCCCAATCTGCCTCTCCTCTCTCCCCAAGCCAGAGGGACCTTGGAGCCCATTGCCCACGTTGAGGGAGGGCCCACAAGAGGAAGCCAGGAGGGGGATGGGGAAGAAGCATCCGAGCTTTCTGGGGCTGATTCAGCAAAAGCAGGTTCAGAAGGGGCCCCAGAGGGGAATGGGGTGAGGGGGCATTTCATTTGAGACAGGGGTTACTCTTACCTCATTGTGCTCTCTACCATGCTTAAAGAAAAATGCAGCCATCCTGTGGCACACCGCAGAATGAGCAGGGGAGAGGGTAGGAAGCAGGAATACAGAGAACCAGGGAGTAGGAACTGAAAAAAACAGGCATTGGGGAGCGGTGGGGGCCCGTGTTCCTGGTATTCGGACGGTCTGGCCAGTCCTCCTGGGTTTCCAGGCAGGGCTGGAAGTCTAGGATTTGGGACTGGGAAGTATGGGTGGGGCCAGAGCCTATTCTCAAGGCAGGGTGGGAGTATAGGATCGACTGACTTGGAGGATTGGCTCTGAGAGCTACACCCTCCCCCTTACCCCACAAATCTCCCCAGCCCACCAGGAAAAGAAGAGGGTGACCAGTAAATATTATGCCATTTTCCAGATGGAGAAAAGTGAGGTCCAGGGAGGAAAAGGCCTGGCCACTGGCAACAGAGCCTGGAGAAAGAGCCATTGTCAGGCCAATGGAATGATGGGGGCGGGGCCGAGGGTGAGCAGAGGCGGTTGGGACTCTAACCTCCGCTCTTTATTTAGGCTTGGATCTGAAGCTGCTAAACTACTGTAAATGAAGTTCCACAAGTAAAAAGGGTTTGCCTAGTGAGATTCCTGGTTGGGGGTCCAGACGCCAGGTAGGCGAGGACCCACCCTAGGGAAGATTGGCACAGAGCCCAGGAAGCCACTGGGTGGCGCTGTCTCTCCACCCAAGTTGTTTAGACAGGTTTCAGATGCCAGGGCAAAGAAGTCACCCCCATTCATGCCCCATCCTGCCAGGCCTTAACAAAGGGCGCTTGGGTTAGGGCAGGGAAAACCAGTTTTGCCAAAACTCTGTATCTCCCCTGGCACATGGGTGGGGAATGCAGGGTCCATGCGGCAGGGCCCAAGAAACCCAGGGGGATGGAACAAGCAGATATATTAGAGTCCCAAGAGGCAGCCCCATTTCTTAACAGCTCTTGGAGCTGAGAAATTTCAGGTGTCCTAAGCCTCCTAACGAGGGAGAACAGTTTCCCCCTTTTGTAGGCAAACACAGACTAAGGCCCAGAGAGTTAAGGACCTAAAGGTAAGTTGTTTTAGCCCCCTAGGAATCACCCCCTCCCAAAACTTGTTTAAAAGTGAGCCCCTTTTTGGCTGAGGCCAAAGCCGCAAGCAGGAGAAGTGGGCTTTAGAAATGCTAATGTCCTGTGTGAGTGACAGGCGGCGGACAATGGAGGAGGGCTCTGTGAATGGGGCAGCCAGGCCTGGGAGCGGGGCTCCCCACGTGGGAGCCGAATGGGGGAGGGGGCGCCAGGGGGGAGGCCTTTCCCAGCAGAGGGGATCCGAGACTCCGCTAATTGGAAGGAGCTGGAGCAGCGGGAGCAGGAAGGGGGAGGGGATTACCTGCGGTGGCTGCTGCCGGGGGCGGGGCTCTTAGGAGGAGACCTGCGAGGAGCGAGGACGGGGGACGACAGGAGCCTTGGGCTTGGGGCCAGAGGTCGCAGACCCACTGAGCGGGACATGCAGAGATAAAGAGTGGGGGAGTTGGGGCTGGGAGCAATTCTCTCTAGGCTGGGGTCAGAGCAAGCCCAGAATTCAGGAAGGGGACAGCAGGTGCCTTGGGAGAACAGGAAGGGGGATGGAGAAACCATTTCCTCACTTGTTCATTCAGTGTCACAAAGCAGTGAAGCGGCTGCTCTCCAGACAGGCTGGGGGCAGTTCCTTTCCCTGGTCCCTAACTGATTAGCTGTGTAGCATCGGGCAAATTGTCATGAGAGCTTCTGCTCCATAGGATCCTTGGGAAGATTCAAAGAGACAATGCAGGTGAGGTGCTTTAGAAAGTACACAAGTGCCCGGTAATGGTGACCTCTCATTATTATCAGTTCAGTAAACAACTGTGAGCCCTGGGCTTGGCTTGCTTGCTCTGTGGCTGAGAATTGGCTGTGGTGAGGAAGAGAGCAAGGAGCTACCTGAGCCCTGGCTCTGGGCTGAGGAGAACCCAGGGGCCTGGGGTGTGGGCAGCAGACTGTGAGGGTTGTGGGTGAGGTCCCTGGACTGTGCTGGCCCTCAGGAACTGGGGATCCCTCTGGGCCTTCAGCTCCCCCCACCCCACCCGGTAGGAGCAGACTCCTGGAGAGATGTGGAATCTCTTGGGGTGGTGGTGTGGTAAGGGGTAGGCCCAGGTCCAGGTGGACCTCATGGTCAGCTCAGGGGGCCAGCCCCAAAGTCAGGCTTCCCTGGTGGAGTCAGGGTCAGAAAGCCAGAGAAGGGATCCTAACTAAGCACATTCTAGAAGAGTCATGACAGAAAGTGTGCTAAGCAACCCACTGGGGAGTGAGAAGAAAATATTACAATATATGGAGTATTTGATTTCTTTTCACTTCATCTTTTAACAGTTTCAACATGCAATATGCAATTTGTGACCCATAGCATCCATCAGTGGAGTCATACATGGGTCCTAACAGCAGCACGTGTCCTCTCAGTTTGTCCCAGGCCCTCAAGACCGCTTGGTGGTGGTGAGTGGTACTCGCATTTCCACTTTCTACAGGGGCAACTAAGGCCCAGAGGCCTGAAACCACTTGTCCAGTGGAAGGGCTAGGATGCACATTCACAGTCTGCATCCAGAGTCTATTTGAAAAAAAAAAACAAAACTGGTATGTTATGTATAAATAAGTACCTGTGGACATACTGGGTTGGTGTGCTGAAAATTCTCTAGTGATAAGATTCCATGATTGTGGGCACCCTTAAGTTCCCAAGAGGGGCAGGACTTTGTCCTAGATCCCACAGCAAGAGACTGGTAGTGCTGGGCTACTCATGTGATGATCTCCCTCCATTATGTTTTTAATTTATTTTATTTTCAGACAGAGGGGAAGGGAGGGAGAAAGAGAGGGAGACAAACATTGATGTGTGCTTGCCTCTCATGCACCCCCACTGGGGACCCAGCCCACAACCCAGGCATGTGCCTTGACTGGGAATTGAACCAGTGACCCTTTGGTTCACAGGCCGGTACTCAATCCACTGAGCCACACCAGCCAAGGCTCCATCCATTATTGACACTCACGACTGCTTAGTGGCTCTCACATTCCCAGGGCTCCTACCCCCGACATTTCCCCACAAGTCTCTTCCTGCCCTCATGTCTTCCTCACCCCTAACAGATGCAGGCAAAGCAGCTGCTCCTGTCTTATGATAGTGGCCTTCCGGACTTCGGCTAGTTTCCTCATGGTAACCCCTTGTCCCAGGCTCAGGAAAGCCACTGTCCAGTGGGAAAGGTGGGCAAGGGCAGGCATCACACAACTGTCATGAGGCAGTCATGAGGAGAGGGCCAGGTGAGGAAGCAGGGGGCTCTAACCACCACCCCACCCCAGATCTCCATCAGCTGCTCACAAAGGGAGACCACATAGATAAATGCAGAGCTAAAGAGATATATAGCAAAGGGTGTACAAATACATAGATACAGGTCTGGAGATGTGTAAGTCAATAGATATAGAGATACATAAATACATAGATATTCTAGATATAGTTACATAGCTATATACACTACTACATAGCTACACAAAAATTCTTAAGATAGAAGCATAGAAAACATTCTTATGTTAAAAGGTGAATAAAAACCTTATTAAAACACTTGGCTCTTTAAAGTAACAGCAGGATTCTCCCCTTTGGGCTACAGAGACGTGTCCCCTGCTGAGGACACAGGATCACAGAAATAGCCACTGTGTCAGACTTTGAAGCTCTGCTCCCTGGGACCACCAGAACCCCAGCTGTTCCTTTTGCCCAGTGATGAAGGTGTGAAGGCACAAACCACCTCCCCCAGTCTTCTCCTGCCTTTCTGGGTCCTGGGGCTGCTGGTGCTCCCCTGGAAATCTCTCTGCGCCCAAAGGCAGACCAAGGGAGAGGCCTGGTAGCCTGGACCAGGCTTCACCTATAGGGCCCTCCAGCCTCAAGGCCCTGGCCAATGGAGCTGACACAGATGCCCTTGCTTTTGAAGTAAGGACAGGGGACAGGTTGCTGGTTTAGCGTTAGCAAGGAAATAAGGCTGCTCCAGAGGCCTCAGAGCTGCTAGGAGACACAAGGGAACATGGAGCCGCAGCAGTTCTGTCTCTGACTTCCCCCCTGCTTCTGGCTTGAGGCCTTTCCCCCCTCTTTTTTCTCCTTTCTCTTGTCCCTGCCTCTGCTTTTCTCTTTCTCTGTCCCCTTTGCTGTCTGTCATTTTCTAATTTCTCTCTCTGTTTCTCCCTTTCTCTCTCTCTCTCTCATTTTTTCTTTTCTCCCCCTTTCTTCCTCTCTTTCCCCGTCTAGCCAGTCTTGCATTTTCTCTTAGCCTTTTTGCCTCTGTTTTTAACCTCGGGAACTTGCACAGATATTCTGGTGGGGAGAGCTGACCAGAGGACAAACATCCCCATGGGCTGTAGTCATTGTAGCAACCACAAAAAAGATCAACCCAGAGAGGAGCACGGGGATGGCATAGTCCCACTTTGCTTCCTCTGACCCTCTATAGCATCTCTCATCATTGTCAGATCAGTCTCTACTTACATACCTCTGGGGATGGGGGTCTCACTAGGCCCTGAGACAGCTATTCCCTTGAAGAACGATTCAACCCAATAGGAAGTCCTCTGAAGTGGACTGAAATCTCTAACCCTGTGGCTGCCACTCATGGGTTCTAACTGTGCTCCTCAGGGTTGTCCTTCGACAGTCCTTCACATGTCGCCCCGGAGAAGTAAGGCTCTTTTCTGCCTGTATCTTTTCAAAGTGGGCCCTCAGGAAAGAACAAGAACCCCTCCAGCTCAGAACGGTTGCATTGCATGCTGGGAGAAGACACCCTCAGCCAAAACAGACTGGAGAGGCAGTTGGTAAGAGCATCAGGGTTATCCCAGGGAGGGGCCATTAGTTGCAAATGAAGCCCCAATAGGTCATATCTGAGAAAGTCAGCCTGAGATAAGAGGTGGGTGGTGGTGAGTGGAAACTGGCCCAACCTGAGGACCTAAGAAGACAGGAAGGAAGCTAGAAAGCAGGCTGGGGCAGTAGGGAGGCTGAACCATCCCTGCCTGAGCTCCAGAACCCTTGACAACACTTCCCAGGTGCTCATGAAACTAGGAAGAAAGGAGCCAGAGAGCAGAGAGGCCTGCCCTGGGGGCTTCTTTAGGACTAGCTGCCCTATACAAAGCAAGGCACAGAGTACTCAGTGCTTGGGACTGGGGAGCAGCAGGAGTTCCTCTCACCTGCATACCCCCAGGAGAGTAGGCTGAGGCCTTGAGGTCCTGCCAGCCCACATGGGACTCAGCAGGGGCCTGGGCTAGCTCACTGGTTGCACACCTACCCCTTAGCTTCTGTCAGAGCTGTCACACATGCAGCCCCTTGTAAAAGATGCCACTCAGGCACTGGCCTCAGGTGCTTCCTAGCCCCTTGGGGTAACAGGGGTCTCTTCTATGCCTCAAGCCCTCAAGGGGAGATTACTGGCCTCCCTGGAACTCTTCCCAGCAACCAACCAGGAGCTTTCATGCTGCAGCTGTTGCTCTGGCCTACCCTCAGTGGAGTTTGCTGTTCACTGCACAGTAGCAGGCACCCTCCACCTCCATGCCAGGCCCTGTGCTAATATCATATCACTGACGAAAGGGTTAACACCATGTGCCCCACCAGAAGCTCTGCCCCCCTTCTGGCATCCCCTCTGTACCCCTCAGGCGGCAGGAGTCATATTCCCTAAGGCACAGCTTGGCAGAAAGGGGCCTGCTCTGCCGGGCTGGCCACATGTCCCTTTCCTCCCCCTCCCCTTTCTGTTCCTCATGCAAGTGTCAGGAAACAGGATCCAAGGAGAAAGCAGACACCTGTTCCTGAAGTTCCTGACAGGCCCCTCTTCCCTGCCCCAGTCTCTGAGCCCAATGGGGCCCCTGGGGCCTGGTGGCAAAGGAAGGCCTCAGAGGGGCAGGCCACCTCCTCCTAGTGGTGTCTTTTTTGGTCTGCCACATTTGGTCCTCCCTGTCAGCCAAAGAGAAGCAATAGAATACAGTAGTTAACAGCATAGACTCCAGGACCAGATGGACACATAGCAGTTTTGTAACCTTGGGCCAGTAACGAGAGCCTGCCTGGGTCTCAGTTTGCTCATCTATAAAATGGGCATCATAATAGTATCCACCACACAGGGTGGTTTTGAAGATTACTTGAGTTAATACAAGTATTCAGAATAGTGGCTGAAACAGAGTAAACAAACACACAAACAAATCATTAAAGTCTGCTCCTGTCCCCTAGGGCCTGCAGAACCCCTAGCCTCAGGGTTTGTCCAGTTTCTGCTCTATCTCCTTGGACAGGTGTGGAAACTCTGCCCTTGGCTCCTTCTCTGGCCCCCTCTGTCACTCTCCTTGGGTCCTCTGAGGCTGGACCCTCCTCCATGGTGCTCAGACACCCTCTGGGGATGCGAGACAGCCCAAGGGGAGGCCAGAGCCTGCCTGGCAATGGGCCTTCCTCCACCTGCAGCTCCGCAGGGGCCTCCTCCTCCCCAGAGCGGGGCAGCTGCTCTGCCTCTTTAAGGCCCTAACTAGGTCATCGTCCAGCTGAACATCCCCTTCACATTCCCCTCACACTAAACAATCTGATCTGATCGCTGGTGATGAGGTCAATTTCACATGGCTTTGTTCCTGCAGTGAGCTTGTCATGACCAATCATTTCCGAGCGAGGAGCCCATAATCCCGCACTGGCTCCCTTGCCCCCAGAGGCCATGGCTCCTTTCTTGCTCGCCAGTGTGAGGTCCCGAAGGGCCGGCGTAGCACAAGTTTCCTCATGGCCTCCGTGTGCCCTCCTGCTCTTCCTGGCTGCAGTGGGAGGGGTTCTTGGTTGGGGTCAATGATGGGGTTGTCAGGAGAGGGCAGAATGGGTGTGCCCGGTAACCTGGAGAGAGACCAGTCCCCAGAGAGGGAGGTGGGTGGCCGATGCAAGAGGGTGGCAGCAAGCATGCTCTTCTGGGCCCTGGGCCCACCTAGTTTGGCAAATGAGCCCCTCGTCTGGGGTGACCTAGGATGAACCTAGTGTCCTAAGGACAGGGGCTTGTGACAGATTCTGAACATAGATATGCCAAGCCCCCTTGCCTGGGGCCCTTGGGTAGCATAGTGGATGCAAGTGGGGTGCCCAACGATCACAGGCCAGGTATGTGCTGGCTGGGCTGTAGGCACACACTGGAGGCAAAAGCAACTTCTGCAAAAGAATATTTCTGGCCTTGACTACCTAGTCATGCACTCTTGGTCAAGTCCCTTCTCTCTCTGCTTCAGTTTCTCAGGGTGTACCATGAGAGTGGTGTGCTAGAGCCAACCCACACTTCCTTTCAGTGGGGAACATTCTTGAGCCTTGTGGGAGGAGACCCAGAGGCTTGGGATGAGAGGGGGTGGTGAGTGGATGTTCTGCTCCTTCTCTGTCTCCCCAGAGTGGCTTGTGGGGCCCCCACAGAGTGGCTGTCAGTTATGTTTGCTTGTAGTGGGGATGAAAAGCATCATGCCAGAGGAAATGAGATTTTCTTCTTTGGTCCGCATCCTTTTGGCATGATAGGACTCATCCCATCAGCCTGGGCCCCAGGGAATGGACAGTAAGAACAGGAGAGGCAGAGCCTGACTGGGCCCTGCTTAGGGGTACTGGTTCTGAGTAGGGGCTGAGGTGTGGAAGTGAGCACCAGGGAAGCCAGGGCAGCTCAGTGGGCATCTTGGCCCCAGGCAGAGCCAACAGCTAAGAGGGAGGAGGGGAGAGAGCATGCTGGGTGCTAGGCAGGGAGCTTTGGACACGTCATTTGGTGTCTCATTTTGTCCTCATGACATGGGCTGTTGCTGCATTTTACAGATGAACATGCTTCCCCTTCAGCTGCAGGTGTGGCTGGTCTCAGGTGTGAGGGAGGAGAATGAGGCGGGCAGAGCAGGGCTCAAGGCCAGAGTTAGAACATAGCAGTAGTAGGATACTCCTCTTTAGGGAACTGATCTCTGAGAAAACAGGATCCAAAGCCTGGCTGAACCCAGGCCTGCTAGGTCACAGTGTCAGGAAAGGCACATGCATTTCAGAACCATGTAGACCTAGCTGGCTTCTACTTCCAGTCTGCCACTTCCTTGCTGTGTGACTTTGGGCAATCCACTTGCCTCTCGAACCTCCTCAGTCTAATGGAGGTAAGTCAGCCTGAGCTTACAGGGTAGTTGGGAGGATTCAGTGAGATGGTGGCTGCACGTATATCAGATGCCAAATAAGTGTTCCTTCTTATTTCAATTCATTAGCAAGTTCTGTCATCTTCATCTTGAGATAAATCCCAGATCTGACCACTTCTCCATATCTCTACTGCCCCGCACCCCCAGGCCACTATCCCTGCTTGCCTGCATCATGGCAGAAGCCTCCTCATGGTCTTCCTGCTTCTATTTTTGCCCTCTGCCAACTGTTATTCACACAAAAGTCAGGTGATCTGCTACAGTGCTAAGTCAGTCTTGTCATTTTCCTTCTCCCAGCCCTCCCAGGACTTCTCATGTCACTCAGAGTAAAATCCTTACCCTTGGCCTTCAAGACTCACCATAGTCTGCCCCTGCTGAGTCCTCTGGCTTCATCTGGAGTCTCTTTGCTCTTACTTACTCTATTCCAATTGCACTCATCTCTTCTGTGCCTTGACCCTGTGAAGTTGGTTCCTGCCTCAGGGCCTTTGCACTTGCTATTTCCTCTGTGGAACACTCTTCTTCCAGTTCTTCTCTTGGCTGATTCCTTCATGCCACATAGCTCATCTGTCAAGTCCTTAGAGGATGCTTCCTCTCTAGAGCTTCCTTGTTTTTAAGTCCTCGTCATCTGGAAATTCTTCCCAATGTCTAACCTCTGGCTATGCTGCAGTCATTCAACCTTGTTTCTTTGCATGCTGTTCTTCTCATAAAATGTCCCTTCAAGATCTCATTACTCAACTCCATGACTCTCAATACTTACCACTACTTGGGTTCTGCTGGATAAGACCCCCAAACAGACTATGAGTTACTGGGTGGTGCTGGAGGGAGAAGGAATCAGTTTATTTGGGCGCCTAAGGAATGCCAAGTGTTTTTACATAGGTGCTTTCACCTGGTACTCCTATCATATCATGTACTTCTTGCAACAGCCCTGTGAGGTAAGGCTTCCTATCCCCACTGTACAGATGAAGAAACTGAGGCTCACAGAGGCCAGATGACCTCAGTCAAGGTCACATAGCTGGTTGTGTGGTGGTTTTCTGAATCCAGGGCCTGTTTTCCATCCTCCAGATTAGAACAGACCCCTTGCCACATACACAGCAAAGGTGTTCCTGGACCCCTAATAGGCCTCTTTAAGTGCTTGCCGAATACACTCACAGTTCTCTTCAAGTGTCCTCTGATAACATCTGACCCCATGTTGCCTGCTGCTTGTTTCCTTCACAGAAAGGAGCCCACCTTCCCTTGTCAGTCTCTGCTTGGTCTTGAGGGAGGAGACTCCTCCCGCCTCACTGTCCTCTGTACTGACCACCCTGATACTACTGTTCAATTCCATTGCACTGGGCAAAATGTCCCAAGGCATCTCCTCTGGGCGAGGCTCCAGGATGGACACAGAGGACTAGAGAGAGCCCAGACACACTGCTCTCTGATACCAGGAGAGGATTACACACAAGAACCTGGGAGTGTGGCCTTGGCGAAGGTCTCCTTCAGAGAGTAGGATATACTAGGACTGGGGGTGTTGGAATGGTGACTGGGGATCTATCTTATGGAGATAGAGCAGAGGGTGAGGGAAGACCACAGATCAAGTCCTGGAGATGGGAAGAGCAGAGTGAGTGGCTGGGTGTGGCCAGGGGCTTTGGGTGTGTGAAGAGAGCAAACTATGGGGGAGGGGTGCAATTGGGGTGGGATTTCCCTCAGCTTCCCAGCCACCCCAGGCTCTGACAGTCACCAGTTTTGCCCAGTTCCCCTGGATAAAGTAGGCAGGCAGGCCTGCTTGCTGGGCCCCTGTGTGCCAGGTTATGACAACCAGAGGAGTGAGGGCTGGGCTCCAAGGGCTGCCAGCTCTCAGGCCTTGGGAGTTGGTCTTGAGCATTTGTAGAGACAAAAAATTCCACCATGGTGGGAAGGGCCAGTTCTGGAGCTCAATGGGTCTTGGCACTTGGGCCCGGAAGAAGAGAGAAGCATGAGCCTTGTAGAGGGCAGATAGCTTTCACTCTTGGCAAGAGATGATTACCACTGTGCAAGCCCATTAACAGCCTAATAAATTAGAAAGCAAGCATTAGCACGTGGCGGGAAAGTGTGGTATGGGGGAGGGTAGGCCAGATAAACCAGGAGCCAAATTCCTTACCTATTGTGGGCCAGAGAGGGGAAAGGGACCCTAGGATTCCAAATGACTTGAGTGCACACTTGGAGGCCAGGCTGAGAGATTTCACTTTTTCACAGACTTCCCATACTAGCCTCTGGCCCAGGTGGTAGTGTCCCCATTGTACAGAAGGGGAAACCAAAGTGCAGAGAAAGCAAGAGACCTGCAGGAGTTTCCCAGGGTCACACAGCTGGCTGACAAAGAGAGGCCTGGAGGAGCCCTCCACCCATGCATGGGGGCTAGAGGGAGCCGGTTGGTTGTGGGGTGGCAGAGGGTTGGCTTGTCCACCTGAAACCTTCTGATTACGTCATTGTGAAGTATATATGACTGCTCTAAAGAAAGACTTGCTCACACATGTTTTGGGCAGCCTCACTGCAAGAAGATAGTAGAGCACTCAGAAGATCTATAATAATTGCCCATGTGATCTCCATCGAATTTGGCCTATTGGGAATTACCCCTTTGAAGTGTTTATCACATCCAATGTTATAAATAGCCAGGCTCAGCTCTGCTCTGCACCACCATCCCATGGCTGCCTGGGAGCTGGGCAGGTTTGTGGACAGAGAAAGAGATGAGGAGGGAAACCAGGCACTATGGGGAGGAGGGCATCTTCCCTGGCCACCCAGCTCTGCAGGCAAGCAGGAGGGCCATGAACTTCACTAAGCACAGAGTCAGAGTGAGAACACTATGATCTTGCCCAATGTTCACCACATCCTGAGATGAGGTGAGGGGAGGGACGTGTCTTGGCATTCCCCTTGGATCCCTTTGTATTCAATGAAGTAGCCCATTCTTTTGTATGAACATCCAACAGACAAGAAGAATTGAAGCAACAAAGAGAAGCTGGGCAATGAGAAAATGTCCTTGGAAGTGATGCCAGAATGAACATACCCATTAATTGACCAGGAGACTGAGGTCCAGAACCACATCTGTCTGACTCCAAGTCTGGGCTTTTTTTCCCCAGCATGGCAAAGGACTACCTGTCTGGTTATGGAGGGTGTTGCTCATTTTTCCCTGAGAGGAAGGTGAAGTGACAGCTTGGTGGGATGTGGCCTTTACACACATACACACACACCCGACCCCCTTCCCTTCTGCAGCCACAGTGTCCTCTCATCATCCAGCCTTGATCTGCCCATTTCCACAGCCCAGAGAGCCCTGTCGCCTATGTATTTCTACCATCACCCATGTGGCCAGAGCTCCATGCCTACCCTTTCAGGAAACCCTGCCTGAGATTTGTAGCCACCAGTTTCCCAGCCTTCCTGATCTTGGGCTGGACCCCTTGCCTGCCTGCTGGTCTCCCTCATTGCCTGCTTTGCTTTCCTGAGATTGCTGTAACCATTTGCCACCAATTTAGTGGCTTAAAACAATTCAAATGAATTCTCACACAGCTTTGAAGGCCAAAAGTCTGAAATCAGTATCACTGGGTTGAATTCAAGATGTTGGCAAGGCTACAATCCCTCGGGAGACTCTAGGGGAGACTGTTTCTTGTCTTTTCTAGCCTTTGGTGGATTCCGGCAACATTCCTTGGCATGTGGCTACATCACTCCAATTTCTGCCTTCATGGTCACATGGCTTTCTCTTTTTTTCTCTGTGTGAAATTTCTCTTGATGTCTGTCTTATAAGGACACCTCCCTCTCATAATGTGATGACATTTGTGGCCCACCCAGATGATGCAGAATAGTCCTCCATCTCAAAATCCTTAACTAAATCAAATCTGCAAAGATCCCTTTCCCCCCCAAATAAGGTAACAGAGGTTCCAGGTATTAGGACCTGATGTTTTTGGGGAATTTTATTCATTCAGCATATTGCATTATCTTAGGGACCCATCTGGTCTTTCTCCTTGTGAGACTGAAAGTTCCAGAGGGTAGAGGCAGTGACTGACGTCTTTCAATGTTCTCTGCAGTCCCCTCAACCCCCCATCATACTCAGAACCTCCAACAAGCTTCCAGAAAGGCTATCTGGCTTGAGCGCTGGCCAGGAAGAGTGTTCGATATCTTGCCCCTCTGTCCATGGGTGTACTATCAACTCCTGGACATACTCAGTGCCTCCTTCAGGCTTTTGGGTT
The DNA here is from genome assembly GCF_022682495.2 of Desmodus rotundus. Taxonomy (NCBI): domain Eukaryota; kingdom Metazoa; phylum Chordata; class Mammalia; order Chiroptera; family Phyllostomidae; genus Desmodus; species Desmodus rotundus. Next base: position 6,700,747 of record NC_071400.1, on the reverse strand, counting down.
TGCAGAACAGTGGGGGGACAGCTGACTTCTCACCTCCTGGCATCTGACTAGGTGTTTCAGGATAAATTCGCAGAGACAAGTGGCTGGTGGCACATGAGCAGGCATAGCTGCTCACTAATCAGATTTGGAGCATGGGCCTAACTCTAGGTGGGAGAGCTAATTTCATTGATCTTCAGAGTCTATTTTCTAAAAATTCCTGACAGACAAGGAGGGACTGAACCTTACAAAGTAAATGTTACAGGTAGAAATATTAGATGTTATTCTGGGATCCTAAAACCCAACCCCCAGATATAGGCTGGCCAAGGGGAAACAGGTGAGAGGACAGGAAGCAGAGGGCAGGACAGGAAGGAGACTTAGGCTACACCTGTAGGGAGCATAGAAATTTCTAGAACAAGGAGGTGACAGCCTGCCCTGGAATATGGTGTCAGCTCTGAGCCCCACATATTAAGGGAGCATGAGATGCACAGGACCATGGCCAGGGAGGCCAAAGCAGACAGAGGAGGAAGCTGGAGCCCTGGCCTCATAAGGAACAGTGAAGGAGCTGTGTGGCTTGGAGAAGACTTGGGGATTATGGTAATGGTGATGCTTCAGACCTCTAAGGGGCTATGTGAGAGCAGAAGAAGACAGGGTCTAGGTGGCCCCAGGAGATAGCCCTGTGACTCATGGGCAGAAGCCACAAGGAAGTGAAGTTCAGCACAATTCAAGAAAGAACTTTCTTAGAGTTAGGGCTATCCTGAGATGATCTCTCTCTTCAGAGTGATTGAGCTTCCTGCCTCTGGAAGTAGAAAGGCAGAAAGTGGTCCAGCATTTGGATGAAATATGGTAGAAGGAGCTTGAGCATTAGAGGGGATTTGAGCAGACCAGATCAGGCCCCATAGGTCTGAGAGGGCCTTTTGCCCAAAGAGCCTTTCCCCTCTCCTCCATGTCTCATTACTCACCTGGCTCCACCACCCACAGCCTTATTCTTTCACTTCTCAGAAGACCCAAAGCACCAACCATGGTGTATTGAAGCAAATCATTTAGGCTTCATCTCCCCCATGTGACTGAAGGTCTTCCAAGCAGAGAGAAGAATACTTCAACTACAGCCTCACTTCTCCCCTTTCCCAGACATCACCACAGGCCTGGGCTACACTAGCCACCAGAGAAGAAAAAGAATGCTACCACAGAGATAGGCAGGAATAGTGGTCACTTGCCAGCCAAGAGCCTTTGGAAACTGAAGAGATTTGCACAGATTCAAAACAGTTGAAGTGCATCCTGGGTGGAGGTGGGGAGAATGAAGGTGCCCTCGCAGGGTTCTTTCAGGCTTCAAACACTTTTGTGAATGCCAACCCAGATACCTGGCTTTCCATTTTCTTCCTTGTGCCATTCTGAGCATTCTCTCAGCACAGGCTCTGTTCCCAGGGGACTCTTCCCTCCCTGCTGGCCCCTCTGGCTCACTGCAAGCACCCTCCAGATGGGCCCCATTCTCTCTCAACCCCCACCCCCCAGCTGGGCCCGCCAGCTGGACCTTCTCAGGGAGTGAGGCCCCAGGAAGGTAAGGAGCCCACCCAGCAGGCTAGAAAGAGAAGAGCTGCCTGTGGGGTGAGAGGGCTGTGGGGGGAGGTTCCCCCATATGCAGTCTGATTTGAAAGTGGATAAATGAAGAATGGGGATGAAGGTGGGAGTGGCTTTGTTGGCCACACACAAAAAAATGTGTCAGGCCCAGAGATCCTGGGCTCAGAATGGTCATTCTGTTCTGCAGATCCACTGGCCCTAAGCCCACTGAAACACCTTGTACATGTGGTAGTCAGTGTCTCACATGGAAGGCCCTGAAGCCTGGGGGTCTGTTTTGGGTTCTGCCCCTGATTCTTTGTATGACCTTGGGCAAGCCCTTTGCCCTCCCCTGCCCTGGGCCTCACTAAGACATACCTTCAAAAATGTTTGCAGTGCCAGCTTATGGAATGAATGACACTGGACTAGACAGAGTCCAGGCCCCCCAACATCACCACCTGTCATGTGGAGATAGGTTGAGTTTTGCTTACTCATCACTGACTCTCCCTGGACTGGAAGCTCCCTAGAGGCAAGGATGGATGTCTGTCTCATTCATCACTGTACCTCTTATGTCGAATTCAGGGCCCTGCTGAATGAGTAACTGAACAGTAAAAGCTATGGATAAGAACCCCAGAAAACCCATCCTCACATAGTCTGGCCTACAATTCCAGCCAATTCTCAGACCCCAGAAACTTATCTCTCACATATCCTATAGATCCATGGTCCCAGGTTAGGAGACCCAGGAAAGACCCAAGAAGTTAGAACATATTCATGACATTATGAACTGTGTGAAAAGAAAGATTTCCATGGGCTTAATTGAGGATGAGAATGGGGGTAACCAGGGGGCCAGAAGGTTTGAGGTGTCTCCAGGTTTGGCTGGGACAGAGCGGCCCTGAGTCCCAGGAGCTACCAGAAGTACCAGGCTCTCTGTCTTGGCTGTGGCCTTACCTATGATAAGAAGCCAAGGAGATCAGTGTCTCCTTGATGTTTTGACACTGGACTCCAAGCACATAAATGAACCCTCTGGTTGAGGCCTCAGAATCTTGAGCTTTGGGCCAGCGACAGTTGGTGGCCATGGGTACGGCAACCTTGATGGAGTCCTGAGCTCGCAGGGATAAGGAATACTCCTGGGCCATGGGGCCCCTAAAAAGGTCCATCCTTTGGGGAGCTAGCCTTGGGCAGCCAATGGGACTTCCTCCATCCTCGTGCCTGGCCTCTTACCCTCTCACAGTTCCCTCAGTCCTCACCAGCTTCAACTGGGATCCTAGCCCCCGCCCTGCTCATCTACCAGGCCTGCAAAGGCCAGGGGAATGCTTTGGATGTCCTAAAGAGCTGTGCCCTGGGAATGGTTTTTGCCAGCACTTTGTTTGAGTGCTGTGTTGCAGTCATCTCTTAGTGGGACAGATATCCTCTAGGGCAGGGGTCCCCAATCCCCAGGCCACAGATTAGTACCGGTCCTTGGCCTGTTAGGAACCAGGCCACACAGCAGGAGGTGAGCAGTGGGTGAGCCAGTGAGTGAGTGAGCAAAGCTTTGCTTGCATTACTGCCTGAGCTCTGTGCTCCTGCCTCTCCCCCCACCACCACCCTCCCCCACACCCTCCCCCTCATCCATGGGAAAATTGTCTTCCATAAAACTGGTCCTGGTGCCAAAAAGGTTGGGGACTGCTGTGAGTGAGTCTAGGGGATGCCAGGCCACTGGGAGGCTGTTTGCCAGAATGAGGATAAAATGGGTTCCAGGAGTTGGCCTGGCCTGACTTCAAATCCTCACTCAGCCACTTCAAGCTTCATAACCTTTGGAAAGTCATTTCACTTCTCTGAGTCTCAGCTTACTCATCTGTAAAGTAGGAATTATAATACAGTCCTCTGTTGCAAGGATTTGGTGAGATAATGCATACGAGCAATTTAACACAAGGCCTTACACTGCCTTTTTAGTAGATGGGAGCTCTCCCTCATAGTTAATATTGGCAACAAGGGTTCCTGCACGTGTGGTCCCTGGCCCAAGAGATTCAGCACTGCCCTGGAGCTTGTTAGAAATGCACCCTCTCCAGCCCCAACCCCAGTCCTGCTGAGTCAGAATCTGCATGTTAATAAGATCCCTGGGTGAGGCCTATGCAGGAGAATGTTTGAGAAGAGCTAGGCTAGTGCCCAGCCTTCAGATGGTCATACATGAGGAATTGCCTCTTCTTCTGGCAGCCTGTATGGGACATGGCTGTACACATCCTTAACTGAAAATGGTAGTAGTGGCAGTTGCAGTAGTGAACACAGATTGAGCACTTACTATGTACCAGACGCTATTGTGGGTGCATAACAGCAACCCCACGAAGTCAATTAGTATAAGCATCCCCATTTTATCAATGAGCAAGGCAAGGCACACAAAGTTGGAGCCATTGGCCCAAAGCTGCAGTTAGTGAGTGATGGAACCACAATGAAACCCAAGCTGCCTTCCTCCAGAGTGCATTCACTGAGGGCATACATAGAAAAAACTGTATTTAGGGAGCAAAGCAGTTGATTCCATATCATAGGCACCTACTGAATTGCTTTTTGGTGTCTGTCTGGTCCAAGACCTGGAAAGGCAGAGATGGAGAGGACACAGGCTCTGCCCTCGAGAAATCCCCAGGCCAGTGCAGGAGACAGGCACAGCAATAAATGAGGTAAGGGGGCAACCTGTGGTCCCTGCTTTGCAGGCAATGGTGAGAATGATGCTGTGAGACATGGAAGAGGGGAGGGGGCTAGGTCCTTTATGCTTCCTTTGCAAATCTCCAGGCTCTTAGAAATAATTAAAGTGACTTTCAGCTCATCCAGTGAGGCTAGGATTCTAACGAGAAGAATTTTGGCAAGGGGGGTAGGGTGGGGGTGGTCAGGAAATCCAGATTTGAGCCCTGTATTAGTTGTTAGCTCTCCTAGAAAATTGGGCCCCAAGTTTCTCTAGGTCTTTAGAAATGAGGGGTGGATGACATTGCTTGGATTTTAAACCCTAATTGAGGACTCAGAGACCTGTTGCAATTTCTCTGGGACAGGAGCCGCATCTTCCTTGCCCATTGCTGTATCCCAGGCTCCCAGCCCATCGCCCGGTCCCAGGCTGATGCTCCATAATGATTTGTTGCATGAATGTCAAGCAAGCAGTTGTAGGAAGAAGGGCCCAGGTTACCAGCCTGTCTTATGCCTAGAACCCCTCTGTCCTCAACAGTCTCCAATCAGCCTTCTCTCTCCCTGCAGGGCTCTACTCCCAGCCCTGTGCTGGACTCAGTTCTGCTTCTCTTCATCAAGGAAATGGGGCTCTGGAGATGGGCAGCCACTGCTGTCTGGCAAGAAACACAGAGCTAATAAGGCCCTTGGAGATAAGGCCATTGTACAGATAGGGGATGAGGCCAGAAGGGAGAAGGGCCTGGCACCACGACATGCAGGGCTCCTGCAGCAGCATTGGGACTGGGAGCCTTTTGATCTTGTGCTTGTAGAAGGCTTCTCCCCTGGCCCTCTGCCTGCCTGGCTGGGGGCTCCCAAGGGCCAGGGAAAGAAAGAGGTAGAGAGTGAATAAAGGAGAAAGGTCCATCACACAGAAAGACTGATCATCAGGCCTAGGGGGCCAAATGGGGGTACAGGAGGGCCAGAGGTGGCAGCACCAAGGACAAGGCTGTACATTGGCACAAGCTGGTGGGGGAGCGAGGGGCAGGGAGGGGAGTGGGCAGGCAGGAAGCTGCAGCTGGAATGTCGAGGACACATGTTTCCCATTAGGCTTTCCTCCTCTCCTGCCTCCTCTCTCTTGTGGGAAGTGGAGGGAGAAAAAAGAGGATGTGATGTCTAGGTGAGCCCTATTATGTGGGGACGTGTTGGCACAAGCTCCCCAGGTAGTCCCCTCTGCAATCCATGGCACAAGGCCCAAGGCCCTCCTCTGAGCCAGAGCCCCAACCTGCTTGCCCAGCTATTATGTCTCCTTGAGACTGGGTCAACACCCCCAAGTTCCCTGCCCTGACACCACAAGATGCCCTCAACCCACTGGCTTTGGGTCAAACATTGCCAGGTTTGAATCTGTCCATCAACACTTGCCAGGCTAAATGACCTTGATTAAGTCACTTCTCTGAGCCTCAGTTCCTGCAAATGTGAAGTACAGACTGATCCCTGCCCTGCCTCCCTCCCCAAGCAGAATATCTACAGAAGGAGCAGAGACTGCACATGGAACTGCCCCTGCCCCTGCCTTTCCATGGGCAGTGACAGAGCTCATGAGTCAGAGGTGTTCAACCTGTGGCCCATGGGCCACATGGAGCCCAGGATGACTATGAACACAGCCCAATACAAAACTGTAAATTTACTTAAAACATTATGAGATTTATTTTTGTGATTACGTGTCACAATGTATTTAATGTGCAGTCCAAGACAACTCTTCTTCCAGTGTGTCTCAGAGATGCCAAAAGGTTGGACATCCCTGAATACATCCTGGCCCTGCCTGGCAAGGATGCATCTCCAATGTCACCCCACTATGCAGTGGAAGTGCCTCTGGCCTCAAAACTGTCCCTTATACCAGCCATCCCAAAAGCAATCTCAGCAGCCTTTTCACAGCAGAAAACACAGCCATACACCCACTGTGTACAAATACTTATGCATGCACACATGTACATACATGCACAGGCTAAGAAAGAGGAGGTGACCCAGTGTCCTCAAGCAGATCCCCCAGTGACAGGGCCTCCCCTAGGTGTTCACTGTGTATCACTTCCCCAACTCTCAACCATACCTGGAAGGGAACTCACCATCATCCTCTCCATTTTGCATGTAAAGACAGAAAGGAATGCTTTATTCCACATCCTCCTGCTCCAGAGTGGCCAAACCCATGGTACAACTCTCCTGAGTTGGACCCCAATCTCAGGCTGTTCCTGCGGTTCTACGCAGCCTTCTCTGGGGCTTGAGGATGGGACCGGCAGGAACACAGATCATTACAATTGAACAACCAGTGCACAGGCACATGATGGAATACTGTACAGCAATGAAAAAACAATCTATGGTGGCATGCAACCACCTGCTTTAAGCTCCCAGACATTATGTTGAGTGAAAGACATTACATGCAGACAAGAGCACACCAAAGCATGCTCCACTTATATCCTTTGTAAGTGAACTTCGAGAATGGCAGAACCAATTTGTGGAGTTACCCTTGGGGCAGGAGGGGTCCCATAAATCAATACATACATAAAAATTCAGGGAGCTGTAACACTTCACATCAGTGCACTTGACTGTATGTAAATTATACCTCAATAGAGATCGTACTTTGAAAAACCCAGTGTGCTAAGAGCTTTCCCCCTGTCTTTGCATGGCTGGCTCCTTGTCATTCAGGTCACCCTCTAAATGTCACTTCTTCAGAGAGGCATTCCCTGACCCCACTCCCCTTCCAATTTAATCTAATCTAGTGACATCCCCCACCTCTCTTCTATTAACTTATTACTCTCACTTCTATTAACTTGTTTTCTTGAATGTTTGGCATGTACCAGCAGTGTGCTGGAGCTGCCTCTTGCTGGCACTTACCAACTCAGTGTTCAGGGGCTTCCCTTCTGTAGCTTGGAATTGCCATGCTGGGGTATTTACAACACAGAAATCAGCAGATGCTGCAGATCAGGGCTCCCCTCCTCCAGAGCTGGTGGTTCCACAGTTACCAGCACATCCTGTACACCTTACTGTCTGAAGTTACCTTGTGCACTTATTTGTCTGCTTGGTTGTGATCTGCCTCTCATGCATATAAGCTCCAGGAGGGCAGGGTCTTTAACTTATCATTTTTTACTGTTGTTTCCTGGTGCCCAGGACAGGATTTGGTATATAGCAGGCGCTCAATAAATGCTAGTGGCATGAGTAAAGGTCTGATGGTAACACTGTGGAAGCACAAAAGAAGGCATAGTTCACTTTGTGTCAGAATTGGGAACATTTGAGCTGGGGCTTCAACAATAAGGAAGAATTCACCAAGTGCACAAAGGACAAAGGATTTCCTAGGCAGAGGGAACAAAATGGAGGCATGAAAGAACATGGGAGAATCTGGGGGAGCCCAGCAGCCAGCCAGGTGGTCATAATATAGGGTGGGTGAGGTGGGGAGAGGTATGGGGAGTGATGTAGAAAGGTAGGCTGGGGCACGTTGTAAAGGGCCTTAACTTAAACGGAGGGCTGGATTTCTTCCGGGTGCTAGGGAGCCATTGGAATGTTTTAATTAATGGACTCTAGCCCTGATTAGCGTGGCTTGGTGGGTTGGACATTGTCCCACAAAGCAAAAGGTCGCAGGTTTGATTCCCTGTCAGGGCCCATGCCTGGGTTGTGGGTTCAGTCGCTGGTCAGGGCACATACAAGAGGCACTGATCAATGTTTCTCTCTCACATAAGTGTTTTTCTCCCTCTCTTTCTCCTTCTGTTCCCCTTTCTCTAAAAATAAATAAATAGATAAATAAGAAATACTTCATTGAAGTCTTTGCTGGCAAGATGTCTCTTGTGGTGGGGTGATGTGCAGGGTGTGTGGAAGGTGAAGGCTGGAGGCCCAGTAGGTTGCCTAGGACTGAAGACTGCTCTTTTGACCCCTCAGTCATTCTCATTGTTTTCCCGCCTGTTTCCTCTCCCTCAGTCCTCAGTGTAGATGGAAAACAGCTGGCCCCTTCCTCAAAGCCTAGTGGCCCTCCAGGCCCTAGGCCCTACTTCCGATTTGCTACACTTTTTCTCAGCCTGGCCTCGCTCAGAGTGTGCAGCCCATGTGGCTCTGCCACAACTCTTAGAAGGATGATGCCCACTGTGGGCACAAGGACTGTCTATGCCTTCCTAGTGTTCTGACAGCCACCCCATTCCCTGTTTTGGGCCCCATCCTGCTGGGCCCCAAACATCAGCAGCCACCACCATGGTTGCCACTAGAAGAGGAGGGTTAAGGGGCTTTTGTCTGCAGTATTGCTATGCAGGGCCAGCCACAGGCAGCTCTGAGGTTGGGCTGTGGTCTGCTGTGGGGCTCATGCTTGGCAGCTGAGGCAGGCCACCCTAGCCTGGACTCCCACTACAGGCAAGGAGAGCTAAATTAGAGCCTCTAGCCTTCCAATTTAGAGGACCAAAATAAACTCAGAAGCATTCCTGCCTGCACCCCAGTGCTCCATCCTCCAGGCAGAAGGAAGGCTCTGCCTCAAGCCCTAAATTATGGAAGTTGAGGAGCTGAGCAGCCACTGATGGCTAAAGTCTGGGCCATACGACAATTGGTCAACATGGGAGGGACTGGGTTGGGGCATTTGTCTATTTCTATAATCAGTTCACTTCAGTCTGATTGAACTCATCACATGTTTAATGTCACGCACTGGGCTAGCTTAGCCCTGTGGTGACCACGGGGAGTAATATTAGGACTTCCCCATCTGGGAGATGCCTTACAGACCATCTGGCCACAATTCTCATGTTACGAATGGAAAAATGAGACCCACAAAGGAAAAGGGACTCACCCAAGGTCACAGAAAGTCAGGGTGCAGAGTCAGGACTAGGATCTGGGGCTCTAGTGCAGGATGAACTCCACCCAAGGCAGGCCCCAGGGGAACATGCTGCTGGAGCTTCAGATGGCCTGTAGGGGGTACTGTGGATGATTCCTGGAATTTAGTTGATATGCAGGAACTCAGAGGTGGGGGTGGGGGGACTTCCCAATGGTAGGAAGTCTCAATAAGCACCTCCTAGCCAGAACCGGGAACCTGAGGTGGCCCAGGAATTGCCTGGGTACATGGGTGTCCCTCCCTAGTATCAGTTCTGATGGAGACCTCCATCCAGGGGCACCTGCTGCCACTCTTTCCTGAGGAGGATGGAAGGTGAAGCGATGACAATCATCATCACAAGAATAGCTAACATTTATTAAGAGTTTACAATGTGCTAGGCTCTGTGGATCTCACTTGATCCTCATGACAACCTAATGAAGTGGGGCTACTGTTATTCCCCTTTTAGGGGTGAGAAAACTGAAGCACAAAGGGGTTAAATGACTTACTTGACTAAGGTGACACAGCTAGTGTTAGAGCCGGGATTTGAACATAGGCAGTCTGGTTCTAGGGGCTGTGTACTTAATCACTACACTATAATAGTGTTGATGATAATGGTAGTAATGAGTTCATGTTTATGGAGTACTTACAATGGACCAAATCTTGTTTATAGCTTTTCCTACCACAAGTTTCCCCAATACTGCTTATCCCAGTATTAGTAATTATCGAAACAATTAGTCTATTTATTCAACCAATAGCACTGGCTATATGACTAACAGCCAATATTACTGCTGGCCACCTACTTATCCTTTTAGTCAGAGGGTCTATTCTTGCCTTAATAAATACCAGTATAACTACTGCTCTTATCACATTTATTACCCTTATTTTATTAACTACCCTAGAATTCACTGTCACTTTAATTACAGCTTACGTATTTACCCTACTAGTAAGCCTATATCTACATGAGAATGTCCAATGACCTACCAAACCCTCACATACCATATAGTCAATCTCACCCCTGAGCACTTACAGGAGCTTTGTTAGCACTTCTAATAACATTAGGAGTAGTTATATGACCCCACCTTAACTATTCAGTATCATTATCTTGGCTTGATCACCAACATCCTCACCCTATATCAATGATGATGAGTCATTATCTGAGAATGCATTTTCCAAGGTGACCATAGACCAGTCATATAAAGGACTTCATTATGGGAGAGTTTAACCCTCACAACAACTTTCCGAGGTGGGTAATATTATTATTATCCCCAATTTACAGGTGAGAAAACCAAGGCATAAAAAGGTGAAATAAAGAGCTCCTACTGCTTCTACAACACCTTGCCAAATGCACAAGGGAGAAAGGGTTTCCTAGGCAGACAAAAGAAAACAGAGGCATGAAAGAGCATGTGAGAGTCTGGGGGAACCCAGCAGTGGAGTGTCTTGTAGGATGAGGGGGCAACATGGAATGTCCTGGAGGTTGCCCAATGCCCACTGAGGGGGTATTTGCAATGACTCGGATGAAAGGGAATCAGGGGCTTCCTTTCAGTTGGTCATGATTTGAGGCCTGGGCTGGTAAGCCAGAAACATCTTAAGAACCCTCCCTGCCTCAGCAGGCCAGGCTGGGCCAGGGCAGGAGGAAGTGGGAGATCAAGAGGGGCCAGAGTCTGTAGGGTCTGTCTGTCCTCTTTTTTAAAAATTCACTTTGCTTATTTAAAAAATGTTTAAAGATTTTATTTATTTAAAGATTTATTTAGTTTTAGAGAGAAGGGAAGGGAGGAAGAAAGAGAGGGGCCTGGCCCACAACCTAGGCATGTGCCCTGACTGGGAGTCAAACCAGTGACCTTTCTGTCTGCAGGCTGGCACACAACCCACTGAGTCACACCAACCAGGGTTATTCGTCCTCTTTAGGAGCTCGCCATCCTGGGAGTCTGATAATTCTCAGAGACCCAGAGAATGTCAGGGTCACAGGAAAGGCCCTTAGTGTGGCCCATGGTTTCATGACAACAATGTCAAAGATGAGGCTCAGAGTGGTGGAAGGACTCATCCAGTGTCACTCAGCTGAGAGGTAGCAGAGCTGTGGTTCAACTCCCAGTACCGAGAGTTCTTTCTCTTCCACACCCTGACTCCTTTTGAGCAGGACCTTGGAGTCTCAAGAGACCTAGGGATGAATGATGGCAGAATTCTCACCTGCCACATAGACTCCACAAGGAGGTACTACAACGGTTTTGAAATACCAGCAGAAAAGAACTGTCAACCTAAAATTCAATGTCCAGTGAAAACATCCTTAGGGAATGAAGCAGAAGTAAAGACATTCTCAGGAGAAGGAAAGGTAAGAGAATTTAACACCAGCAGATCTGTTGTACAAGAAGTACTAACGACAGTTCTTCAGCTGAGAGGGCAAAGAGGGAAACTTGGGATAGGAATAGATTTTCTGCTGTTTGCCATGTGGGACCTGAGCACCTTCTTGGTCCTCTGCCCTGTCCTCTTACCCTCCCAACCTAGACACCCAGCCCTTTGCCCACTGATGGGTAAGAGATCTGGGAACGCCAGGCCTGGACCCAGAGGCTGGGCAGAAAGGTAAGGGAATATGCATGGGGTGTAGGAACTTGGGAAGCAGAATGGCAGTGAATGCCACCACTGACTCGCTGGGAACCTCAGGCAGGTTTTTTTTTGTTTGTTTGTCTTCTCTGAGCCTTTCTCTGGCCAATGGAGAATAATGTCCTTTTGTGTGGCTGAGACAACAGGAAGGATGTGACAGGACCATCCAGATGTGAGGGATGGTTAGTATCAGTCCTCTGCTGAACTCGCTCCTTGTCAGTTAGCCAGGCATCTGCAGCAGGGGCTGGGGGCAGGCCACTTAACAGCTTGGCTTCCTTTTACTTCCTCCCTAGGGCCTTTGCAGATCTGGATTCCAAGGCTTTGATGGAAGGTGGAGGAGTTGCCTCTTCCATTGGCAGCCTGAGCTGCCTTGTCTGGGTCTACTTCTTTCCATGATTCTTTCTAGTCCCAATAGTTTCTTCACACATGCTATCAGAAGAAGAGGAAATGGGCCAGAAGTGGGGTGGCTATTTTACCAAGAGTAGCTTGGGGTCCCTGGCTGATGCTGCTGTACTTTGTCCTTAGGAGGCAGGTTGGGGGATTCTGCAGCTGGAGGCTGGGCCCTGAATACCAATCTTGAAGACAAGATAAAGAGGTTAGCAGGTAGTAATAGCTGCTATGGCTGGGTAATAAGGTGACAAGGACAGGAATGCAGCTCGGCCTGGACACAGAACAAAGGCTGCCAGAGGAGCCCAGAGATCTTGCTTTTAAACACACCAAGTCACTTGCCTATCTTTGGCATTCTCCTTTTCCTCCTCAAGACTCAATCACCTATTTGTACTGTGCATGTATGAGTCTCTCTGTGAGCATGTGTAGGGGAAGGCTGGACTACTATTCTCTAAGGCCTCAAGCTCTGATGCACTGTGGTTCCAAGTGAGTGAGTTAAGGCCCAAGGCAGGAGACCCAGGAGAGGAAGGTGTCCTAGAAGCTATCTGGGGGAGTTGATACAATGTGGTCCTCACTAGAACACTTAGTTTTCCCACTAAGGATCTGGGAGTTCCAACCTCTCATTATCATTTACATAACCTGCAGCAAGTCACATAATGTTCCTAATGTCCCAAGCCAGCTTTGCTTTTCTCCCACAGCCCCGACCTTTGTAGGGCATTGGCATCTTGGTGGGCCATGGGGAAGATAAGAGATCCCCTTTGCACCTGATTAGAGGATTTGCAGAACAGCTATGAGATGGGGTCAGCACCAGTAGGTCCCCAGTGTGGTTCCACATCCAGCCTAGCCTGGCCCCCTGCACAGCCTGGCTCTTTGGAAGGCTGGTACCAGGCTCTCTCAACCTCTAAAGCTTTGAGCAAAGCAGTTCCCATCTGACTGATTCTCCTGGGGGCAGTTATGGATCTAGGCTATATTGTTTCTCCAGCAGGTGCCCTCCTCAGCAGATGGCAGAGGGGATTGGTACCCTACTTACACTGTGTACATTGTGATGACATTCCATGCCAGTGTACAGGGCTTTGAATTAGCCTGGGGTCAGGCTCAAGGTGATTATGATTAGTGAGGGAGCATGCTCTGTTTTTGGTTCCTCTAGACATGACCCTAAAGGTCACATGTGGAGAGGAAAAAGAAGTTGTTTGGAGACATGGCAAGTTCAGAAAGCCTGGAGGTTCTTGGGGTGTAGAGAGAAGCCCAATGGCTTGGTCAATTACAAATCAAACTTAGCTTGGGTCTGTAGTAGTTGTAGAAGGAGCAGGGAGGGAGGGGAGTCTGTGAGGGCAGATGGCCAGAAAGGTCAAAGAATTCCCTCTCCTACCCCCCTAACATCCAATAAGTTGCTCCCCATGTAAAGAAGCAGGGACACTTAAGAAATGATTCCCAATTTCAGTGTTAAGTGGTGAGGGTTGGGGTAGAGGAAGAGCAGTGCTAGAGGCAGTATATCAGCTGCCTCCCTGGGTGCCTGTGCTTCTCCCAAGCTTGGTTCTCCACCTTCTACACCAAGACTGCAAGCCATCCTAAAGTCTTCCAGTAGAGTCTGTTTCAGCTCTAGAACAGACTCGGTGCACAACGAAGGTTTGTGCCAATTCAGAATCCAGGTCTCTTGAGTAGTGGAGAGACATTAAAGTGCCTTATTTCCAAGCCCTCAGGCTAAGGCACACAGTAGGTGTTCAATGATGAATGAATGAATAAATTGCCTCTACTCGCAGCTATGCCATCCACCATGTCCTCAGTGGAGACTCCATCTACCCCTGACCACCAGCTTGCCCTGGGCCTCCCTGACCACATGGCCTCAGAGGGAAGGAAGAAAAAATCACAGAGTCACAGAGAAAATCACATGGGAGGGCAGAGCCAGCCTGGCCCATACTCTGTAGTGTCCAACTGGCTCAGTTGAGGAAGCCAAGGCCTAGAGAGGTGAAAAGACTGGTCAAACTGGTGTGAGGACTTGGCTTTTCTGCTTCCATCATAACATATCAGGAATTTCTGTTATGTTTGTGTTCTACAGGTCCCACTCCAAAGCAGTCCCTTCCCAGAATGCACTGGAACTTCAAAGCATGGCAGGATGGCATCTGGGCTCTCCCCACTCCCCTCCGGCCCCGGCACTCCTGGGGCTAGAGGGTAGGAGTGCTTTGATCAGCCAGGAGTGTTGACTGTCCTTCACTGGTCCTGACAGCAGAGATGAGCCAGAGGCTGGCCCATGCCCTCTCTGTGCTGGGGGAGCACACAACGTCACTAAAGAGAAAGTCCAGCCTCCAGCCTGGGGCCTCCCGCATCTGGGGCGCGCCACCCAAAGCCTGCACAGCTGGCCAGCAGGGAGGCCCCCAGCTGGGGGATGTTTGTGCTAATCCTCAGCAATGGAAGCAGCTTGATAGCTAGGCTGAAGTCTCCAGGGTGGGCTGCCACTTAGCGCTGGGGCCTTTGCTTCCCAGAGACTTTCCATTTCCACATTCTTCCCTTCAAGTGCCTGCCTCCTTGCAGCCCCACCCCCAGCTTCTCCCACTAGTTATCACCACTGCTTTATAGAAGGTTATGGGTGTGGGAGGAAGGGCCCTAGACTGGGAGTCTGAAGATCTGGGCTCTGCCACTGTATTGCTGTGTGATTCTGAGTCAGTCCTTTGCCCTTTCTGGACCTCAGTCTGGCAAGCTGCAATGAAAGGGGGCTGAAGTAGATGCAACTGTCATGGCATTGCTACTCTGAGTCTGTGAGTCAATGAATGTCATTTGTAACTGATGACATCTAAGGGTGGTTTATTTGTCCTGGTTGGCTCTGTCCTGTTTGGCTTAGTTGAGCGGCCTCAGCACTCTATCCCTTGGCCATGTCTCTGAATCCAGTGTTCAAGGAACACAGAAGTAAGGCTTTAGGGTGGCCTTTGATCAGGCTGGCAGAAAAGACAAACAGAGGGACATGCAGATTGTGTATTCAACCCCAAAAACATTCCCTCTGTCCTTGGACCCATGGTCAAGAAGACTGATGGTCATTAAATCCAGGAACAAGGTATTCTCTGTTAAAAACAGGTTTTCTGGGTCCAGAGTTCACACCTTGTTCCCAGAGCCCAGTGAAGCTGAAGCAAAGTGCCCTTTCTTGGGGAAGAAGATGATGCCTTAAGACCTTCCCAGCCAATGAAGGGTGGAGGCCTGTACTTGGTCTTCCAGGCCAGTCTATTTGACTCCTGCAGGCCCTGGTACCCATTGCAGCCTGAAATCATCACTATCACCTGCATGGCTGGGAAAAATCTGTTCATCAAGCCCCAAAGAGACTGTCTGGTAAGGGGGTTCCCTGCCAGGCTTTTTTCGCTTGGGACTCCTCAGGACTTCTTGGTGATATGTTGTGGACCAGAGGCCTATGGGCAGGGAGTGCCATTGGGAAAGGAGAGGGGATATCCCATTGCCTATTCTCCCTGAGCCCATCATCTCTTTATTCATCTCTCACAACTCAGAGGAGAGATCTGCTTAACTGCACTTTCCTAAGCAAGGAAACTGAAGAATAGTGTGGTCAAAGGGCTTTCCCAGATGTCCAACAGCCCAGAGTGAGGAATCAGCCCTAGTTTTGTCTCCATATCCATGGTCTCTCTTAACCCCCATATCACACTGCTATAGTCAAGAAATAGCAGAGCATGTCCAACAGGAGAGTCCAAAAGGGCTTCACAGAGCAGGTGGCATTCAGAGTAGAGCTTAAGAATGGACATTTTGGATAGATGGATGGGAAGGAGTAGAATATTCCAAGGATGTGGAGGAGTGGTGTGGGGGATGTGGTTGTGTACACCAAAGACAGGGGGGTCAGGGTCAAGGCATGGGAAAGGACTTTGGAAGGAAAACAGGAGGTTAGATTGGCCAGAGGGGTGGATGGGAGAGCAAAGGACAAAGCTCAACAGATAGCTGAGCTCCAACTGTGAGGGGCCTTAAGTGTTAGGACAAAGAATTTGGCTCTGAGGAGCCATGGGAGGATTTCAAGTGAGGACGGGCCATGGGTTTCCCTGGTGGCAGCGGGGATGATAGCTCAGAAGGGAAAAGATGAGACCAGAAGCATGAGATAAAAAGACTTGAAAGAGGCAAGGAATATTGAGGAAAAAGAAAAAGAAGAGGGAGAATTGAGAAATTCAAATGGGTAGGACCGAAGACTCTCTAGGTGTTACAGGGGTTAGAGAAGGAATGTGAGATCCCACCCAGGCTTGAAGTGGGAGCCTCCATGAGGAATAAGGCTCTCAGAAAAGGATGAGTAGGTTTGAGGTTGGTTGTAGGTACAGGAGAAACCCCAGTGCAGTCTTTCCCAATGGTTGGTCTGAGGAATGTGTGGGACATTCCAGTAAAGGTATGGCATGAGCAGTAGAAAGACAGAAACCAGCTATAAAGAGAGTGGTTTGGGAGTCATCAGCCTGTTACCAGCTGGGCAACCTTTGGCAAGTTCCCAAACTTCCCCAGATCTCAGATTCTGGGTCTGTATATGAGATAATAGTGATGCCAACCTCACTGGGTTGCTGTGAAAATTAAATGAACTAACACATGTGCAACTCCTAGAACGGTGCCTGGCACAGAGTAAGCACTCAAGTAACCTTAGCTCTTATTATCAGCACAGATGTGATAGTTGCAATCTGAGCGATGGGAGAGGTCATGCTAGAAGTATTTGAAGGGTGAGAAGAGTAGTGGGTCTGGCAGAGGTTGAGGAGCCCCAGCCTGTTAGAGAGACCATAAGAC